>NC_082663.1:29409545-29712575 GCF_025265405.1 Mesoplodon densirostris
TACAAGATAGGACTAATGCCTTTGTAGAGGGTTTCAGTAAAGAAATCTTGTATCTGTAGAAAAATAAATAAAAAGCTGTTATTTGGACACACTTAAAGCAGTGCTCATAATTCCAAGTAAAGGACAAAAAATAGCCAAGAACTACCAAGTAGCAAATATAAGAATAAAATCAAATACTTGTCCAATTTGCTAGTATTTTCTCTTCATTTTAAAAATTTCATCCACTATTGCAATCCAAAATCCCCAAGTAAACCCAGCAACCTACTATTTATTTTTCTTAATGCTATACTTTTATCTACACATTGAAAGTTTTAAAAAATTTATTTAATAGAAACGTGGTATTTAACCTCAGCTTCATCACCAGTGGCAACCTCTATATTAAGAACTGACCTGTTGACCTGGGTCTGATTACAGTGAAATGATTCCATCAAATCAGAATCTTTGGGATAGTCAAGGTGGGAGCTTCCTGCATTCCCAAAAGTAGATAACCTATAGTAGAAAATGAGCAACTCGTTTATTCATTGGTCCAACAATAAGCCACATTAGGATCCAAATAAGAAGACACTTCCTTAAGAAAGCTCATTCTGGTGAGTGAAACAGGTATGTAAACACTTGTTGACAAGACACTATAACAATTACATAATAAAGATTCCCGTAGGATGCTGTGGGAATACAGGAGAGCTAGCAACTAATACATGGCTTTGAAGAAAGCCAGTCACAAAAGGAATCCATAGAGGTTTGCCTCCATTTCATTACCTGAATTCTACTCTGATACTGTCCTTTCCTCCTCCTGAAATCAGAACCATATAACAGGAGAGAGCTGGGGAGTGACAGAAGACCCTGGTCTTCATCGGCTGCAAGCCTGGGGTCCTGTTCCCTGTCTCTACTGCCCCACCAAGCAATTAGGGCTTTTCTGTACCCCAGACTGTTCTTCAGGCTGTTTTATGGTTTTCTTTGTTTTTCTTTGTCTACAAACTGCTGATTTGTCTACAAGTCAGCAGTTTGTAGACAATTTATGAGTGTTTATATGTTTACTTAATCTGCATGAACGTATTGATCATTTGCTTTGGGGTTAACATGTGGATGGATGAGCACTATATGAGCACAGTGATAAAGACCTAGATGCTGGCTTTCCCCAGGATCCACCTTTTCTCTCGTCTAACATCACCTCTTTCTCTCAGCTATGTTGTCCATGCCCAGCCATGCTGGTGGCCCCCAAATCTAAATTTCCAGTCTAGCCCGATCTCCTGAGCTCTAGATCTATATATCCAACTACTCCCTAGTGTTACAGGCTCCTCAAGTTCAACGTATCCAAAAAAAAATATTTCAACTTCCAGATCCCCACCATCAAATAATTTCCTATATGGGAGATGAGAGATATCATGATCCATCTAGTTACTCATGCTGAGAGATCATTTAGATGGGGAGCCTCTGGAATACTGTTTAAGTGCCTGGAATTTTAATTCATATCACTGCTTAAGTAGGGTTCCACTGATTTCCATTTTGATTTAACATTTTAACCAATCTTGAGCCAAATTTTTAACTGCCTAACCTATGAGAAAGGCCTGCAGTTCTTCTAAAGTAGATACAAAAAGAACAATGACACCTCTCATACTATATGTATTTAACTCCTTTACTCTTTAATATTCTGAAATATTTCAAAAGAGAAGACATTTAAATTCTCTCTCTAAATTGATTCTAATCATGAAAAGAGTTTTGCCATTTCATAATCTGTTGGGTCAAAACATGAGAAGCAGCTTGATAGTTTTTGACACTGTATTCCTGATGAAAATTGCCCTCTCTTAGGAAGCTCACCTCTACCATTCCTGCCTAAGTGCTGGTTCCCTAAGTATTTATGTATACTACTTTGGAACTTAATGGCATGTAATTTTGTTCCCTCTGAGCTGTTTCACATATATCCTTGTCACCTTGATTTTAAGCTGTTCCTTCCTGTAGTGCTTAATAAGGCAAATGTGCACACAGTAGGTGATCAATAGATACTTAGAGTGAATGAACCATGTATGGAAAACACCTATTTCCTTTTGCATCCTGTACTAACTTGAAATGAAAGAAAAAGAGATGCCGTATACTACAAACACCTTTTCCAAAAGTTTAAGCCCAATTTTCCTCACAATGCAACCTATCTCCAACAGTTAAGTAGTACAACAATGAAAGGACCACTAGGTTATGAACTAGGAGACTGGGCTACTCTTCTAGAAACCAACACTACCTATGAAGCTTTAAATAGTGAGTTCATCTTTCTGGGTCTTCCTAGTGTCCTGACCTAAAAAAGTATGAAGTAAGAGTAAAAGCTCTCTGAAGTTCTGAAAATTCTAGTAACCTGGATAATAAAAATTCTGCATCCTAAGCAAATGTGTAAGTAGGGAGATGGAGTAAACTACATTAACTATCACTGTACTGCTTTCAAGTACCTGAAATACGGTTTATCTGGAGACATCGTGATCTGTAGGACCTCACTTGTCATATCCAATTCGGAAAACGCTTCACGGAGTCCCTCTGACTGCAGAATAATTTTATTAATGACATTGGTGCTGCAGAAATCAAAATCCAGAGTCTCCTCGGGCTCCTGAGTATTGATTTTACAGACTGTCACCACGCCTCCTTCTTCCAGAAACAGCATCAAAGGGTAACCATAACCTTGGTAACACATCCTAAGTGCAGTTAAAGTCCCTGCAATGGAAACAAATCATACTTGGGGCTTAGCTTTTTACCTCTGGGTTCAGCTTCTCCTCAAATGATGCCTAAAACTCCTCAAGAATATCTTATCCTGTCCATTTCTAGCATATATGTATGTATATCCTTATAAGAAGGGATCACATCTTCCCTGATGATAGCTGTCTGTAGACAATTCCAAAAATAACTGTAAAAAATTGGGAACAAAATGTAATGGAACTCTTTGAAATCGTTTTCCAGGTTGCCAAAAAACACCTCAGAAATAGTTAGCTGATTATATATATACAACTTCAGGATGGAGAATCTATATGGTCCAATACTTCATGTAATAACTGTTGTGGAACAGGCTATGCTATTAGTGAACGTTCAATTTGTGCAACGATGGATTGCTTTGATATTGTTTTACTATAACATCAGTGTATTCACTGTTATAAGGACCCTTCCAACCTTTTCTTTTGGGAGATAGTCTTTACATTTCCTCAAATTTTAAGGTCTAATTGGGAGAAAAAGGATGGTTACTGGTGGTTAGGGTTTTACCTCTGCAAACCACTAGAGAGAAGGAGGAATATGACAGGACACTCCAGTTCCTCTTCCTTACTGGGTGGAGAACCACAGTGAGGAATGGGGGAAGGCAGATGCTTTTATGGAAAACTAGCTGGGGAACACTGCATTAGAAAATATAATTTTAACCAGTTCCAATAATAATGGAATTGTCATTACAAAATCAAAATATATTTTCTAGAAGACCATAACTGAATTTTCCCTAGCAAATATCCAGATTCCTTTCCTATGAAATAAAAAATCATTCTTCTAGGGATTCCTTGTTGTTTTATATCTAGAGCAACCAAATTCACTATTCCTAAAAATATATAAATATTTTAAAGGAAAGCATTTAAGAAAATAAACATAATGTATAAATAGAGATTAAAGAAAAAAAGCAAACAAATTTTGAACACAGTAAACTGGGAGTCAGGACAATTGGTATCTATTCTGCCACTAACTGTAATTCTAGACAAGTTAGAAAAAAGCAATTAAAACATATTTCTCAATGTTAAAGATATTTAAGACATGTTCAAAGTCTTCTTTTGATTAGTTCAAATTTAAAATCCTAAAATCTTCATAAATTAAAAAAAAAGATGAATGTAAATACTTTTGCAAATATGAAAAGAACCGTAAGCACACTTTCTATTAACACTGTGAAAAATCAGAATCCATGATTGTGGCAAATGAAAAATAAATTGGCAGTTAATTTTCTAAACAAATGTTTATATTACTTATATTCTAATAACTTTGCCTGTATTTTTCTAACCATTCTATATAATGCTTTTATGTTATAATGATAATAAAATAGTTCACCTGGCATAGGGCTTGATCCAAAAATAGATAAACAGTCTAAAAGGATGGTTAAATTAATTCGAAAAGTAACAGACTCTTCTTGAACTCTAAACTCTTGAAATATTCCAGCCTATGAAAAAAAGTAAATGTGAAAATGTATATATATTAAAGAATGAGAACTCACATATAAGGTTCTAGATTTCACTTTATATGTTTTTAAAATAACAATATTGTGCTAACCCCATGAAAATAATTTCTGATTATCAATCAAAACATCTTAAACTTTTTCAATTGTGATCCATTAGAATACTGCTACTCAACAGTTGAAAGTGTAACTGATTTCAGTACCGTGAGAAACTTTATGAAAGGTCCTTCATCTAGCTTCTTGGAGCTAAACTATCCTCCACATGACTCTCCCTTGTCTCCATTTTGTGCCCATCAGTTCGGCGAAGGTCATTTGGAAAACAGCCAATTAGATACCGCATGAGTCATACTGGTTTTCAATTTCTTTTGAGGACAGGAACCATGTCTTATTTATCCCTCTGTACCTGAGGTCATAATGTGCACTTAGGTGTTCTAAAAAAATGCTGAATTAAATCTGAAATCCTATCTGAACCATACAAATATTACTTTGTAAGAACAAATAGATTATTACCACTACAAGGAAAAAAATTAATAATAGGAAGGTAGTGCAAAAGAGCATATACTATGGAAACAAATGTTCTGGGTTCTCATCCCAACTATGCCACTTGCCAGCTGCAGGACAGTTGGCAACATAAAACACTCAGAAAAGTGCTCGCCTATAGTTTAGCTTAATATATTTTACACATTATTATTATTAACCATTATCTCTGTAAAACACGATGGGGAAAGAATTTGTTACCAGAAGAGAAAAATAATTCAAATAATGATATTTTGTTCTCTAACTTAAATGATGTCTATTAAGACTCTCGGAATTCACTGAGCTGGGTGAAGAATATCATATGTCACAGGCTTAAAGGTGCCTACTTCCATACCTGAATAAAAGCATTTGCTTGTACACACTTTGCGTTTTCCACTGTAACCTTGATTCCATTTTTAGTAGCGAAACACGTGGCATGTTCTCGGAAATGAATGGCCTTCAAGACAGTGGAGAGATTTCTGACGTTGTCAAGGCTAGCCACTAAGCTGTAATCATTCTCATCTGGGATCTGCTGGGTTAGGAGGGGCATTGTCCACGGCGCATTCGGCCCCGAGGGATGTTCCAGGTGCCAACACCCGCTCCCGCGGGGTCACGAAACACCTGATGAGATGCGACAGATAAAACTCCGCGTCAGTGCTGACGAGGCCCGCGATTTCAACGGGCGCTGAGCCGAGTGCAAGATGTCTAGACGTTGGACTCGGCGGAGCAGGGACTGAACCCCACCTCTCTGCCACTTAACTGTCTCTAACTTGGGGGGAAATTACTGTCTGTAAGCTACGGTTTCGTCGTCCTTACTAAGGAGACAGTAACACACGAAAAGTTAAGAAAGATAAAAATAGGCCAACTAACACGGTCATTCGGGGCCAGCTTCAACCAAACTGGGGCTACGTATCCCCAGGATCGGTTTTGAGGTGTCCCGCACCTCCAACCTTACTCCTAACAGAACAGGCGATAGAGGGGCGGCCTTGAGTCCTCGGAAGGTCCTCGAAGAGTCCTAGACAGGGCGGCTCACCAGCCCACGGCACCCGCTTACTAGTCTCGGGATCCCGAGCACCCAAACCTTACCTTTGCGCCGGGACAGGACGCAGCTCCCGGAACACTGGGGAAGTGGAGCGTCTCCCGCCACTCTTTTCAGATGGGCCGACCAGCTCGGCCACCGTCACCATAGAGATAGACGAGGCCTAGAGAGCCGAGCGAGCCGTACCACAGAGACGGGAAAGAGGCACCATAGAGCAGGAGGAGGGCAGCCGAGACCGAGCCGTACCACAGAGACGGGAAAGAGGCACCATAGAGCAGGAGGAGGACTGCCGAGCCCGAGCCCCGGGACCATAGAGATGGGAAAGCGGAGCGAGCGGCTGAGCCGGAAGGAAGGCCTAGAGTGAAGGCGGAGAGTAAGATGGCGGTGGCCAAGAGGAAACGGCGTGGAGGCCCGGCGTTTCAGGCGAAAAAGCTAAAAAGAAACGAAAAAGATGCTAAGACGCCTGCTAAGCCGAGCGACGTAGCAGAGGAGGCGGAGGAGGAAGAGAGAGATCGTATTCCAGGCCCGGTTTGCAAGGTTAGAGGAGGCTCTACGGCCGTGGCTTCACGCGCCTTCGTTGGAGCTGCTTACCACCTGATGGCTCTGCGGGTTTCCGAGTTGCACGGGTGTTTCGGGAGCTCGGTCCCATGTCTCCCGGCGGGACTCCCTACAGCGTTTACATTTAACTCTCGTGCACGTGGCCGCAGTCTTGGAGGCTGCGGGCTGAGCAACAGGGCGGACTTCTGAGCTCTTACCCGGCTCACAGGAAGCGACTTACGGGGACTCAGTTACAGTGTTTGGTCTTCCAGTTACTCCAGTTTTTGTTGTCGTTGGAGGATAGTACTTTTTCCCTAAAGTTGTTTCTCGCTCTCGAGTATATCCCTTCCAGTGATGAATTCCAGTGAATCCCTTCCAGAATTCCACATTCTGCCATAATGAGCTGCGGTCAGTTAGGGATCCTGAAGCTTGTTATGCGGTCGTTTAAAAGTTGCTCTTCTTGGGCCTCCCTGGTGGCGCAGTGGTTGAGAGTCCGCCTGCCGATGCAGGGGATACGGGTTCGTGCCCCGGTCTGGGAGGATCCCATATGCCGCGGAGCGGCTGGGCCCGTGAGCCATGGCCGCTGAGCCTGCGCGTCCAGAGCCTGTGCTCCGCAACGGGAGAGGCCACAACAGTGAGAGGCCCGCGTACCGAAAAAAAAAAAAAAAGTTGCTCTTCTTTGGGACTATGATTTTGACTTGTTTGATCTTTAACTCTCAAGGGGTAACGAAAACTGGAGTAGATAGTATGACCTTTACGTATATTCAACAGAGTTTTAACGTGCCAGGCACGTAAGCTGTTAGGTTTCCCCTGCTTTGGGATTGCAAAACTAGAACATGACCACTTCCTTCTAACATGTTGGAGTTTAGAAGAAAACTAAGAACTCATATGAGTTGATGGTTTTTATTCAAAAGAAGGCGAACACAAGTTGTTGGACTTAACTTTCAGTCAACTGAGAGCTCTGTAAGCTAGATCAGATACTGTGGAGACAAGAATTGTGTTTGATTTATTAATTTCTGTCTCCCCCCGCTCCCAAGCGTAAACCTCTTGTCTACCACGTAGTGAGTGATAGATCAGTGACCCTTTGTGGTGGAGTGGCAAGCACTGGGAAAGGAGTTAGCTTTTAGTAATGAAAGCTGAGCTTGACTTCTAGCTCTGGTATTAATTATCAGGGACGTTTTGAACTCTTTGCTCACCTGCAAATTAAGAGCAAGGAAATGTGATTTACTGTTTGTGAAGAATAAGCTGGACTTCTTGTAGATTTTCTGTAAATGTTCGCGTTCTCACTCTTCCCTTTAAGAGCTAGAAAGAAATATGATAGTAGCAATGATCTGAGTCACAATATAAAAAATATTTCTGAAGTGCAAGAGATAAAGATTACTTTAGGATAACCAGGTAAGGGATCATGAAGGATTTAGCCTTTGAGCTGGATCCCAAGGTAAGGGCAAAATTCTGATATTCAAAAACGAGAGGGAACAATATAAGAGGGAGAGAGCGAGAGAGAGAAAAAAACTAATCAAAGGTGTTGAAGTGGACGAAATGCTGACAGTTTAAAAAGTACAGCCAAATTGGCTAAAGTGTAGGGTTTATTTGGGGCAATAGTGAGGTAGAAATATAGATGTATTTTAGAACCCAGTGTTAAAGCTGTGTCATTTTGGACTTTGTTTAGAAAACCCTGGAAGGTAAAGATGTGATTGGAGCATGTAGGCGGTAGTCTGCCTTGTCTGTTGGAGGAGCTTCTGGCTGGAAAGACCAGCATTTAGAAGATGTGCAATTGATATGAGATTAAGAATATGAAGCTTGAAGGCAGTATCACTAGGAGAGGACTAAGCTGTTGCAAAGAGAGATTGATAGCATTTACTAGTGCTTATGATATGAGAGAACAAGGGCAAACAGAAGAGTCAAAGCGTGGGGGACTGAAATGATGGTGACATCATCAGAAAAATAAATAGCAAGGAAATTTACCGGATTTTAAGGGTTGGTATTCTAGAATTGAATTTGAGGTAAGCCAAATACTTGGATTATTAGGGCTAGCAATAGACAGAGTTCCTTACCTTTCTGTAGAGTTAGTTGACAGTCAAAGCTGTGAGAATGATTGTGAGAACTCTGTCTTGGAGAGATCAGAAATAAAAAAGAGGGCTAAGAAAGAATCTTTCGAGTCAGGAGGAGGAATTGGAGAGATTGAAGAAAAAAAAACAAAAAGGGAAGCCAAGGAGATTTCTGGGTAGCAGCTGGGGTCAATGAGTGCTACAGAGATATTGGATTAAAGATTAAGGTCAGGGGCCTCCCTGGTGGCGCAGTGGTTGAGAGTCCGCCTGCCGATGCAGGGGATACGGGTTCGTGCCCCGGTCTGGGAGGATCCCATATGCCGCGGAGCGGCTGGGCCCGTGAGCCATGGCCGCTGGGCCTGTGCATCCGGAGCCTGTGCTCCGCAACGGGAGAGGCCACAACAGTGAGAGGCCCACATACCGCAAAAAGAAAAAAAAAAAAAAAAAAAAGATTAAGGTCAGGATTGTTTGGCTTGCTGCTTGGATGCTTAATCTGTAAACAAACAAGATAGACTCACTATGAAATGTTAAAATTCATCTCACTTTTTTTCTTTAGGGCAAGTGGAAAAATAAGGAACGGATTCTCATCTTTTCTTCTAGAGGAATAAATTTCAGAACAAGACATTTAATGCAAGACTTGAGAATGTTGATGCCTCATTCTAAAGCAGGTACCTTTATATCATATACTTTAAAATTTTGTATTTGTAAACTTGCCTGTTTATATGTTTTCACTTCGAGTCACACTTTGTTCGTTCACCATGTCAGGTAAAGAACCATGACTTCTCAGAAGTGTATGTTCAGTGCCAAGATTTTTCCAATTAATATTTTGTTAGAAATTCTTTGCAAAATTCATTAAACATTCTCTTCACTTTCTTAAACAGATATCCCAACTAGCAAAACATTTCTTAAAGGTCCAGGAATGCGTTCAGTGTAATGTTCTCAGAGGTCATAAGCTGGTTTGTCCTTCTAAATGATTTGGGACTGCCATGTATTGCTTTCTGTATTTAAAAAAACTTTTTATTAAAAACCTTGATGCGCCAGGAGTAGGATTTCAAGCACCTTCAAGTTGGGACTCAGTCTGGTCCTAAGTGCCAAGCTTTTCTTTTTAGTAATGGGGTATCTTACAGGCAAGTGAAGAACACCTAGTTTGGGCTTTATAACTGTGACAGCGCCCTCATGCAGGTGTTTTTGTGCCTGTGTTGGGAGGTGCTTTTGATTTTAATTCTAGGTAATAACTTCGTTCTTTAGTTCTTCAGTGTTTCTCAAACTGAGGTCTGCTGTTAATCTTCAGGACTCTGAAACTAATGAGAGAATTTTAATTTATGAGCTCTAAATGTGGTTTGTGAGAATTTTCCCATTTTTGAAAGGGATTCATAGAATTCAGGCATACCTCTTTTTATTGCGCTTCGCTTTATTGCAATTTTTTCCCCTATTTGAAGGTTTGTGGCAACCCTGCGTCGAGCGAGTTTCTTGGTGCCATTTTTTCAGTGGCATTTATTTGCTCACTTTGTGTCTGTGTCACATTTTGGTAATTCTTGCAATATTTCAAACTTTTTCATTGTTAGCATTTTTTAGCACTAAAATATTTTTAAATTAAGGTATGTACATTGTTTTTTTAGACATAATGCTATTGTATACTTAACAGACTACAGTATAGTATAAACGTAACATTTATATGCACTGGGAAACCAAAAAAATTTGTGTGACTCACTTTATTGCGATACTCGCTTTGTTACGGTAGTCTGGAACTGAACCGGCAGCATCTCTGAGGTATGTCTGTACACAGGTAAGAGACACTGCTTAGAGCTTTATAATTCTTGAGGACTATTTTTAATCACTCATGTTTACATTTCTAAAGAACAAGATTTTTAAAGAGGTCATGTGTTTTCAGATCTAATTATTTTGAAGATTAATAAAATCTCATTTAAACTGAAGATTATAAAAATACTTAATATTTGATTTCCTAGAAAGTATGTGTGACTTGATTGAAGTAGCTTTGAAATTTTTTGTTTACTTACCTTTTTTTCTTTTTATAGATACTAAAATGGATCGTAAAGATAAGTTATTTGTGATTAATGAGGTAATTTTAGTTAATTTTAATTAAAGTAAAATATTCTAGCAACATTGTATTTAGGAACACAATATTTGGAACACTAGAAATAGTTCATTTAAAAAATAAGTCATTCAGTGACGTTTAAGTTTTGTATAAGATACGCAAATTTTATGAACTTTAATTATCTGCCTTTTAAATTTTTATAGTACTCGTTGTCTATTTCACACAGTTTAGTGCTTCAGTATATATTATTTCTTGATCATTCTTATATTTGTCTTCTCTCAACAAGCATACTGAAATTTCCTGAGGACAAGGATTATCTCATTCTTTTTTTTCTCATTATGTCTAGTACAGTAGTGCTAAATTCATAGTAGGTACTCATAAAAATTATCAACGTAAATAAAATAAAAAGCCCATTAAATATTTTTTAAAACTCATTGAAAAGTATTTTGCCAGTTTTAAAAGTGGTGCATGTGATATTTGCTCTTGAGATATTACAAACTAGTAATATGTTAAATTTTCAAAATATTGTTGAAGACTAAACTTGGGTTTTTAGAGCAGATTTTCTTTTAAAACTTAGAAGAATTGTTTTAAGTTAATTCTCTTTAGCTATTAGAAAGGCGTTATTTATTTAGCACAAATGTTTGAAGTGCTGCTCTATCATGGCATTATTCTATAGAAACAGTGTTTTTAAAAATGCCCCTGTCATCATGGAGCTTACATTCTAATGGGGGAGACAGGCCGTAAACAAGTAGTATAATTTCAAGTGAAGGTAGGAGAAATAAACAGGATATAGGTTGCCAGCAACTAAAGCTCACAACTTAGTGTGTAGTTGTGTTTATTGAAAGACCAGTAAGGAACAAAAGCATTGGACTAAAGAATTCTTAAACCTCAGGTAGTGTATATGTATTAGTTTTTGAACACTACAATAATATAGGACTTCATTCCTTTTGTGTATTTCTCAATTGTGACTTTGTAAATCTTTAAGATGTTGAAGTTTAATTCAACTTGAAATGGGTTTTGTATACTTGCCTTTCACCAGCTCCTTAGTGAGTTTACAGAACCAAATCACAGAAATGGTAGTACAGATGAGGAAGAAAAAACAGATTTCTTGAGCTTAAAATCAAAAAGCTAAAGAGTTAAAAATCAAAGTAACCATTATAAAGGATGTTTTTGGTTCTGTAAGGACTGTATTTTTCTACAGTTGGTGAGGCTAATTGTAATGTGCTTTATCCCTGGGGCATTTGTTTTAAATCTTTGTAGTTTGTACACAGGACCATGGTCAGAACAAGAGGTTCCCCAGGGGAGGCCAGTAAAAATGCTAGGCCAGAAAGAGTAGCTCCTTCCACCAAAGAGGTGGGCAGAGCACAGTTTACCCTGGACAGAACACCTAAGAGGAACCTTAAACGTTTCCCTGAATAAATTTACCTTGATTTAGACCTTTGTAGCCTATTAACCTGCTTAAGTATTTTTGAAGGCATCTAAATATTCATTGCATTGAATTGCTTTAGATCTTATTTTTATTATCCACTTCATTTTTCTATACTTTGCTCCTTTCAGGTTTGTGAAATGAAAAACTGCAATAAATGTATCTATTTTGAAGCTAAGAAAAAACAAGATCTCTATATGTGGTAAGAGAATGTATTAAATAAGATTAGAGAATATGTGAATATTATTAGCACATTATGGTGTCTCCTAAACTGAATTGGTAGTAAGCTTTTACTACGTTCTAAATTTTAATTAGTTGAAAAAGCTTTTATATTTTTTAGGCTTTCAAATTCACCTCATGGACCGTCTGCTAAATTCCTTGTTCAAAATAGTAAGTTGACTCAATTTAAAAGTTTTTGTGAGAAAATTGAAAATAATCTTTTGGGATAATCATGCCAGAGTTATAACTATTTTTGTTGCTGTTGTAATTTTTCTAGTTCATACCCTAGCTGAGCTAAAGATGACTGGAAACTGTTTGAAAGGTTCTCGGCCCCTCTTGTCTTTTGATCCTGTAAGTTTCTCATTTAGTGTATGAGGTCTAATTTTCTTACTGTGCGTGGTTGCTTTTTGGTGGATAGAGTTGTATAATTCAATTTAGTTAATATAAAAACACAAACAATTTTAAACGAAACTAATGTTGTCAAGTAATATGTTCACTCTATTTTTATAGGCTTTTGATGAATTACCACATTTTGCTTTGTTAAAAGAACTCTTAATTCAGGTAAATATCTTTACTAGAAACTATTTTTAGTGAAATATTATAAATGAGTGTCTTCCTTTTAATTTAGCTATCTAAAGCACAGATGGTATGTCATAGAATACGGAACTAATGTGTCCTTTTTCCCACTAGATCTTTAGTACACCACGGTATCATCCCAAAAGTCAACCATTTGTGGACCATGTGTTTACGTTCACTATTTTGGATAATAGGATATGGTTTCGGAACTTTCAGGTTAGCTTTAATTAACTTTTAATTATACTTTGAAATAAATTAGGATATATTGCTTTTATAGACATGGAAAATGCAAATGATAAATTCAATTCTTTTCTTTTCCGTCGCTTTCTTTTCCCCACAGACTTGTAGTAAATAACCTTTATCTCATAACTTAGGTTCATGGCTATCAGCTAATATGGTGTATGGATTTTCTAACAAGCCACTATATATTGAGTAAAATATAAGTTTCTGTTCCAAGAGGTTAGAATCTACCAGGGGTGAGGTGGGGTTTAAGACTTTGAAAAACATAACCCCTGTAGGAAGCATTCAATGAGAACTATTAGATGAGTCAGTCATACAGTGATTCATCCAGGAGGAGAGAGGTGATTCTGGAAATCTGTGGAGAGGTGGAAGAGAGCAGCAAGGCAAAATTTCAGACAGCTTATGAAGTAAACTGGGCTCTTTCCTGCACGTTGTTGTTATATTGGATACTTTGCAGTGTGAGTTAAACATATCCCCTTCTTAACCCCTGAGGGCAGGCATACCTTAACCAACTATAGTAATATTTGTAGTTCAGAAGTTGTCTCTTAATTCCACAGTCAGTAACCATTCAAAAATAAATTTTGCCAATGTCTTTTTATCTGCCTTTTAATCTAATTTGAATTAAATTTATAAAAACAATTTAGGGGTTGATTTAAATTTTGAAAGGGTGCCCCATAGGGTGCTTTAATCCATTTTGTTATCATGGTTGCAGTTTTTATTTATTTATTTATTTATTATTGATTGATTGATTGATTGATTGCGGTCCGCGGGCGTCTCATTGCTGTGGCCTTTCCTGTTGCGGAGCACAGGCTCCGGACGTGCAGGCTCAGCGGCCATGGCTCACGGGCCCAGCCGCTCCGCGGCACGTGGGATCTTCCCGGACTGGGGCACGAACCCGTGTCCCCTGCATCAGCAGGCGGACTCACAACCACTGCGCCACCAGGGAAGCCCATGGTTGCAGTTTTAAATATTCATTTAACCACAATTTTTCAAGAAGATGCACATTGTGAGAAGCAAGATACAGACCAAATTGAAGCGACTCAATTTTAAAAACACGCTGAAAAAACATTTATATTTTCCTATGACAACTATCTGTAACCAGTAATGTATTTCAGAAAGTATCGATGATTTGGCACTTGTCAAGTTTCACTTCCACCTTAACTTCATTGGTTATCAGTTCTTTTAGGCACATTTGTAATGAGGATATAGCCTGTATACGTTTTAGGAGTAGTATATCCAAACCAAAATGAAATGTTTCCTTTTTATTAAAGATCATAGAAGAAGATGCTGCTCTTGTAGAAATAGGACCCCGTTTTGTCTTAAATCTCATAAAGATTTTCCAGGGAAGTTTTGGAGGACCAACTTTGTATGAAAATCCTCACTACCAGTCACCAAACATGGTAAGCTGTTTTTGTTCAGTGGTCCTTGATGTCCCAGAACTCTTGGGCCAAAATAATTCTGTCAAGTAACTATTCTGTTAACTGTGAAACTGAATTTGGTTTTTGCTGCATACAGTCTTACAAATTGCCTTTTTTTTGATGACACAGGGTGAAGGGAAGTAGGGTTCATAAGTGAATGTCTTTGCCATATATAAAATGTTTATTTTTATTTCAAAAGCACCTTTAATATTTTTTTGTTTCTAGCATCGGCGTGTCATAAGATCCATCACAGCTGCAAAATACAGAGAGAAACAGCAAGTGAAAGATGTGCAGAAGCTGAGAAAGAAAGAACCAAAGACTATTCTTCCCCATGATCCCACTGCAGATGTTTTTGTTACACCAGCTGAGGAAAAGCCGATAGAAATACAGTGGGTAAAACCAGAGCCAAAAGTCGACTTGAAAGCAAGAAAGAAAAGGATTTATAAAAGGCAAAGGAAAATGAAACAGAAGATGAACAGTGGGAATGCAAAATGAATCAATGGATAACTAATTTGTTCTCATTTGTTTTATATTTATTTTATGTTCAATGTGTAAGTACTTTTATTGTTCGGGACGACCTTATATCTAATTAGTGTGACATTTAAAAGAGAAAAATTAAGATTTTGTGGCTTCGGGGGGTCGGGTCCTATGTTTTTCTAAATAAAAGATCACCAGAACTCTTCACTTAATTTCTGTTTTTCTTTTCAAAGCTTGTTTGTATTATTAAAAACTTAGCACACTTAAGGTTTAGGCCTGCTCTCTTGGATTAAAATTTTGAGTTTAGCAAAGCTGAAATTCAAACATTTATCGGATCATTATTACATGTAAAACAGCATTAGGCACTTGGAGAGCATACTTTCAGGTGGTAAAGTTGGGGTAGACTGCTAGAAGGGAAAGCATCTTACTGAGGTTTGAGTCCCTGAGTCACAAATCAGTGAGGCCCCAGAAAAGCCAACCTCTCATCTTGTTTTCTTACCTTGAAAAGGTATGCTAAAAATACTTAGGTTTTGGGCTTCCCTGGTGGCGCAGTGGTTGAGAGTCCGCCTGCCGATGCAGGGGACACGGGTTCGTGCCCCGGTCCGGGAAGATCCCACATGCCGCGGAGCGGCTGGGCCCGTGAACCATGGCCGCTGAGCCTGCGCGTCCAGAGCCTGTGCTCCGCAACGGGAGAGGCCACAACGGTGAGAGGCCCGCGTACTGCAAAAACAAAACAAAACAAACAAAAAAAACCTTAAGTTTTGCAAATCAAATGAGTTAATATATGTGTTGAAAGCTTTTTGTAGATTACAAATTTAATTTAGAAGCAGTGCCTGTAAATTACTTATCAAATTAACAGTAAAAGGAAGAAAAACAGGACAGTTGTTAAGAGGGCACCAGAAGATTTGAATTTCTCCTGTTACGAAAGAACTTTACTTGAAGTAAAGAGCACTGGGCTTACCACCCTGGAAGTCGATTAGTAATGGAAAGACAAGATTCTGAGTGCAAGTGGCCAGGGATAGGGGTCATGCATGTGGTGTTTTGTCACCCACTAATTTCATGCTAATCATTTTCTCCTGTCTTTCTGCAGCGTGATTAGTAATTCCATAGTACTCCACTCTGTCACAGCTATCTAAGCAGTCCCTTGTTGGATATTTGCGTATTTCACTTTTATCTTTTTCTGGTATAGATGCTTGCAGCAAACTTTCTATAGATAGTTTTTACAATATTTGTGGTTTCCTATAAGTAGAACTCTGGTCAAAAATTATGAACCTGTTCCCGTAAATATTGTACCTCACCAGAGGTTAGTGTTCATTTCCTTACACCCTTGCTGAGATAATCTTTGTCAATTTGATAGGTAAAAAATGAATACTGTTTTTTGGCTATGTACTGGGTTTTCTTTTGTGACTAGTCTTTTGTGTGGTAGTTACATGAATTTGTAAGGGCTCTTTTATATACTGAGGTTTTTCTAGGCATCTTTCCTAGTTTGTCACTTGGGTTTTGATTTTGTCTTTATTTTAGATCTGTGTAGGTAGAATGATCAGTTTTTCCATTTCACTTTTTCCTAATTTTCTGCTAAGAAAGGCCTTCTTGAGTGTATAATTAGGCTACTTTATCTTGAAATGGTCTAAGTTAAGCTACTAACCTTGAAATTTAAGTAAGTCAGAGGTTCACTTGAAATATTCAATACTTGTATGTGGCTAATGAAAGGCAAATCTGGTTAAGTGCAGGGGAAAAAAGGCCATTATTTAAGCGATAGAATATAGGCTGAAAATTAGCTGTATATTTCCCTTTCGTAATCATTTATATGGATAACTCATTTGAATGAGAATTCCTCATCTCCCAAGTCCATGTTCATTGAGAAGTCAGCCTGTTTAATGAAGATCATCTTTAGACTGAAATTTATATGCAGTGTAATTGCCTTTAAAGTTTGATACAATGTTATAAGTAAAAATAGATCCCTTTTTCCCTCAGGAGGAAAAAAAGAGGTAGCAAAACCAGATGGAGTTGGAGGAAGAAAAAAGTACTTTGTTTTTTCATTTTTTGTCCAACCCCCCCTTGCCTAATTCCATTCTCAGATGGGGAAAGGTCCTGTTTTTCATTGCACTCAAACTTCTCAATCCCTACCTATTACCAATTTACAATCCAAGACCATATAGTATCTTCCTTCTTTGGAAAAGAGGCAAGTATGAATTTTGAGTAGTGCGTTGGACAGTGTTGTGCCTAGAAACTTGATGAGGTTTAGAGTTGGTTGGTTTTGATTGTGCAGGGGGCAGGGTATTAGGGAAGAAAGGGACAGCTTCCTAAACTTTGGATACCCAACCCTGTACAATAGATATTTGTTAGCAACAGAGCCAACCCTTCTCTCTAACCGTACGTGGTTGACAAAGACAACCTACATCTAACAACTGATATATGTAAACATTCCACATTACAGTGAAATATTATGGTGTACTGAGGCATTTAAAAAACTTTATTTATTTTTGGCTGTGTTGGGTCTTTGTTGCTGTGTGTGGGCTTTCTCTAGTTCCAATGAGCGGGGGCTACTCTTCATTGTGGTGCGTGGGCTTCTCATTGCGGTGGCTTCTCTGTTGCAGAGCACAGGCTCTGGAGTGCAGGCTCACTAGTTGTGGCGCACGGGCTTAGTTGTTCCGCAGCATGTGGGATCTTCCCGGATCAGGGCTCGAACCCGTGTCCTCTGCATTGGCAGGAGGACTCTTTAACTACTGTGCCACCAGGGAAGTCCTATACTGAGGCATTTTAACGACAATTAGGATAGTATTTTGACATCTTATCAAATTGCTTGCTTGGAACCGTTGTTCAGATCTTACATCCCATAATACAGTGTATCAGTTAGATCAACCAAAACCTATTGGTTAAATACTATTTCTTGACTGCACTTTTTTCTTTTCTTTTTTTTTTGGCGGCCCGCTGGTCTTGTGGGATCTTAGTTCCCCTGACCAGGATGGAACCCGGGCCCTTGGCAGTGAAAGCGCCATGTCCTAACCACTGGACTGTCAGGGAATTCCCTTAACTTCATTCTTAAAGTAAACCAATCTTGGAAATGTAGGTTCAGAGGCCAGAAAGTTAGGATTAAAGAGTGATGGATGGGTGGATCAGCACAATTTCATTCACATTGGTGGTAAAACATTTAGTACTATGTTACTTCAAAACGTGTTGATGCTCCCCTCTTAAATTGTTTCAGTTTAAGTCATTTACTCTTATTTCTCATGCACATTGGTCAGGACAAGCAATATTAGAGATCTCATTAAGTGGTAACCGAAGACACCTGAAAAGAGTTAAAAAACCTGGATCCGATCCAACCGAATCCTGCCACTGATTGGTTGGGGAGGCTTGAGCAAACCACTTGCCTGAGTGTCGTCCTCATCTGTAAAAGCGGGGCTCACATTAAAGAACCAGATGTTTTCCAGAATATCATCCCATGAGACTCCTATCTCAGCTCTCAGGTCGGCTGTCAAGTTGGTGTCACTCTGACTGCCCCCTGTGTCCCTCACAATAACACCCACCGTGGCCCCGCCTCCCTCCCGCCGCGGCTCCGCCTCCCTCCTGCGCGGCTATTTCCGGGACAGGGTCCTCCCCCAGCCCATGCGGAGCCGCGGCCTCCGGCAACGCCCCCTCCGCGCTCCCGCGTGCCGCAACCGGCGCCGCCTTTCGCCGCCGCGCGCCGCCGTCGCTGCTGCCGCGCTCGCTGGCTGGCCCGGTGCGGGCGCCGGGCTCCTGCCACAGGATCTGAGAACCACCAGCGCCACCACCACCACTTCGGCCCGGGCCCGGGCACCGGTCCCGCCCCGGGCCCCGGCCTGAGCCCCCCGCCCGGCCGGGCGATGGAGTGTCTCTACGAGGCGCTGGGGGTGCGGCGCGACGCCAGCGAGGAGGAGCTCAAGAAGGCCTATCGGAAGCTGGCTCTGAAATGGCACCCGGGTAACTACTCCGCAACCGCCTTGGCCCCTCGCAGAAGCCTTGGCCCTCGCGACCTTTCTCACCCCTCTCCCTAGGGTAACTCCAGGAACCTAGCTGTGCCCGAAGCTGCCCGCTCGGTAACTCCCCTCGCCCTGGAAATCGGGCCAGCGCCCACCCGGCGCCCGGCTAGGTGGCCCCTGCGCAGTCCTGGCGATGAGCGTCCTCGGCTCCTCTGTGGACGCAGCCCTCCACCCCCAGGCTTCACTCGAGCCCCGAGCACCTCGTCCCTTCCTAGACGCCCCCCACCCCCGGTTCCCGCGTGGCCACTGGCTGGGGAAAGATAAAGTCCTAGAGACTTCCCTGCCCCTCCCACTCCTTCGCAGACGGCCCCGAGCGGGGAGGAGTCGCGAGCTCTTAACCCAGTCCTGCCTCAGGCTTGTCCCTTGCTGGACTCCCCTGCAGCTCGGCTTCCCCGGGCTTCTCGGCGGCCCTTAGCTTCATCAAGGAATCCCAGCTGCTTAAGTGTAATTAAGACAAAGGAGCTAGTGAAATGTCTTCTAAATGGCTATGCCTTTTTTTCCCTCTCTTTTGGTAGGCTGAGTGACCCTGTAGTTCACTTCGGATGTTCTGCAGATTAAGAATTTTGAGTGTCTTCCCTAGTGAAGTTCACGTGTTTACTTAGAAGTATGCTTCCTTTGGATGTTTTATTTGGTTGTAGTCCAGGCCTTTGTGACTGTCTTGAAGTAATTTGATCTTCTAGACTGGGGAACTAAGACAGAATTTGAATCTCAGCTTTTTGAGGTTTATAAGAAGCTTTCGTATTAGTACTAGTCCATAAGCATGTTTCTAGAGTCTCTGAAATGCTAAGATGGAAACCTCAGAGTCTTGTTTGGAAAACATGCCTTACACACACGAAAAGTTAAATACAAATGCAAAGAAAATAGCGTAGCATATATAATTGGTAGCTGTGTTGATAGAACAACTAATAACTGCCCCAGGAATTCAGGGCAGGGAGTTTTCAGTATGTACTGAAAGGCAGTGAGGCTCCCCCTTGGCAGAGGAGTCTAGCCATTAGCTGTATCCTGGAGGAATGGGATTGAGAGAAGTGAATATAACAGTATGGGAAAGAGCACTGAGTGGCCCAAAGATGGCCTAGGGGACAGTTCGACCGAAGGCAGTGTTTATCGGAATTCTGAAAATATGGGTTGAGAGGAGAGCTGAAGGAAGGGCTCGGGACCCAAAGTCAGAAGGTAATGTTTATAGTTGATGGAACAGGAGGTATGGGTTTGTTGCTTAAAGTTGTAATGATGACCAACAGAGGAACTAAAAAAAATCTGATGTATATTGGAAGGGAAGAGGTAAATGAGCTAAATGTTCATTAAGAAGTCATTAGCTATATCCAAAATTAATAGGTCCAAAATTAATGTCGAAGCATATTCTTAGAGTAATAGGGGTTACCGTTAGAAACTGAGTTAAGAATTTGTTGACTCTGGGTGGGAAAGGGTGGGAAAGAGGATTACTGCTTGTCACTAAGTGCATATATCATTTTGATGACAGTATTAAAACGTTTTTGAGTAGTAGTTTGAGATTAGATTGTAAAGGGCTTTGAATGTTAGGCGAAGGACTGTGAAATTTGTTTATCCAATAGTGGAGAGTTGAGGCTGGTTTTATTAAGATGTCTTGGGAAGGTGCTATGAAGGCAGCTTAGTAGTATGAGGCGGGGTGGAGACAGAAGTCAGGTAGAGTCCGCCTTGGGCACTGATGGGCCAAAACTAGGCTTGGGGTCAGTGGGAGGGGTAAGGCCTGGGATGAAGAGAAGTTGCAAAAGAAAAATTACCAGATTTGGTGACTAGTTGGAAGTCAGTGCAAAGAAGAAGGCAAATGTTACTAAAATATCAGTTAACTACTTTGAAACCAAATGTGTTAGTAACTAAATGTGAATAGCTTCTTTGAATGTCATCAGAATTCATAACATCCTAAATATCTTGGTTTGAAAATGCCTATACATATGAGGGATAAATACTGTCCCAGGAGATGCATGATTTTGATATGCTTTGCTTTGCTGGCTCATTAATTTGTTAAGTCTGACACTTGTTTAATTTAAGTGTTAAGTCTGACAAATGTTCAATTTCATTCTGTGTGTAAGGTACTGTGTTAGATGTTAGAAGACATATGGGCTGTGCTTCAAAGACTAATATGTACCTCATATAGAAAGGCTGCCCATTTTCATTGTTAAAAAAGAAAGAGATTACCTTTATTTCTGTTATTGAGGAGCTGAGAATGATTTCCAGTAGGGTCAATAGCACTGCGTAGTGAGGTCACTCCTTGTGAAAGCCAGGCTTTCAGTAATGCATCTGATGAGTGTTCCCTGAACACCTTACTGTGGAACGAGACAGGAGTGGTCCCTGCCCTGCTGGCCCTGCTGTCTTCTGGGAGACACAGAGGAAAGCAGTCACTTTTCATCCGGTGAGATAAGGGCAGTATGAGGGCAAATACAAGGTGCTTATGAGCACATGTACCAATCTGGACTGGGTTTTCTAGTGGGTGGGATAGATGTGCATCCCTGAAGAACTGACATCTAGGTCGAGACCTAAAGCGGGAACACAGGGAATACAGGAGGTGGAAGGCACGAGAGGGCACGGCAGAGTCTAGGAAGGGAAAGAGGTGAGCCTGCCCAGGTGAGCAGCGGCCCGGTCTTGAAGGTTGTGGTAACCTGCACTAGGCAGATTGGGTTTTAACCTAAGGGTGTTGGGAAGCCATTGAAGGGCTGGAAGCAGGGGAAATGATAGGTTTGTATTTTTCTAGTATCTCTCTGGCTGTAGTGGGGAGAATGGATTGGAGAGGGCAAGGCTGGAGGTAGGGAGACCAGTAGGTCCAGGGACACTGACATGACTAGGATGACGATAGGACCTGGGGGTGGAGACTGAGTCACGTGCTAAAATCCTCAGTGAGTAGGGGGAGTAGTTGGGAGGCGAGTGGACAGTGAGAAGGAGGGGAAGACGGAGAGATGGCCAAATGGTCTGAATCTCGACGGAATGCTGGTTTGTCCTCAGGGGTGAATAGAGAATCAGTGACCAGGAGGATGTCAGCTTTACCATCAGACCTGCTGTATGACAGCTGTGCTGGAGCCCGAGAGGCCTGTAGGGAAGTGGTGTTCTCAGGGAACCTGGCTTCAGTCAAAGCAGGACTTAAAAGGCACAGTCCATGAAACGTTCTAGAACGTAGTGTAAAAACATTTGGGACAAAGTGGAAGACGGTGTGAATGGATCAAGAGAAAAGCACAGAGGATAGTATGAGAATGCCTTTTAAACTTTAATGACTGGATTTGCACTACCTGTGGCTTTTGCATTTGGCTAATAATTAAGGCGGACTTCCCATTTTTTATGATTGCTTGTTAACTCAATTACAGTCATGTTCAACATCCTAGTCAACCAGTTACAAGTATATTTAAGTGAAATAAAAAGCCATATGACAGATTGAAAAAACTAGTCAAAAAAGAAGCTCCAGCAAGTGATTAGATCTTACTTTGAGATGGTACATTGGTGGGTTTTTAGGTTTAAAAGCTTTAGCTCTTACCAGACTTCTTTGAGGGAGGAAGGAAGGGAGTGGGAAGAAACAGGACAACAAAGTACAGATGAAAAGGGGAAGGCAACCACCATGTACCACCCCAAACGGCCGCCTTTTTTGTCTCATGTCAGGAGATTCAGTTGCTGTCTTTCTCTGCCTTTCTGCTTTAATTTTTTTTTTTAATTTCACATCTTCATTGGAGTATAATTGCTTTACAGTGGTGTGTTAGTTTCTGCTGTATAACAAAGTAAATCAGCCATACATATACATATATCCCCGTATCTCCTCCCTCTTGTGTCTCCCTCCCTCCCACCCTCCCTATCCCACCCCTCTAGGTGGTCACAGAGCACCAAGCGGATCTCCCTGTGCTATGCGGCTGCTTCCCACTAGCTAGCTATTTGAACTATGCTTTTTTTTTGTTTATCTGACCAAAATGTTATTGATGATTTGACGAAGACACAGAAATCATGAGCTGGACTGTCACCCTGGAGGCATATCAGGATTTTGTTCAGCTGCACGTGACAGGAAACTGGCAATTGTGGTCAAAACAAATAGTCATTTTATTTTCTTCATGTAGCAAGAAATCCAGAGGTGGCCCATCTTGGTAGCCCCAGCTGCTTGATGAAGCCACCGAAGACCTGGTCCATCATCCTGACCATAAGACTTGAGTCCTTGCATCAAGTGTAAGCAATTAAGCCTCAAAGAAGTTCATTACTCATGTGGAGGTGCAGAGAGAGGCAGGTGAGCCCCAGTGTAGCAGGTCTCCTCCATGAGGTCCTTGGACTGTGCTCAGCAGCTGTCAGATGAGGCCTCACTCACCATCTGAAACGGCAGCAGGGGATCCCAGGCAGCAGTGTGGAGGAGGAAAGATTAAAGCAGGGACAGTGTGTGTGCTGGTTGCCTTTCAAGGAAGTCTTAAAAGCCACCATAGAATACTTTTATAGATTTTATTGACCGGAGCTTAGTCACATGGTCATGCCAAGCTTCAAGGGAGACTGGAAATGGAGTCTTTATTTGGGGGATCAGGTGCCCCCATAAAATCAGGATTCAGTTGTTACCGGAAGAGGGGGATGAACTAGCAGTCTCTGCCTCAGGCCTCATAATCTGCCTGCAGGCAGTATACCTGGGCTTTGGGCAGGACACAGGGGATGAGTTAAGGGCATAAGGTGAGTGCCAGCCAGGCCCATCCCTTTCATCAGGAGAAACAATCTTCTCCTAGGAGCTTCACTTAGTAGATTTGTGTTTGTATCTGATTGGCTAAAACTGGGTCACCTGACAACCCCCAGAAAGTCTGGGGAGGTGAATTTTTTAAGTGTGTATATTACCACTGTGATCAAAATCAGGTTTTGTTAGGAGAAAGAGGGGAATGGATATCGAGTAGGCAGCTAGTA
Source organism: Mesoplodon densirostris (assembly GCF_025265405.1). NCBI lineage: Eukaryota > Metazoa > Chordata > Mammalia > Artiodactyla > Ziphiidae > Mesoplodon > Mesoplodon densirostris. Next base: position 29,433,151 of record NC_082663.1, read on the forward strand.
GTATTTGCCACAGAGTAGTAATAAAAATCTAAAAGAATTAAATCTAAAATTATCAAAACAGGATACTGGGTGTCCTATGTTTAGAATCTAATTGCAGCAGGGCCACAACAAGGTGGAATTTGATAGTATGCATTGGAAATAATGGAAAACCTAGCCACAGTGGCTTAGTAAGTTAAGAATTTATTTTTCTCACCACAAGGAGTTTTGGAGGTAGGTGCCTGCTGGCATTGTTTCAGTGGCTAAGTAATGTCACTGTGAATCTCTTGACTTTTCCTTCATGGTCTCAAGATGGCTGCTGAAGCTCCAGCTCTCATGTCCATGTACAAGACAAAAAGAGGAAGGAAAGAAAATACACTAACAGACTTCTGCTTTCATCTCACTGGTCAGAACTGTGTCACGACCCTTCCTAGCAGCAAGGGAGGCTGGATAAGCCAAAATACTTGCTTACTTTTTAGCTTATCCAGCCTCCACAGTAAAGGCTGCAAAGAGAGAAAGGAGGGGGAGGTGTTGGATGATCTAACCTTTAGTATCTCCCACAGAATGGATTGAGTACTATGTTTAAGTTAAAAAAATATTTGTTATACAGTTATATTGGCTTGTCAGGAATTTTTTTTTAAAATATTTATTTATTTATTTAGCTGCATCAGGTCTTAGTTGTGGCAGGAAACTCTTAGTTGCGGCACGCATGTGGGATCTAGGTCCTGACTGGGGATCGAACCCCAGCTTCCTGTATTGGGAGCATGGAGTCTTAACCACTGTGCCACCAAGGAAGTCCCTCTTGTCAGTAATTAATATGAAAAATACTTGAAAGTTTGTCACCTATAAATTCAGTATGACTTACTGTGATATTGTTGCTAAAAGCTAATATAATTAGCCATAGTGATTAGAGTAGAATGTTAAGGGATTAATGAATGGCTCCTTGATGATCACTGTCTTTGACTGCATTTGAAGTAGAGGGTATTATAGTGTGCATAAGAAATGGGAGATTCAGTCCAGAGAAGAGCTAGGCTAGGAGCTGACCCGTGGGCTGCTCTGTGGAAGGGGAGTTAGACCAGCATTGTGTTACTTATACAGCTAGGCTCCTGAGATGGAGTGGTTTTTGTTTCTGTTTCTTACTTTTTTTTTAATTCCAGGGGAGCATGATTCTATATCTAAAGCTTTTTGTGTTAAAGCATCTTAGTAAAAAGAGCTATGGCAAATTGCTGCACTTGAGAAAGTGTTGTCCGTGTCAGTTGTTGAGCAGAAGGCCGCTTGAAGGACTTGCGACTGTGTAATGGTATCTGAAAAGAGGAGGTAGGGTACCCTTGAGGGCCTTGTTTTAAGACTACTTCTGTCATATTTTTTTTCTTCGAGGCAAATATTGAGTTGTAGCTTAAAGAACATTGACGTACTCCATAGTAGGTTCAAAATATTTTGCTTTCTGAGTGTATTAGTTATCTATTGCTGTGTAACAAATTACCGAAAACTTAGGGTTTAAAAACAACAAACAGCAAATTTTTAGCAAATATTTTCATAATACGGACTCACACAGTTTCTGGGGATCAGAATCAGAATGGTGTCGCTGGGTGGTTTGGCTCAAACTTTCTCACCAGGTTGAATCACCATTGTCTGGGAAAACTCACTTTCAAGCTCACCCCCACAGTAATGGCGGGCCTCAGTTCCTTGTTGGCTGTGGGCTGGAGGCCTCCATTCTTCACCACGTGGGCTTCTCATGGACCACTGGAGTGTCTATGGCAGCTGGCTACTCCCAGCAATCCAAGACAGAGCGAGCGCCCAAGATGCAAACTGCAGTCTTTCATGATCTAATCTTGGAAGTAATGTCCTGTACCGTCACCACTCCTGCCACCTGCTTTCGGTCACAGAGACCAACCCCGGTGACATGGGAGGGGACCACACAGGGCGTGAATGCCAGGAGATGGGGGTCCTTGGGGGCCATCTTGGAAGCTGGCTACCACCCTGAGGCAAAGATGCTTTCTGAATTCCACGGTTAAGGAAGCACAACTAAGGGAAAAGTAATTAGTTAGCACATATTTTTTAAACTTTATAAGATTTATTTTGGTATATGCTGGTAAGAAAGAAAACCTTAAGGATGGTGGTAAAGATGGATTAAACATAATCTAGCACTGAATAGTAACAGCCTTTCTATAAATGATTGATTTATGTATTTTACTCCTTCTAGAAATAAAATGTGTAATACTCAGCATTTTCTATTTGTGGATATCCAGGTTGAGTGCTGCTCAGTGACGCACTGAGATTTAGAGAAAAGCATGAAATTTCTACTCAAGTTGACACTTATAACAGATCCTGATTATCAGCTGTCATCCGTTTTCTGTTTTTCCTTATTTGTTTTTCTTCGTTTTTGTACACTCATCTATTTATGGCATTTCTGATGTAAGAGGTCCCTTTTAGAGTCTGTCCTTTACTTTTTTGATGACTGAATTTCTATGCCTTTATTTTAACAGATAAAAATCTGGATAATGCTGCAGAAGCAGCTGAACAATTTAAACTAATCCAAGCAGCGTATGATGTGCTGAGCGACCCTCAGGAAAGAGCATGGTGAGCATCACGCTGTCCCTCCTTGTGTATCTTGTTGGGAAGAATGGTCAACAGAGGGTTTTTAAAAAATTTAATACGTTAAATGGTTTGGGGTGTTTTCTAAAGCACCAGTCACCTATTCATTATATAAAATGCAGTGTGTTGGTAGGAAGGAACCTTAGAGATGATTACTCCAACTCTGATATTATAAATGATGAAACACAAAGCTTGGCAATCGTAGATAGTTATAATTTTGATACTTATGAAGTGCCTTCTCTTGGAATAAGGTCTTTTTGATGTCTGACAAATTTACTGATGTCAGAAAAGGAAGAATGTTGACTTTTCCTTAAAAAGCAGATACAGTGTTTTCATCAAGCATTGTAATATTTTCCCAAGAACTACTTTATATAAGAAATTGAGTTAAACTTCTGCATCTATGACAGATTCTTTTAACTCATGATGACCTGATCATTTAATGTCATTTCCAAACAAAAATTTCTACGTTTGAAGTTCTGGGTTTCCAGATTCTCAGTGAACTTTTTGCTACAAAGCCCTGACGTAACTGTGCAAGATCCCACAGAGCAGGTGGGTGTTCAGTTCACCTGTGCAAGTCTTCTGTGTGATAGCATACAAGCACGGCCAGCTGTCAAGAGAGAAAGGCTGTAAAGAAAATTCTTTTTTTTTTTTTCACTTGGTCAAGGTTTATTTCAAGGCCTGAAAACACTGACTAATCAAAAATGGCCCTACTGCAATTTCTTATAATATATAAATAATATAAAACTTAAAAAAATGTAGACACTATTAACTAACTCCTAAAACACACACTATAGGCTTTTCAAAAGCAATAGTTATTTAACAAAATGTAAGGTGACAATATCAAAGAAATTTCACACTTAATGAGGACACAATCTGTCACAAGCTACTCACACAAACACAAATCTTTTTTACACTTTCCATGTTTGTTTTTAACTTTGCTTCATAGAACCACTGATAATTGAGGCTTCTTTCAAGTATAGGATTTCTAACAATAAATTACATTTTCTAAGTATTTCTATAAAGAAGAAATGAAAAAGACACATACTACATTATTTGCCATAAATTCATACACCCAAAAGTCAAACGATCCAACTGAATTTATTCCTGCTTCCCCCTTCTCCACCATTAGCTTTAGATGTTCTTCTAAATATTATATAAACAGTTTTGTTAAAATCAGTTCTCTCGTTTATGCAGATTAGGGGAAAATGGTTTTATAAGGAGTTATCTTTAAAATTCTAGATAACACTCTTTAGCCTTAAATTACATTGTGCACACACAACTACAGCAGTTTGCATTTGCTCGGGAACATATAATCACATTAAAAACAAATAACTTTGTAGTTCATAGTTTAGTTGGCTCTTAAATAGTTTCCCTGGGGGGGAAACAAGTACTTTGTGTTGTTTAAGAAACTGATATAGATAAATGAAATGCTAGGTGTTCGTTTAAACTTCGAGGAAACCTACAGATGAACGTTTGGGTGTTTTTTCTAAAATGCAAGAGATACGCGCTTAATCGCTGTTCGTATAGTGAAGGGATGGGATGGCAGATACAGACGCAGATGAAACTCTACATTTTGTAAATGTAGAGTTGGATATTCTAAATGGAAGAACTGACACAGTTGTTTACAGGAAACAACGGTTAAGAAAAATGTTGAAGAATATCCACTCTTAAAAAGAGAGAAGTGTTTTACAACACAAAAATGAGAACTAGAGATTCGAAAAACACTCATTTTACTGTTTTAAAAGAGAAACAAAAAAATAATAGGGAGAGCGTCTAGACCGATGAGAACGGAGGTATAGCTGTAACACAAATGGGACCCAGTGCAGTGATCTGAGCCCTGAAAGGAAAGGACTGACTAAAATGAGATTTCACGTGTCTTCATGTCTGTACTAATAAATAAACGTGCAAAATATCAAAAATACAAAGTCTGGCTTTTTCCCCTTAGGTTTGTAATACACTGTCAAACCTCTGCTTAATATAGTTACCTTTATAAGCCTTCTGACTAGCAGAGCGTGCTCTACAGGTACATGCATGCTAGAATTTTACCATGAGAGTTCTAGTTCTCATCTCAAGCTAGTGACTTGCCTGTTACCCATATTTATATATATTTCATTCCCATTATAAAACACTTACGGCCTTTCTAGTGGTACATTTTAATCAACATATTACATGAAAAAGAATCTTGATTTTTAAAATGAACCTTTTCAGTACTGTAACATGATGGGTTTAATTGAACAGCTGGAACATAATACGGTAACTACACTGTACTGTTTAATTCACAGCTGAAGGAAAATATTTGATTTTTAAAATATAACCAAGATGAGACTGTAGACTTATGAGCAGTAAAATATTAGAAAACAGTGAATGAATAAATAAGATGCTTTTCCATCAGTGGCCATTCATTATTTTGCTTTTAGGAACCTGGAGGAAATTGTCTTCTTCGAGTTTCAAATGTTCTGGTAAATCTAGTCCTTTCTTAGCTTCCTCAGTATCACCTTGAATTGCTGAAATAAGTGAGTCTAAGGAATCAGTTCTTTTCTGGTCTGAGGTAGCGAGAATTTCCCCATAGAAGTCCTCTTTGAAAGTATGCATGATATGAGCTTCCATGGACTTTCTTGTATTCTTGTAATATGGGTTCCATCCTATGCTCACCACCATCTTATGGACGTCTACACTTCCAACACTGGCCCAACCATGATATATGCCCGTGGATGCATCCGGAAGATTATCTACTACTTGTTCAGGGAAGTTAGCTGTAGGGATGCCCAGGTGCTTGGGGCCGCGACCGAAGCCCCGCACCACCCGGCCGCGGCAGAAGTACGGCAGGTGCCTCATGACGCCGTCCGTCGGGGCGGTGCCCGGACCCCCCCGGACCAGCCGGGGGACACGGGCGGGAGCTCCGCAGGCCGGGTGGGCGGGCGAGCGCACGGGCGTACAATGGGCCGAGCAGCGCGGATGACGCCTCAGCGAGACCTTCACGCCGCTGACCGAACAGAAGGTGCGGGCGACTCAGAGGCTGCGTCTGGAGGAAAATTCTTATTAAATTATCTTTTATATAAAAATCAGAGAATACTAAATTTTTCTCCTCCTGAGGAATTTGGAGATCTGGCCTTAGAAATGCTTTTGCCTTCCTTTGGAAACTTTGAAATTCTTTCCTGCCTTCCGTTTGCTCTAGCTCTTCTCTAGATCTTAGGTTGTTTTCTTGTCCCGAGGATTCCCTTGTCTTTTTTTTTTTTTTTTGCGGTAACGTGGGCGTCTCACTGTTGTGGCCTCTCCCGTTGCGGAGCACAGGCTCCGGACGCGCAGGCCCAGCGGCCATGGCTCACGGGCCCAGCCGCTCCGCGGCATGTGGGATCTTCCCGGACTGGGGCACGAACCTGTGTCCCCTGCATCGACAGGCGGACTCTCAACCACTGCACCACCAGGGAAGCCCCTCCCTTGTCTTTTTGTTTAAAGGCCCTGCCTATTAACTCTCCTGTCATCTGGAGGCAGTACTGCCCAGTGGCGAGGAGCGTGGGCCTTCTGGTGCAGGACACGTGGTTTTGAATTCTAGCTCTGCTGCTTGTTGGCTTTATGACTGTGGACAATGTTATGTAATATTGCTGAGCTTCAATTTCCTGTTATATCAAACGAGGGTAATAACTAACTTTACAGAGTGAGAGGTAGTTGTATGTGTGTGAAGCTCCTAGATTGTTTACATAAACATTAGAAGAGTTTTATTCTGGTCAATGTTGGTAAATTCCCAGATCCCAAATGTGTAATTAGTCTGTGGACCAGATGATGTCCACTACTGTCTTATATAGTAAGGTCTCTTTCGTGTGAAAGTGCAGCTACCTTTCTGGGAGAGTCATGGACTGGCTCATTAAATTCCCCTCTTCGTATTGGCTAGTACCGTATACTGCCTGTAACGTACTGGGAGTTGCAGTCATAGTTTTAATCAGCACTTCTGTGAAAGATTATTAAGTCTTTGCCTGTTGATACTTTTCTTCAGATTTTTTGGTTGTGGGTTGACCACGTTAAAATGTGCAATAATTATATTTTGACTGTTTCAGAGTAAGGAATCCTTTTGAATTCTTATTTATTCAGCCTTCACTGATGGCGCTAACTTTTTTTGTTTAGGTATGATAATCATAGAGAGGCTCTGCTTAAAGGTGGGCTTGCTGGAGAGTATCAAGATGACAGCTTAGATTTGCTTCACTATTTCACTGTGACCTGTTACTCTGGTTATGGAGATGATGAAAAGGTAAGAAATGAACTCACTGATAATTTCTTATCAAGCACTTAAGTAAGACTCTCAAATGCAAAGAGAATTCTTAAAATTATTCTACAATAGAAGGTGAAAGAATGTTCATTTTGGAAACTGAAAAACAGAGCCTTCATATTTAAACTGTCAGCATATAAAGACCTTCAGTTGAAAACTAAATGTACTTGCAGTGACCGAGCTTGGGACTGTAATTCTGTAACATTAAAGTTTTTCATGTTGCATTTTAAAATCTTATTCTATAATTAAACTACAAAAGTGTTAAGAGTTTGTGTTTCTGTTACTGTTTTTTAGGGCTTTTATACAGTGTATCGTAATGTTTTTGAAATGATTGCCAAGGAAGAACTAGAATCTTCTTTAGAAGAGGATGTTGAGGATTTCCCAACTTTTGGAGACTCCCAGAGTGACTATGATACGGTAGAAGAAAATTCATTGCCATTTTGTAATTAGCATTTGTCAATGTATCTTTTCCCCATTTCTTTATTTTTAAAAAAAGTGTTCTAGTTCTCGGTCTTTTACTGTGACTCTCTTCCTCTCTTTTTTTTCCTGATCACCTCCCGTCTTTTTACTATTTAGTGATCATGGTCCCATTCCATTAATTTACTCATCAAATTCATTCTGAAGAGTTATTTTGTAAAGCCTTCAAAGGACTGTCTTCTCTGTTGATTAATAGTAAAGTTGTATATTTGAAGAAAGGAGGTTAGATGTTTTGCAGCAGCAATATTTGCTGCCTTACTAAAAAGGAAATCCAAATAAAAATCTAGCATTTTACCTGTTTTCTTTGTCACTAGGTAGTCCATCCTTTCTACGCTTATTGGCAGAGTTTCTGCACTCAGAAGAACTTTGCTTGGAAAGAAGAATATGATACACGACAGGCTTCGAACCACTGGGAGAAACGAGCCATGGAAAAAGAGAACAAAAAGATTCGAGACAAAGCAAGGAAAGAGAAAAATGAGCTTGTCCGTCAGCTGGTAGCTTTCATCCGTAAAAGAGATAGAAGAGTGCAGGCTCATCGAAAACTTGTGGAAGAACAGAACGCAGAGAAGGCGAGGAAAGCCGAAGCAATGAGGCGGCAGCAGAATCTAAAGCAGGCCAGGTACGTGGTGCTGGCTGGACCCTGCCTATAAGTAGGTGCCGGTCATGGGAAGCGTCAGTGGATACCTGACGTGGTGCTTTCATGGGGGGTTTAATCCTCATTCTGCCTTCATCCTTTTCTTTTACATCCTGGCATTGGACGATGTCTTTTCATCTACTGTGAAAAAATTTTTCTTTTGAGTTGGACGTTTTCCTTCAGAGGCCCTTTATACTTGAGATTCTTTTCAGACTCTTGTAATGTTTCATAATAACTAATGTTAATCGAATTCTCATTCCGTACAAGGCCCTGTTGTAAGTGCTTTTCTTGCAACAATTCTGTGAAGTACGTTCTGGTTTTTATCCTTTCTTTTGAGGAAGTGAGGCCCAAGATCACATAGCTGATAAATTGCAGAGGTGGGAATTGGACCCTAGAAGTCAGCCCAGTGCCCTGCTTTTAAGTACCACACAATACTCTGTCAGTATACTATTAGATATTTAGTTCACCTCAGTGCCTTTAAAGTTTTGTTGTTTTGAGTCACTGTAAAGGCATTGTGTCCAGAGCATTATAGCATTCTTTAAAAAACTATTCACTTCTTGAAAGTTCTACCCACCTCATCTTTGAAAAATTAGCACTTTACATGACACGGTTTAAAACCACCTGAAGCCTTTTTTTTAAAAAATAAATTTTATTTATTTATTTATTTTTTGCTGCATTGGGTCTTCGTTGCTGCGCGCGGGCTTTCTCTAGTTGCGGTGAATGGGGGCTACTGTTCGTTGCAGTGTGTGGGCTTCTCATTGCGGTGGCTTCTCTTGTTGCGGAGCATGGGCTCTAGGCCCGTGGGCTCCAGTAGTTGTGGCTCATGGGCTCTAGAGCGCAGGCTACGTAATTGTGGCACACGGACTTAGTTGCTCCGTGGCATGTGGGATCTTCCCAGACCAGGGCTCGAACCTGTGTCCCCTGCGTTGGCAGGGAGATTGTTAACCACTGCGCCACCAGGGAAGTCCCCACCTGAAGACTTTTAGTAAGTTGCGAAGAGTTATATTTTTCAAAACCCATTGTCTAGTGGAGCAATTAAAATCAACCACATAACAGATAACAGATTTAAGTGACTTTGCCTGTTTCAGCCAAGCACAGGTTTTAAGTTTGTAGGCATGGACAATTTGGGAGGAAGAAGCTCTCCAGGGGATGGGTTTTCAGCCCCCAAAATAAATGAAACCAATGCAGAGACTGTGCTGTGTGTGTCTAGACTGGCAGAGCAGTACAAAGAGCAGAGCTGGATGACGGTGGCCGATTTGGAGAAGGAGCTCAGGGAGATGGAGGCGCAGTATGAAAAGGAGTTTGGAGATGGATCAGGTGAAGATGAAGCGGAAGAACAGAAACCCCAAGACGGACAGGATGGTAACTTCCTCCATTCATTAAGAAACTAGGAAATAAATGCTTTTGTGCTCAGGGGTTGTGCACTCAGGATGCTCACAGATGTCCGTAAAGGGCTCAGGTGTGAGACAACAACGAACGGGAGGGCAGATGAAAATCTGGAGACACCTGGCTTCCAGCCGACTGTTGCCAGTTTCATGTTTGTTTGGTTTGTTTGTTTTTAAAGTGAGGTTGGAAAACTGGATTTTTATGTGCCATCTCCCAATTTTTAAATATGGCAGATAATTGAAAAATAATTTGGCATGGCCAAGTGAAGGTAGTCTATGGAAGTAGTATAATTGCAGTAATTTCATTAACAAACTCTCTTCTGACCATGTTTTGAACCATTTGGCTGCATAAATATATTGAGAAGTGGGCATATTGTCAGGTGTAGCTGGTTATTTTTAAAAAATGCAGTTAAGCAGTAGGTCAAGTTTTAATAGTAACTCTTTCCAGAAGAGCCGATACTGTGCAGGACTCTTTATCTGGTATATATAAATTGTCTCATTTCTGACTTGTAGAGGGGCTTCTCTTGGTGTCCTGAAATGTGTCTTTTCTCTTTCTCTATCATTAGAGCACAGGCATGTGACTACCTTAAAAGGAGAGGATTGGGCATTGTTGAGAATAGTGATTGATATACCTGACTTTCTCCACTGTCTCTGGCTGTTCCATGAGAAATAAAAGTAAATGATCTAAACATAGTTTACTTAATTTTACCTTACTTACAAATGTTGGTTTTCAGACTAATAGCTCAAATGATAAAATGACAGACTTTTATTTATTCCACATGATTAGGAAATGAAATGTTTTCTTAATGAATTGCAAGTAGTATGTGTGAAAGTACCTTGATAGTTGTGAAGCACTGTGTAAATGTGAGGTGGCATAATTATGTAGAGTTTTACAGTTTATAAGGTGCTTTCACATATAAGATCTTGCTTGATCCTCACACTGTGGCCGTTATATGTAGGTTTTGCTCATATCGTTATCTCTTTGTTACTGAGAAGCTCTGGCATATGTCTGAGAACATATGAGAACATTCTTAGATCCAGATTTTGACTTCAAATCCAGCATTCTTTATTAACTATTTGAATAATCAAACTATTTGAAAGTGTACACATAATTAGAAAGTATCTTATACGAAACATTGGAGGTATTTTGATCATTTATGATTTCGGTGAGAATGTCCTTCAGAATCATATTACCTTTACTTATTATTAAAAAAAATGTAGAATATAGAAGAGATACCTTGGGTTCTTTATCGATCCCATAGTAAATCCAAAATGGCAATCAGTTTACTTGTTTATTTCTTATAAAGATAGAATATGGGATTGTGCAAAGACTTTCAACTGAGCTTAGATTTTGTGGTCTATATTGATAATAATTATTCCATTGTAATAAAGCTTCAAGTTTATAAAAGTCTGTAAAGATAATGTTAAACTTTACATGTAATATGCTATTTTATGACCTATCTTTCTAATAATGATGGAATGTCGTAAACTAAGCTTATTTAAGCATTGAAGGGTAGATTACAATTATACATGTGTTCACACCAAATCTTGCTCAAGAGGTAAACTAAAACACCTTTGTTGAAAAAACTGCTTTGTTGTAGAACTGTGAAAGTGACATTTGATTTTCTGAACTTAGCTCACACCTAGGACTCAGAATTTTTTGAATTTTCTTCTAAGTAGGCTGATGAAAAGAACTTGAAAGGTAAAGTGATCTGTTTGGAAGCCTTCCCTTATAATTCAGTGCTGCTTTTAAAAGGCCAACTCAAATCCCGGTAACATTGTTTTTTCTTGGTGAGGACGCAACAAATTTTAGTTTCTGATATGTGTGCAACTCTAGATACTTACTGAAGAGATGTTACTTGTTAACATGTTTTAGATTGATGTTCTAATCAAACAGGATTCTTACTGTAGGCTTCCCTCTCATAGGTAAAGATAGTGACGAGGCTGAGGATGCAGAACTTTATGATAGCCTTTATTGCCCAGCATGTGACAAATCTTTCAAGACGGAAAAGGCGTAAGTTTAATACCTTTGAACTCACCTCCTCTTTTGAGGTGAAGTGTAGCACTTTGAAAGTCCTAAAAAAAATGCTCGTAGCAGTTGGTCACTGGCCCTCACCTGTCATCTTGGGGGATATCTTCCCAGCAGGGGAGGAAGAAGGATTTGTACCAGCAGTTAAGCCTGTTGTACTGATTCTCATTCATGTGATGTTCCTGTGTAATAGCTGCTTTTTAAACGGGTACGCTGTCTCCAGAAAGAAACGTTGCTTGCTTTGGTGAGGAAGGCAGAGTCACACAGGCATGGGGGCTAAACTGAGGCTAGTCATCTTTCTCCACGGTTGGTGCAAACTCACTTCCAGCTGTCACGCTCCCGTGCAGACCGTTGCCGCCAGCCCGAGAACTTCAGATGTGTCCTGCCTATAGTATAGTTGCTGAAGTCGAAGGACTTTATCTTAGGGGAACAGTCACGAAGAGAGAAGTATTAAAAAGGATACTATCATAAGGCAGGCGGGGAGGGGCCGGCTAGAATGTGGGAAGAAATGAGAGTAGAGTTAGCAAGGGGAAAAGAAGCAAAACACGTGCAGTAAAGAAGGAGGAGGCAAAGGATGGAAATGGAGCTTGGGAGTCCTAAGTGGTATCACTGTGTAACCCCAGGGAAGAGGGATAGCATAGCCAGAGGAGTGGCGCAAGGCGGGCAGAAACAAGCAAGGAAACAAAAGCAACGATGAAGGAGGCTTTAAAAATAATTTTTGTATTTGGAAAGGACGTCCAACTTACCGACAAGTTGCGTGAATAGACTGTAGAGCGCCCGATTCACCTGTTGCTCACATTTTGCCCCATTTGCACGTGCTCGTTCTCTCTCCACACACACAGACAAGGTTTTTTTCTGAATAACCTGAGAGTAAGTTACATACATAGTCTCCTTTACCTCTGAACACTTCAGTATATATATATTCCTTAAGAATAAGGACGTTCTTTTACATAATCACAGCCATCAACTTCAGGAAATTTATAACGTTGATGTAGTACTTTTATTCCATTTACTGCCTATATTTCGCTTTTGTCAGTTGATCCTGTATTAATGTCCTATGTAGCATTTTCCCAACTTCAATACAGGATCTCGTCTAGGATCATGTATTGCATTTATTTATTTAGTCTCATTTAATCTGGACCAGTTCCCGTTTCTGTGCCATTGACATTTTGGAAGAGAACTGACCTTTAAAATGTTTTTTAAAAATAGAATATTTCTCATTTGGGTGTGTCCATTTCCTCATGATTAGATTCAGGTTGTGCATTCCTAGCTGGAGTACTGTGTAAACATGTGTTGCTCTCGGGGTTTCTATCTGGAAGGACAGAAGTCTGTCTGCCCCTCATTGGTGGTGATCATTTTGATCATCCAGTCAAGGTGTTGTCTTGTTTTTCCACTGTATAGTTAGTATTTTTTCCCTTGCAGCATGTTTAGTATGTGGGGAGACACTTTAAAGCCATGCAGATATCTTTCTCTTCATCAAAGTTTCCGTCCTAGATTTAGCACCCACTGATGATTTCAGCTTGTACCAATCTTCACTATAATCATCTCAAAATGAGGCTTTTCCGGTGCCAGTGCTCCTACATCATAAGTCATCATTTGACCTTCTGCTGTACATAAGAACATTTATCTGTCTGTTGTCAGTATGAATTTCATTTCAGTGTTTTAAAATTCATTGTTGCCCTTCTCATGCTCAAATTTCCCAGATGTGGTTAGTGAGAATTCCTTCAGCGTGGCTCCTGTGTCCTTTTGACATGTCCCAGCCATATTTTTGAGCACTTACTTTCTGGCACAAGATGTTCCAATTTCTCTAACGAACCTCGGTCTTAAGGAGAGAATTTTAGTGGGAATGAAAAGTAGGCAACCCCAACTAGAAAAATCCAGCTCTGAACAGGAGGAGATAAAATGGTGACACAAGTTTTCTACTTTTTAGTTTGTATAACTCTCATAGCTTAAGTGTAGTCAGTTCTATTTTGTGAAGTGTTATTTAGTTGCCCATGGGGGCACTGAACTAGACATTGCTTATGGAGTTTCACACAGAAGGGTAGAGATGTGTCTTAGTTTACACTTAGGGTAGTGGCAGTGAGAAGGGAGACCCCTCTTGAAAAAAGCAAAAGGAGGTAAACTACTCTTGTGAATTAATCCCGCTGCAGTCACTCATACCAGCTTGTTCTTTCAGCATGAGGAATCATGAAAAATCAAAGAAGCATCGGGAAATGGTTGCCTTGTTAAAACAACAGTTGGAGGAGGAGGAAGCAAATTTTTCAGGACCTCAAACTGATGAAAACAGCCTGAATGCCAATTCTGAAGAAGAAATGGAGGATGCACCAAAACAAAAGTACTTCTAAAAATGTCACTACACCTACTTAGCACATTAGAGATTGCATTTAAATGCTGTTTTATCTCAAAGAAGTTATGCTGTTATGCTAATATTTTCTGCGTTTCTTCTAGTTAAGAGAACTTTATAGTATTGAAATGGTTAAAGACATGATGTCAGATATAATTTTTATAGACTATATTTTGACTATTAAAAGCGGTTTTATAACTGGGTAATTGATATGCTAACTACTATCAATTGAACCACTGTTACATTTTTCTAAAATGATAGAATGTGGATATTTTTCTTTTAATGCTTTATGATATTAAATATGTTTTAATATCATTTCTATTTGTATCACTAGTATTTCAGTATTTTTTCTTTCCACTTAGTCAAGTATTTGACGTTTTGATTTATGTTTGTTCTTAGGCTTTCTAAAAAACAGAAGAAAAAGAAACAGAAACCAGCACAGGTATGTTGAAAAAGTTTTATTAACATTTAATATCAGATGTAAAGTTGGAGTGCTCTTGTTTATTCAGTATAATCTGTATTGAGGAGAGGGACTGTTGCTCCCTAATTTCATGTTGATTATAAAACAGATTAAAAGGAGTTGAAAATATTTTGGTTTTTCAGTGCTTTACCTCTTCATATATATGCGGTCAATTTACCTAGTTATTGTTGTCTGTGTGTTTAAAAATTTTGCATGTGGAATTCCCATAATACAGATAAGCTGAGGGGACCATATTAAAAAAATATTTGGACACATGTGATGCCAAGATTTTTAAATCAGTATAACAGTTCAACTCAGAAATATATGAAAATCTGGGGGTTGATCATTGTAATAATGTACATGAAATTTTGGAAAGGGAACATTTGCTTACCCACTCCTGGGCATGGATCTGGAGAAAACTCTAATTTGAAAAGATACATACACCGCAATGTTCATAGAAGCACTGTTTACAATAGCCAAGACATGGAAGCAGCCTAATTGTCCGTCAACAGATGAATGGATAAAGAAGGTGCAGTATATATACACAATGAAATATTACTCAGCCATAAAAAGGAGTGAAATAATGCCATTTGCAGCAACATGAATGGACCTAGAGATTACCATATTAAGTGAAGTAAGTCAAAGACAAATATTATAAAATATCACCTATTTGTGGAATCAAAAGAAATAATACAAATGAACTTACTTACAAAACAGAAATAGAGTCACAGACATAGAGAACAAACTTATGGTTACCAAAGGGGATAGTGGTGGGGGTGGTGAGGCAAATTAGGAGTTTGGGATTAACATGTACACAGTACTATATATAAAACAGATAGCCAACAGGGACCTACTGTATAGCACAGGGAACTATATTCAATATCTTGTAATAACGTAAATGGAAAAGAATCTGAAAAATAATATATATATATGTATAACTGAACCACTTTACTGAACACCTGAAACTAATACAACATTGTAAATTAACTATACTTCATTAAAAAAAAAGGAACATTTGCTTAGAAACTTGTAATGATTGTGACTCTTGAAAAAAAATATTTTTTCAAGTTTAAATATTTCACACTGGGGGGTCCAAACTTAATCTCTTATCTTAAGAATTATTATTAAATGAAAGGGTATTGTGTTATATGTATAACACAGTCTTGTGGAGTTTTTGAATCTATAAAAACAAAATGAACTTGCCATTTTACTAAGGATATTTGGTGGTTCTCCAGGGAATGGAATTGATTTCTGTGCTATTTTAATATAGTCTAATTGTATTTGCTTATATTAAGTATTAAATGTTAAGTGTAGCTCTTTTTAAAAATTGGAAATGTTTTTAAGAAAACTTAGGTAACACACTAATAATTTTTCATAAATCTTTAGGTTTGGCTTATTTATCCAAATGGCTATAATACGTTTGATAATTTTGTCTTTCATATTCCAAAATGATACATGACACATGAGTTAATCACTATTAAAATTGTGACTTGGAACTTTTTGCCTCAGTTACAAAACCACATAGCAAATTATATGTTCCTTTTATAAAATGACTCATATCATCTTCCACCCAAAGACTCTGTAGTCATTAGTTTAGAACACTTTCTCTCTTCTTGTGTGTCAGAACCACTGGAGTAAAGACAAAATAGAATGGAGAGGGACTTATACCTGATAGGTCCTAAAGATTGCAACAATAAGCACATGTATTTGTATTCTCTTACCAAGGAAAATGCTTCTGTTTACCAGCCCATTTTTTCCCTCCAAAGCTATATGTATTCCTTGATGATACCTCCTGTTTATGGTTTCTAATTATATCAGGGAGAAAGCCCCAATTCAGATCAAGTTTTATGCAGCACTTTCCCTGGATATTTTCTAAGCTCTTTTTGAAGGGGAAGGTAGTGTGGAGACACGTTCGGGTAGATAAAAGAGCAGGAAGCAGCAGATACTGAGACTCATGAAACTTCAGATTGGGAGTTTTCTGTATTGTCAAAAAGATTTGCATAAGCCGGCAAGGATTGTAAAAGAAAACCCCCAAAACTGAAATTGAATGTAAACAAACAAACCCCCCTTGGTGACAGCAAGGAAGAATTAACGCAAGAAAGTTTTGAATGCGGTACTCTGAACACCATCCTTGGGACATGCTCTAAAGACAGAATTAACTCTAAAAGAAGAAATCTTGAGCTTTACTTAGGGGATATTTTGGTGGTATTGGTGTGGTATTTCTGAAACTATTTTATGTGTATTGTAGGATAGAGCAAATATACTAATGTTGTTGGGACCCAGATTCTCTTGTGGGAGAAGGGAAATACAGGTATCCATTGAGGGAAAGAGAGAGGAAGAACACTCATGCTGGACTGGAATTGGGGGTATCAGTATGAGCTCATGATGTAAAAAAATAAATAATACATGCATGAGCAGTATATACTGAGGGCCCCGAAGCAGTGATACCCAGGAGCAACGAGCATATGTAGTTCACACATCTTTGTTTCTAAATCCCCTTCCCCGGTAAAAGGAGTCAGGGCTTGGTCCTTGGAGAAATGGCTGATTCTAGGGCTGAGACAGGGAAAATACAAGGTAAGCCTGCATTATTTATCTATGCTAGAAATATAAGGGGTATTCAGAAATTGACGGGGTAAGTCAGAAGTACCCAGGAGTCAGCCTAAGGGCTTGCCGAATATGGGAAAATTTGAGTCATCAAGAAGAATAGTGGTCATAGATTTTTAGACATTGATTTTATTTAAAAAAAAAAAAGTCGTGTATCTATATTGAGCCTAAAAAAAGAGAGAGTTGGAGAAAGGAAGCAGATGGGAATGCTTCATTCCAAGAACATGAATTAACACAAATGCAAATGGCAGGACTAATAGAAGCAGAAAAAGCACTGTTCTGTATCCACCAGTGTAATAAATGGTTCACATAAGAATCATCAGTAGATGCCAGATCCATTGGGTAAGTAGTTATTAGGGAACAGGATATTGACACAATCTCAAAGTAACACTCTGCACATATTAAAAAAAGAAAAAGGTGCCTAACGGTAGAAAAATCTGGCAATACCATCTTAATCAAACGATGAAACTTTAATCACTGAAAAATGGGAACTGACATTTTGCTTCCTGATATAATGTATTGAGGACACAGAATTATCTTTATAATATTCCTGCTAGAAATGTTTAACCTGAATCTAATCACGAGGAAATAATTAAAGTCAAACTATGGGACATGCTACAAAACAGCCATCAAATTGTCAATATCATGAAAGACCAAAAAATGGAGGGGGGGTACTTTTCTGGAATAAAGGTGATTAAAGAGATATGACAACTAAATGCAACATTGGTCCTGGACTATATCTACTGTAATCCAGGGGTTACAAAAAAGGACATTACTGGAATGTGAATATGGATTGTGTAACAGATAATGTCAGTGTTAAATTCTTGAGTGTGAAGAGGGAATTGTGGATATGTAGGAGAGTGTTTCTGTTCTTAGGAGATACATGAGATGTACCTGCAGCTTGCTTTCATAGTTGGAGGGTGGGTGCAGAGAGAAGGAACATGGGAAGAAGAGAGGGAGAAAGCAGACATGGCAAAATGTTACCTGAGACAAAAACAAACCGGTTGTACTTAGCGGAGATATGTTAGTCAGGTGTTTTTTCTCTTATCATGCCTGTTTGTTGTTGTTTTCTTTTTTTCTTGATTGTAAAATAGTTGCTCATTGCAGATCATTTGGAAAATACAGAAGAGTATAAATATCATCCCTAATTCTGCCTATAAATATTACTTAATGTTGAATTGAGTTGTAATCAGAGGTTATATATAATTTTCTCTCTACCATTTTTGCTAATATGTTCTATTTTTTCACATAATTGAATCAATATCTTTGGAAACATGATTTTTTTTAAATTAATTTATTGGGTCTTTGTTTCTGTGCGAGGGCTTTCTCTAGTTGTGGCAAGCGGGGGTCCACTCTTCATCGCGGTGCGTGGGCCTCTCCCTATCGCGGCCTCTCCCGTTGCGGAGCACAGGCTTCAGACGCGCAGGCTCAGTAATTGTGGCTCACGGGCCCAGTTGCTCTGCGGCATGTGGGATCCTCCCAGACCAGGGCTCGAACCCGTGTCCCCTGCATCGGCAGGCAGACTCTCAACCACTGCGCCACCAGGGAAGCCCCTGGAAACATGATTTTTTTTTTTTTTTTTCTTTTTGCGGTATGTGGGCCTCTCACTGCCGTGGCCTCTCCCGTTGCGGAGCACAGGCTCCGGACGCGCAGGCCCAGCGGCCATGGCTCACGGGCCCAGCCGCTCCGCGGCACATGGGATCCTCCCAGACCGGGGCACGAACCCGTATCCCCTGCATCGGCAGGCGGACTCTCAACCACTGCGCCACCAGGGAGGCCCTGGAAACATGATTTTTAAGAGCTCTATAATTTTCCTTCATATAGTCAACCATTCACTTATTGAATATTTGGATTGTTTCCAATTTTCCCTAATTTAATATTTCTGTAATGGGCATTCATGTTCTTAAGTTATTGTCTGCCTCTCCTTTTTATTTCCTGAAGATATCCTCCTACCAGAGTGTACAGCACATTACCATTGTTTATTGTAGCTATTTGGCAACATAACATAAAAAGCCAGTAGTATTATAGTGTTTATTTTGTAATGGCACACATGTTTTCTTACCTAGAATTATGATGATAATTTCAATGAAAATGGAACTGGAGAAGCAGTAAAGGTTGATCCAGAAGATAACAGCCTAAATCAAGACAGTACCAAAGAATTGGAAGATAGTCCCCAAGAAAATGTCGGTGTTACAGAGACTGTGGAACTGTGTGATGACCCCAAAAGTGAAGCTAAAAGGTAAGTAAGTCGGAGTTGCTTGTTGTTTTCTAATTACTTAATGCTGGTGGTGAGGATGGCTTTTCATCTATCAGATAAAACCCCCTTTCCCGTGATGGACGCCATGAGTCAGATGTATCTGTGATTTACACCTACACACACAAGTTTACAGAGGACGGCATTGGAGGGAGAATGCTAGACAGTGTGCTTAGACATTGCAGCAACATGGCCCGAAGCAGAAAGGAGTCACGTGGACCCAGTTTTTGTTCCCCTTATCCTGCTGAGGTTCTTATTTTGCCCAGGGTCAGTAATCCTTGGCACTTGCCTGAGAACAAGACTGCAGACAAGACTGTGCCCCATTCGCCTGAGTATCGCTGACCAAACCTCCATGCTCGGGCCAGTCATCCTGCATTCAGCCCCCGTGCAGGTCATCAAGGCATATGTGCACAGCTTGGGGCCCTCGTGCTCTAGAGGCCCAGGAGTCCTGGCGCTGCACAGGCCACAGTGGTTGGCCAGGGGAAGGTCTCGCTCAGGGCAGGTGGCAGTCCTTTTCCCCTCCTCTCCTTGTCTGACTTCCTCGCTCCCATCCTCCTCTGTTCCTCTAGAGCGGATAATTTCTTATTCCTTGAGGAAGGATCTGAACAGTAGGCAGCCACAGGTTCCTGTCACAGGACCATGAAAACAGAGTTCAAAGGACAGAGTGAGGTGGAAGGCTGAGTTGAAGACGCTCAACGCTGGAGTAACAGTGAGGGCTGTGGGATTTAGGTGCCACAAATGAGGGGAGAAATGCCGTGGAAGCCTAGAGTAGGCCTGGAGCTGTAGGAAAAGGAGAACAAGGAGCTGCATAAATGGGGAATGTGGACACCTGCCTTTGAAGACTCTGGACAGTGGAAAGCTGGAAGGGGAGGCTACACACTACTCTGATGTGTGGTGTGTGTTCCATGTTAAACATGAGGAAGCTGAGTCTGGGTTAAATGACTTGCCCCAGAACAAAAGCTGGTAAGTGGAAAAGCCGGCATTTAATCCCATCTGCCTGATGACTTGAAGGAC
Organism: Mesoplodon densirostris; assembly: GCF_025265405.1. Classification (NCBI taxonomy): domain Eukaryota; kingdom Metazoa; phylum Chordata; class Mammalia; order Artiodactyla; family Ziphiidae; genus Mesoplodon; species Mesoplodon densirostris. The sequence goes on from NC_082663.1 coordinate 29,453,184, forward strand.
CAAGTTCAGCTAACTCCATGGGGCCCAAGCATCCTGTGAAGGTCCCTTGGAAGCTGCTTGGGTGTATGAGGGATGGGCCAGAAGGTGGGCTCCAGGCCCCTGAGCACCTCCGTCATCTAGAGTCAAAGTATTTTCATTCATTTTCCATAGTACCTCCACGTGGGATTCATCTGGGGGAGGAAAAAGGGTTCTCATTGCTCAAACTCAGACTTTCGCAACTACTAATGAAGTAGCGAAGTTCAGCTTTCTCACTTAATGATGTGAGGAAAAGAGTCAGAGCATTCAAATGACGTCTTCACTGCTGAGGAGTGGCGGGGCTGGGGTAGATAGCCCGCCCTCACCGGCAGGTGTCCAGACCCCCTTTCTGCTGGACCCCTCTGCTGCTGCTCTGCAGTGCGTGGATGCTAGCTACCTAAAACGCGTGTGTGTATCTAGGGCACGTTTTTATTTTTTTTCCTTTTTATTGTTTTATTGAAATATAGTTAACATACAATGTTATTTTAGTTTCAGGTATACAACATAGTGATTTGACATTTATATACATTACATTACGAATTGATCACCCCCACAAGTCTAGGAACCGTCTGTCGCCACACAAAGTTATGGCCGTATTATTGAGTATATTCATATGCTGTACATTATATCCTCTCTAGAGTACTTTTTAAAGATAAGGTCTTAGATATTAGCTTCAGAGATGTAGCTGCTACCTTTCATAATAAGGTAAATTGTTATTTGGGAATATTATCCTGAATTTTCTGGGATATATTTGTGGCCTATCTGTGATGATATTCTGTAAATTAGTAAATGTTAATCTGTTGCCTTTTATGTCATTGTGTCTTTTTCTTGATGCTTTCAAACCTGGCTGAATACTGCATAATGCTGTGCTGTACTCCTAATCAGCATCGTGTAACTGTGTAGGCCATTTAACCTAATACAGACTCCTGGGTTCTGCTCGAAGAATGGAATACTCAAGTGCTTGGCAGCATTATAACTCATTGGTTATAACCCATTCCCTCTGTTCTGTAAATTCGGTTGTGCTCAGATTTTACCCTAAGAATTTGGTCAGCACAAATGAGGGAAAAAGTATGAGAGGACTAAGGAAAATGAAAATTCATATAGAAGATTAAGCAGAGGGATGATCTGGAGCTAAAGCAGAACAGGAGGAAACTGACTATACTGGCTGGCAATTTCTGGGTTATAGAATACAGGGGAGAAAACCCCACAGATCAGCAGAAGGGACATAATCTTAATAAAAGAAAATTCTTTACATTTAACAAATGTAATTCTACAAAAAATGCATTACAGTTTTTTTCTCATTTCACTGTGGAACTGATGAAATGTTTGTCATCAACTAGATCAGGTTTAACAAGTTGTGTCTTTGGGGAAGCACACTTAATGTCAGATTATTTGTGAGTACTACTGGTTGGCCGTGAAGATGGTTTGCTTCAGTAAATGGAGTATTAATTAGCTTTTTTACAAAAATACACCATATAAAAGTTCGAAGCTATTTTAGCATTCTTGTTTTAGCTTGTGTTTCAACTTTTAAGTAAATTCCTTTGTTTTTGTGTCAAATTTGATATCTGATGATCTCTAAAGTTGTTTTTTAAAGCTGTTCATTTGAGATGTGAAAATTAACTTACTTGGCCATTAAAATGAATAAATTAGCCTTTAAAATGCATGTCACTCGGGCCTCCCTGGTGGCGCAGTGGTTAAGAGTCCGCCTGCCGATGCAGGGGATACGGGTTCGTGCCCCGGTCTGGGAGGATCCCATATGCCGCGGAGCGGCTGGGCCCGTGAGCCATGGCCGCTGGGCCTGCGCATCCGGAGCCTGTGCTCCGCAACGGGAGAGGCCACAACAGTGAGAGGCCCACATACCGCAAAAAGAAAAAAAAAAAAAAAAAAAAAATGCATGTCACTCTTTTGAGTCTTCTTGGGAGCAAGGTGACAGTTAAAAGGGGTACATTATTATTGGATTATACTGAATTCTTTCATTTTTTTCCAGTGTTTCTAAACCCAAAGGAAAGAAAGCCAAAGATACTAAAAAATCTGTCAGAGTACCTGCTGAACCACAGACAGTGGTAGGTCAAAATAATATTGACAACTCTTCAGTGGACTTTGTTGTTTAAACAGTATAATCTAAATTCTAATTCTGAAGACGTAAGTGTGTATTTGGTGAGCCCTTCTGCACCTGCTGCATAGATGTGGTCCATCAGCAGTTTTCCTTGACGAACGTAGAATTTATGTATGTGCCACTGACATTTTTTTCTTTAAAGTAAGCAGAAGCACACTGGACATAACAGATTGTACCGGAACAGTTACTGTTCTGTTTTCCATTACTCTGAAATCCAAAGCCTTATCCATGTGGTACGTCCTGTTGAATGTCTCAGGACCCTTAAAGTTGACGGTGTTGGTTAATGGAACTCGACTTCCAAGAACAACTGCCTCTGTTGAGTCTGTCTTAGTAGTTGTCCATTGTGTTACAAGGTCTTTATTTTGCAATTGTTTGATATTTAATCTCAACGTGAAAACACTGCTCTCAGATAATAATACTTGCTTTTATTTGTTTGTTTGTTTGTTTTTGTTTTTGTTTTTCCCTTCTCAGAGAGATGTTCTTATCAGCTGTACAACCTGCCATAGTGAATTTCCATCCCGGAATAAACTTTTTGACCATCTAAAGGCCACAGGGCATGCAAGAGCACCTTCATCATCATCTTTAAACAGTGTAACAGATAGTCGAAGCAAAAAAGAGAAACGTAAAAACAGATAGAAATCCTGCCAGTGCTTTATCTTTTTGATTGTCTCTAGATTTTGACACCAAAAACTGAACTGAAATCATCTCAAGAGTTAAAATTTCAGTCATCTGCAATTTATTGCATTGTGGGAAATTATTTTTATCTTGTTAAAACATTTTTTTGTTTAATATATATTTTTTAAACATTTCATTAGTGATTGAATTCGACTTTCGCCATCTGAATTGATTTGAATTTCTCAGAACAGGTAAATATTGTAAAGTATGCATTCTTGAGTTCTCTTGGATCATGTGGACAGAAATGTACAGGGAGAATTAAATTATTTTAACACGTACAAATGCTCCGTTCTGTTTTATTTTGTGAATTTCACATTAAGTGAAAGTATTTTTATATGATAAGCATTTTTGTATGATTCAGTGGTTTTGTGTTTTGTTATGCTTCCTGATCTGTTGAAGACTCAGATCCTTTAAAAATCGTCATGGATTTTTTCCACCTGATACCATGATTCCAGTTCTGATTTTAAAACTACTTCTAAATAACCTGTTGTTGATTACTGCATTTTTTCCCCCTCAAGGACAATGATAAGTAGAAACTAATTGAACATACATGGTTGTTTTTCAAGAATAGTATCTCTTCAAGGTATAATTATATTGATTTAACTTGAGATTTTACTGGTAATTATCAATAAGATATATCTTTTAGTTTTTCACTCTGATTTGTTTCATGGAGATGGAACAAATTAATTTACAGGGTGTGTCCTCCTTAGGCATAGGGACAGCTGAAAAGCCTGATGGATCAAGGTAGCCCATGGTTCAGAATTTATTCTGACTATTTAACAAGGGATATTCTGCCTTGGGTTTTTCACTATTTTCAGAAGTTTTTTTGTTTTGTTTTTTCCATCATTCAGTGGAGAGAAACTTTTTTCCTTTTTTTTTTTTTTTTTTTTTGCGGTATGCGGGCCTCTCACTGCTGCGGCCTCTACCATTGCGGAGCACAGGCTTCGGATGCGCAGGCTCAGCGGCCATGGCTCACGGGCCCAGCTGCTCCATGGCATGTGGGATCTTCCCGGACCGGGGCACGAACCCGTGACCCCTGCATCAGCAGGCGGACTCTCAACCACTGCGCCACCAGGCAAGCCCCAAGAGAGAAACTTTTTTAATGAAAGATTTTTCACTAGGGCTGATATTTATGCCCTAGATTATCTACTCTGTAGCAAAGATGAATATTAAAAGAAATACAGAGAATCTTTATAAGTGAGTGTGGTCAAGTATATGGATCAGTGATGAGCCGGGTTTTAGGGTGGATTAAATAGGCAATGCTTTTAGTTGGTCTTGAAAGTAACTTTGAACTCACTAGCTTGAAATAAGTACTTGCTGTTCAGTGAATTTATTTCTCTCCTTATATCCTTGATCTTCAAATGAAACAGTCTTCAGTTATGCATAAGTTCTAAAACACAGGGTCCCCGAGGGTGAGGTCTTTTCTGAAAGCTTCATGGATAGTATTGATGATATGGATCATTGTGTGAGATGGACTTGAAAATATGCATTTGTAGCTTAATTTTTAGTTTGTTTCTTTTTCATTTAGATAGATGTTTATTTTCTTTACCTTCTTCCCTTTCTAACTTCTAATGCTAATTCCTCCTAATTGTTTTCCCCCCTTTCTTGGTCCCTTCAGGGGAAATGCCAGCCAGTTTTCTATCTTTGGTCTTTTCCTCCCAGCCTTCATCTGAACACTCACCACCTTCCTCTAATTTGAACTAGATGAATTGGCCATAATTATGAATAGGAATATTAGTCATATTAGTCACATGTTATTTATTGTTCAGTAAAAAATAGGAAGTCATCTTGAAAGGTAGAGAATGTCCTGCAAATGCCCCTCAGATCTTCCTTGCTTTCCCTTGTACCAACCATGCAGGCATATTTAAATTTATTCCTGCTACATGTGAGGATTGATTGGGGTTTCTTGTCACGTTTATTCTCATTGACAAAAGCCATCCATACTTTTTAAGAAATCTTCATCAGTTGTGATTGGAAATTAGATTTCAGTTCTAATCCTGTGGGTGATGCTGATAAGTCATTTAACTTCTCTGAACTTCGCTTTCCTTATCTCTAACACAGTTGTTAGCATAATAATATTGTCTCCATTTATCACACAGGATTATTATGAAGATCAAACAAAATAGTACATATGAAAACGTTTTTTAAATACAAAAGCTTTATACACAGTGTTATTGAATTTAGATTAGTTAAATCTTTTTCAGTTAAAATATTTGCAGATAGAACTGTATGTGCTGAATTAAATGCGCTTTAAGTTTTATGGGAATTTCCAGTCTACTTTGGAAGAGGAAAACAGAAACATATGTTATGCCAAGGGTAAAATGTTATTTTTGGTGGATCACAGACATTCGATTTTGTTTGTCTGAGGCAGAATATTCAAAAATACATGAGCACATATTTTACGTTAATCTCATTCAAGCTCAGTGGTAACTACCATCTTGATTGAAGTTAGCTCAAGTGTAGAAGGTGCATAGCTTGAGGGTTCTGGAAGGAGAGGGTTAGGGGAAGTCCCGTTTATTCCTCCATCATTCATTCAGTGGTACCAAAGCTAGCGTTCTCCATAAAGCCCAGTGAGACTTGCCCTAGTTCAAAATGGGAACAGTATCCTTACCAAAAGCACAGCACTATAGGAAAATAGGACGGCATCAAAATGAAAACTTCTGTAGAACAATAGGCAACATAAGTAAAAAGACAAGCCTCAGACTGGGAGAAAATGTTTTGATACATATAACTGACAAAGGATTAGTATCCAGAATACATTAACGGCAAAAGAACCTCCTATAAATCAGTGAGCAATTGTCAGTTATGCATTAATACCAAGCAGTTCTCAAACTTTTTGGTATCAAGACCTCTTTACACTCTCAAAAATTGAGAACCCCAAAGTGGTTTTGTGTATGTAGTTTATATCTACTGATATTTACTCTATTAGAAATGAAAATAGAGGAATTTTTGAAGTATTACCTTATTTAAAATAATACATATTAAATAACATTTATGGAAAATAACTTTTTTCACAATGAAAGTTTAATGAGAAGAGAGGCATTTGTTTTACATTTCTGAAAATCTCTTTCATGTCTGGCTCAATAGAAGACAGCTGGATTCTGATAGCTGCTTCTTCAATCAGTCTGTTGCTGTATGTTTTGGTTAAAGTATGTGAAGAAAATTGAGCCTCATGTGGATAGGAAATTGGAAAAAGAAGGACCTTGTGGATCTCCCAGGGTCCTCAGACCACACTTAGAACCGCTGCATTAGAAAAATGGATAAAACATATGAACAGAAAAAGCTCGAATAGTCAAAACAGTATGAAAAGGTGATCATTGTCACTGATAATCAGGGAAATATGACTTAGTTGTTTCATGTTTTCAGATTGGCAAAAGGCAAAAAGTCTCACAAGATCAAGTGTTGGTGCGAATGGAGAAATGGGAACAATTGCTTCAATTTGATGGTGGCTATGAGAGTTGAAGACGTACCCCCTGACCTGACAACTCCAGGGGTATACCTAGAGTCTCACAGTGTCTGCAGAGGCACGGCATGGGCTCTACCTGAGGACTGTCACCCAGGTCCTACTCCGGACCTGCTGAGTGAGAATTTGCAATTAACAAGACTTCTCAGGTGACTCGCATGCTTCTTGCATCTTGAGAAGCAGTGCTCTCAGGAACCCAGGCGCGTGTGGACAAGGAGTCTTAGTGGCTGATCACAGCTGAATTGCTTGTATCTGGGAAAGGTTGGAGATGGACCCTAAATCTCCGTGAACAATAAAGTGGATAAATTGTATAATGGACAATAAGATGGCAAACAAGCAGTTCAAATGAGTGAACTGGATATGTAATACCAATGGGTAGCCTTAAAAAATATTGAATGAAAACAAGCTGTCAGAAGGTGACATGTATGCCACATATATAGTTTTTTAAAGTACTGTTGTTATTTATAGAGAGAAAATATAGAACCATCAATGGGAAACACATCTCAGAAAAGTAGTTGCCTCTGGAAAGGGAGGGAGAGCGGTGGAATGGGGGCGTGGCAGCAAAGGGGCCTCATCTGAGCCAAGGCTTCTAATTAAGATCTGAAGGAAGATGTTAGCATTGATTAATTCTGGGTGGTGGATAATGAGGGTTTATTACTCTACTAACATGTTTTCATGAAGTACTTCAAATATCCAGAGAAATACAAATTAATGTTCCATTTTTTGTTAATAGAAAATACACTTGCACGAAAGGGGAGATAAAGGTTTTCAGGTCTACATTTTATTCCTAGCATATTCCATAAGCTCACTGTGGCAGAGGCTATTACTTGTTTCTCTCAATATTCATTCTCTCCTTCTTCCTTATAATTCTGATTTTTCATTGGGCACAAAGCCACCTAAAATCTTACCTTCCTAGCCTCCCTTGCAGCTAGCAGTCTGTAAGTTCTGGCCAGTGATCTGAGCAACTTCGGGGACATGTCCTTAAAGATGTGGGATGTCCTTATTCCTTCCTCCGCCAGCTTCAATGAACAGGTAATGGTTGGCGCTCTACCCCTGTCTGGGACCATGAATCCTCACAGGGCAGAGAAACGGAAGCCCAGGAGCTTCCATCCTTGACACGTAGAGGGACCCTATAAGCCCGACAACCTCCTGCATTCGAGAGAAAGAAAACTCCTGCGTTACTGAAGCCTCTGTTGTTTTGCATTTCCTGTTGCAGGTGACTCACGTCCTGATTGCTTTTTTTTTTTATTGAAGGATAGTTGGTTTATAATGTGTTAATTTCTGCTGTACAGCAAAGCGATTCAGTCATGCATATATATACATTCTTTTTTATATTATTTTCCCTTACGGTTTATCTCAGGCTATTGAATATAGCCAAATCACTTCTTATTTCACCGTGTGTATTGTTCCCTCCCCATATGAGAGAGAGCTTCAACAGTGGCAAGGATGTGGACTCTCAGCTCTGAGAGGTCTGGGATCAAGTTACAGTGGCAGCACTAATTATGTGATCTTGGGCAAGTCATTTAAACTCTTTAAACCTTTTTATTTTTTTTCATCTGTAAAATAAGGGTGAAATCAACCTTGCCGAATTGTAAAGGTGAAAACTTAAGTGTGAGCACTGTGCCTGGCACATGATAGGCATTCAGTAGCTATTAGCTTTTACTTATTTTCAATAATCTCTTCTGCTTATACGTTTTCTTGCTTTATTTAACTGTTCACTTTGGTTTCTGAAATCATCTAATGGAATGGTAATTTGCAGAGAAATCCATGATTATATTGACCCTATGGTGTTTTTTTTTTTTTTTTTAAGTACTAGTGTATATATTGAAATTCTTTCTGGCTCAAAATTTTTACATGCTAAAGCTGAAAATATGCTATTTCACTGTGGTTGTGTGATACCAATGGAAACTGTCTTGACAATCACTGATCCTAATTATATTAGAAGACTCAGTGCATTTGTACAGAGAATTACTTTGCCATTAAAATGAGACAGGGTCCCAACATCACTGATGTCCCTTTGGATGCAAAATGCCTTCTGAAAACAGGAAGGGTTCAAATGATCCTTCGCAGTATAAATTATTTGAATGTCACTTAAAGTTTCTAACAGTTTCTAAAACAAAAAGGTCATGGTGTCTCTCCGCATTTAGATAAAATGGTATGTAGTTAATATATCTTCAGGTACTTTTCTTATTTTCAAATTTAATAATAACTCATACTTTTGTGTACGAGGTAAGAGTAGTCTCAGCATATATGAAGCAGAACTTCCAACAGTTCCATCCAATAGTGGAATCCGTCTCTTAGGACGTTCCTGTAACTGTCCAGTCAGGGTTCTCTGCTGGAAATGCCATAGAAGGATGCCTGCCCTGGGGGTAGGGGGATTCCCTGAGTGACAGCAGGATCCTGGGCTGGGGTTCTCTACCTGCTGCTCCAGGGAAGCCCAACAGCTTGATGAGCGCTCTGGTGAGTGAGCTCACACCACTCTCCGCTGGACATCTTTTTAAAAAACCGGTGCTGCGTGCATGTGCTTTTTCTCCAAGCTTGAATTGGGTTTTGAAAGCGCAGGCCCAATGCAGATGGCAAATCACTGCAAGGAGATTGAGGAGAAAACTTATCCCAAGTGGGCGGGCCCATCTGCAGGCACTTTTTAGCTGAGCTGTGTGTGTTCTGCGATCTGGGCTCACCTGAGAGAAAGCTGTGCAGCTGGAAAGAGACGTCTTTGGTGCTCTCCACACGCCCTCTGTAGGTGCCTTTAAACCAGGCCCCCTTTGTCTTCCAGAATTCGGTGCCCTCCGGTGGCTGGAGGTGGGCCCAGGGAGATCCAGTCTCTGCTCCCTAATCCCAGCCGCTCTTCCTGGGGCCTTGCCAGCCCTATTGCCCAAGGACCCTGCCCGCCTCAGGTCCTGGATAACTGAATCCTGAGAACAGCAACAGTTTGAGAATCAAGGTAGGCATGCGAGGGAGGCTTTTGAGGTTGCCTGAAAACCAAAAGACAGAGATGGTATTTCCTCCACTTATACAGGAGATCAGTGTGGAGAGAGTATGGGTCTTGAAGTTAGATTCACATAGGTTCAAATCCCAGCTCCAAAGTTATGAGCTTGTTAACTAGGATATATCACACCAAAGCTTTGAGCCTGTTACCTTTAAATGGGGATGGTAATATCCATGTCATGCGTTAGTGGTTAAGATAAGAAACTCTCACATACAAAGAGCCCAGCAGAATGCTTGCTGCACGAAGGCTTGCCCCAAATAATGCCACTCACTATTAAATCCTGGTTCCCATTCTATTTTGTTCCCTTTCCCCGTGAAGTACCCCAAGGGACATGGGTTTACTTGCCCAGCTCTTCACCCAGTTCCCCCTGTGCAGAGTGTTTTCCTTGCACTCACACTGGGCCCACCTGGATCACCCAGGATAATCTCCTCAAGACCCTTCATCACTCTGCAAAGGCCTTTTTTGCCACGTGAGGAAACGTTCATGGGTTTCAGGGATGAGAAGGTAGACATCTGGGGGGCAGGAGGTGCACACGCTGCCGACCACGGGGTCCTCACTCGAGGCGTTGTCGTAGAGACCGAAGTGACGGTGCCGGTGGAACGCGGCGCTCTGCCCGCTGCACAGCTGCCCTGCTGGCAGGTCTCGGGCTTCAGGTAGACTGTGAACTTCTTGAGGGCAGAGAGCGGCTTGTCCTCCTTTCTGTCCTCTGTCATACTTAGCATAGTGCTGGAGCCACAGCACGGCCTCAGCAAGCCGCTTGTCAGGTTTTTTTTCTTTTTTCTTTTTTCTTTTGTGCGGTACGCGAGCCTCTCACTGTTGTGGCCTCTCCCGCTGCGGAGCACAGGCTCCGGGCGCGCAGGCTTAGTGGCCATGGCTCACGGGCCCAGCCGTTCCATGGCACGTGGGATCCTCCGAGACCGGGGCACGAACCCGTGTCCCCTGCATCGGCAGGCGGACTCTCAACTACTGCGCCACCAGGAAAGCCCTTGTCGGGTATTTTAAGTGCAGAATCCTAGAGTGGCTCCGCTTGCAGGTGGGTCGGTTCCACAGTCACGGTCACTCAGCGGAGCCGGGTCCTAGCTGTGCTCGCTCAACACGGGCATCCAGCGAGTGTGCCCTGTCTCCGCCAACGGAAGACAGACCCTCACTCACTCTATACACACTTGGTGAGAAGTTGAACCACAAAGACCTCCTGAATATTCAAACTACGAGGTCCGTGGGAAGCCAGCGTTCTCCCTCAGGCTCGGGATGGAACACAGTTTCCTCCATCAGTGTTGGCATGACCCTGCTAAAGCAAAATCAGGCAGCTTTGAGATGACGGAAGCATCCAATTTGGTTTTCTTTTAAAGGAAATTTGAAATTTACCAGCTTCCTAATACTCTCCTCAAACTCTCTCCTACTTTACAGGAGACAGACTCGGGATCCAAAAGAAATGCTTATGGATGAGTTCTAGAAAAAAATAAAGATAAATGAAAAATAGATGACTTGCATTAAAAATGTAACTGGAACAAAATAGAATAGGGAAAACATGACTCAACCACAAGACATGGAAATGAAGTGGGGATTAGCGTTGACGGCAACATCCACGTGAGACTGGGTGAAGAGGAATGTCCGCTGCCCTTAGGACGAGGTCCTGCTCTGCCCACCCTGTGCTCAGTTCTGGGTGCTGCACCTAAAGAAGGCACCTTGGGCAGGAGCACTGAAAGTGGCAATGTCAGGAATAGTTGAAAGGTTTGGGAACACTGATTCTAGAATGTAATGGAAATTAATTAAAATACTTAGCAATATTTAGCTGGAGAAATGACATCCCGAGGGAGTCAAACTAGGAGTCTGTTTTGTTCTCTGCATCCCACCCGTCTGAAACCTCTCCTCCTCTCCGCTTTTCCAACTCCTACCCTTCCTTCAAGTCATACTTGAAGTGTAGGCGCACCCCTCGGATTCTTGGGACCTGGGGGAGGAGAACAAACGGACACCCACACACCGTATGTTGAAATGTTTCAAAATTATATCAAGCTGACAAACGATTGAGTTAAATATGCTTTACCCTCCTACATTGGTCATTATGACTTATAAGCATCCAAAAGGCCGGGTTCAAACTTTCAGTTCTCAGATACCTTGCATTTCCTACCAGAACGTGGTAGCATGGAAAGCCTGACCTCTGACCTCTCCTCGCCCTTTCTTCCCATGCTCAGCTCTATCCTGCCTCATGTGTGTCCATGTAGCTATCCTAGCTCTCATGTCCAAGCATCTAAACTCCTGCAATCAGCTGCACCAGGAGACCAAGGTAGGCCCTGCACTTGAGCTTGGAGCCATTTGGGGGCAGGGGCTTCTGGAATTCTGGGGTCTGTGGATTCCTTACTCCCTGGAGAAGGGCCTGGCCAAAGGAAAGCCAGAATGGGACCCCTGTAAAACTGGGGGCCCAGAGCAGGGGGCCCTATTACCTGAGCTTTCAAGCAATGTTATTTAAGTGACTCCTTTTCCATGAAGCTTTCCCAATATCTCCTCTCAATAAGTGTTTCTTCCTCTGACCTCCTTGACCATTTGATACTTACTATATGCTGCCACAAGAACAAAACAATGGAACTTTTGGAAGGATACACCCCATTCCTTACTGCTGGGGGCCAGCTCTGGAATCACTCTGTACTGGAGGCAAGAGGCAAACAGAAATACTTAGTGAAGGCTGCTATCTGTTTTGACCCCATGATCCATTTTCAATGGAAACTTCAGCTTCTTAGACCCTGGGTCTTATTTTCTTTAAAATTTAATTAACTGCAAGTTTAATTCTTTATCATCCTATCAGTATTAGCACAGCCATACTTCAGGAGAGAATGCAGTCAGGCCTTCCCCCAAAGTAATCACCTTATGGGGGAGGGGGCCCTAATAATATCATTATACATTTTTTAAATGAATGTATTTTGGAATTGACTTATTGGAATTTTAGGAATTGATTCATGACCCCTATGGAAGCCTTAATGTCTAAAGTTTTACTATTTATTTTTAATGCACTGTAATGTTATTAAGCAAAATTTCCCCTTCAGCTTAATCATTTATCATTTGTGTCTGAGGTTTAACTTATGTGCCATAAACACTTCATTACAGGATGAAGTTCCGTGAGACTCACTTTCCAATTTCTCACGTCATTAGCGCCACTCCAGCATCCTTAGTCACTTAGGAGTGCGCCTGTTTGCCAGGAGTCTGCAAAGCCCCGAAGCCACACAGCTCAGACTCTTTTGAGAACTCACTCACTTCCACTCTGTTTCCAGGAAAGAATATATAGAAGCCTTCTTACTGTGCCATGCTGCTGCTTTACAATTTCAGAGAGTAGCAAAACGCTAGAGCGGATAGGGACCTTCGAGCTTATCTATCTAGTTCAACCTACTCGTTTTACAGATGAGAGAGTTTGCTTTGTTCCTTTCCTTGTTCCAAGAAGGATTGAGACCAAATGTCTGGTATTAAGAAACCCATACATGAAGAAAAGGCATGAGTTCTCTGTGCTACAGTGAACATTTTTCTCACCCAGGTATGGAGAAGTGAGGCCTATTTGCTTTAATGCAACCAAATCTCTCTATCATTCCATTCATTTATGCATTCTAAATCTCTCTATTAATCCTTCACTCTGTCTTCATTGGAAGGAATGTTCTCATACATGGATATATTCTTAAAATTTTTTTTTGAAAATTATGAAATTTACCATGTTAACTATTTTTAAGTGTACAGTAGCGTTAAGCACACTCACAATGTTGCATAGCTATCACCACTGGCCCATTTTCAGAACTTTTCATCATCCCCAACAGAAACTTTTTACCTATGAAACAATAATTTCCCATTCCCTCCTACCCGCAACTCTTGGCAATATTTTTCCTTTGTGACTGGCTTGTTTCAGTTAGCCATATTTTCAAGGTTCATCCATATTACAGCATGTATCAGAATTTTCTTCCTTTTCAAGACAGAATACCATTCCATTGTGTCCATATACCACATTTTGTTTATTCATTCATTCAATGATAACATCTGAGTTGTTTCCATCTTTTGGCTATTATAAATTATACTGCTATGAACATGGTTGTGCAAATATCTGTTTGAATTCCTGCTTTTAATTCTTTTGGATCTATACTCTGAAGTGGAATTGCTGAATCATGGGGTAATCCTGTGTTTAACTTTTTGGGGAACTGCCATACTGTTTTCCATAATGGAAAACATTCCCACCAGCAATGCACAAGAGTTCCAATCTCTACATATCCTTACCAACACTTGTTATTTTCTGCTGTTTTTGTTTTTTGTTCTTTTATATAATAGCCATACTAATGGGTATAAGTGGTATCTCACTGTGGTTTTGATTAGTATTTCCATAACAGATAGTGATGTTGAGCATTTTTTCATGTGCTTATTGGCCATTTGTATTTCATCTTTGGAGAAAGGTCTATTTAAATCTTTTGCCCACTTTTGAACTGAGTTGTTTTGTGGTTGTTGAATTGTAAGTGTTCTTTTTAATAGATTCTGGAAATTTAGCCCTTATCAGATATATGATTTTGCAAACACATTATCCCATTCTGTGGGCTATCTTTTCACTTTCTTGATAGTGCCCTTTGATGCACAAAAGTTTTTAATTTTGAATATACCCAATTTTATCTATTTTTTCTTTTCTTTCCTTATCTAAGAAATCATTGCCAAAACTGATATCATGAAGACTTGTACCTATGTTTTCTTCTAAGGGTTTTATAGTTTTATCTCTTAGGTTTAAGTCTTTAACTCATTTTGAGTTAATTATTGTATATGTTGCAAAGGCAGGCTCCAACTTCATTCTTTTGCATGTGGATAACCAGTTTTCCCAACATCATTTGTTGAAAAGATTATCCTTTCTCCATTGAGTGACCTTGGCACCCTTGTCAAAAATTAACTGACCATATATGCGAGGGTTTATCTTCGGCTCTCTATTTTATTCTTTTGGGCTACATTTCTGTCTTTCTGCTAGAACCACACTGCTTTGATTACTGTAGCTTTTGTAGTAAGTTTTGGAATAGGAAATCTTAGTTCTCCAACTTTGTTCTTCTTCTTCAAATAGATTCTTTTTAAATTGCATACGTAGACAGCATGCATTTCTGAAAGATATTTTCAAAAGTGGCAAAATCAGAATCTTTAAAACTTTAATACAGAAACTAAACTGTTTTCTTTCCTTTCTTTGCTGCACTAAACAGGCTAACTGACAATACATCTTGCTTCCTTGTTCCAAAACCTAGCTCCTCTCCCCACAATCTCTCTGGAAGTGTTAGAGGAGTAAGGGAGGAGTTGATTCTGCTTGAAGAAGCAGGAGAAGAGGTGAATAGGTCGAGGTAGGCAATGCTCCTGAGAAGGAAACGAGCTCCCTGCTAAACAGAGGATGGAGGGTAGGATATTGCTAAAAAGAAGGAAGCAGAGGGTTTACTGGAGATGGCTCCCAGGGTCTAGGAGTAACTCCAGGGAAGTTACCAAGAATAAAGAGGACCCTCCTGCCCAGGTTGGTGGAATGGGCACAGGACCACTGAGGAGCATCGGTCAGGCCCCTGTGCCAGGTTCTGGTGTGTGGCAGTGCTGAGTGGAACTAGTTGGAGACCAGCTCAGCCGGAAGAGTTGTTTCTAATGACACCTCTGCTAAAGTTCACTCGCTACATCGATGTTCCCCATACCCAGTACCATCACAGGAAGAAAAATATTCCTAAAAATATTTTATTTCTGGCATAATTTTCACTCTCTCCTCCTACCTCCTTGCTTTTTAAAAGTTTGCATCAAGTGGCAATCAGTGATGCCTGCAATCTGGGACTTTTGCTGGAGCAGAGAAAGAGTTAGATAACAGGAACAGCCAGCTGCTTAACTCCTCCTAAGTGAGGATGAGGTAATGACTTTCAGGCTGGGCAATGAGACAAGAAAGGCAACAGAGCAATAAGTAAGGCAAGGAAGGCCCAAAGTGGCCAAGGGCCAGCAATGAGACTCCCAATCAGCCATGACAGCCAGGTCCGGGCAGTTAGAGGAGGCAAGAAAGCTGTAATCAGGGGGAATGGGGCAGCAAAAAATGATAGCAGGGAGGCAAGCAAGAATCAGAAGTTTGGTTAAGACTGGCTTGGGGGAGTGGGGAAATTACTGGCACCAGGCATCTACGGCAAGAAGGTAGTTGGCTCAATCAATACCTCCTGAGGCCAGGAGAGCATATGTGCTCCAGGGGGAGGAAGAGAACGCAGTAGGTACCCAGGGAACATGTTCAAAGAGCTGCTGACAATGTGAATCTGTAGGCCAGAAGGAGGTTGCCCTGGAGATGTGCTTGGGAATCATCAGCATCTAGATAGTAAAGCCATCATGGATAATGGATGAAATCACCCAGATAAAGTATATGGAGAGGGGAAAAAAAAGAGGTCAAGATAAAAATCCTGTGGGTACACCAGCATTAAGGAGCAAACTAAAGAAAAACCAATGTATGAGAATGAAAAGGACTAAAGAGGTAGTATGAGGGACTTCCCTGGTGGGCCAGTGGTTAAGACTTCACCTTTCAATGCAGGGGGTGCAGGTTCGACCCCTGGTAGGGGAGCTGAGATCCTACATGCCTCGTGGTCAAAAAACCAAAACATAAAACAGAAGCAATATTGTAACAAATTCAATAAAGACTTAAAAACAAAAATGGCCCACATCAAAAAAAAATCTTAAAAAATAAAGAGGTAGTACAAGATTGGAAGACCATGGTGCCATTAAAAAAAATAGGAGAGGAAGATGACCAGTCTCAGATGCCACAGAGATGCTAAGTGAGGTGAGGGCTGAATTTGGCAGTTAGAAGGTTATCTTAGTCAGGATTTTTCAGAGAAACAGAACCAATAGGAGCCATATATATATCTATATCTATATATAGATAGATATAGATAGATAGATATACAGATATATATAGAGAGAGCTATGTATATAATGATATACATATGTGTATAAAGTGTATAATGATGTGCACAGCTACGTAGATGGAAATAGTTATATATCAATATCTACATATCCATATGTTATCTATATCTATATTTATTATAAGGTATTGGCTCATGTGACTATGCAGACAGAAGTGCCCTGGTCTGTTGTCTGCAAGCTGGAGACCCAGGAGAGCCAGTGGTGTAGTTTGAAGACCCAAGAGCCTCAGGGACTGCTGGTGTAGATTCCACTGGGGGTCTGAATGCCTGACACCCAGGGATGCTGAGGGCAGAGGAGATGGATGTCCCAGCTCAAGCAGTCAGCTAGAGAGGGCGAATCCAAGCTTTCTCCACCTTTTTGTTCTATTCAAGTCTTTAGCACATTGTGTGATGCCCACTTACCTTGGGCAGGCCATCTGCTTTACTCAATCCACCAATCCAGATGCTAATCTCTTCCAGGAACCCCCTCACAGGCACATCCAGAAATAACGTTAATAAGATATCTGGGCACCCCATGATCCAGTCAAGTTGCCACATAAAATTAACCATCACAGGAGTTGTAGGTCACTTTTGCAAGAATAGGTTCACAGAAGCCAGCCTGAGGAGTACTGAGAGAGAGGCAGTGGCGTGGCAGTGCCCCAAGGATGTTTTTCTTAGAAGCATCACTTTTAGGAAAAGGATATATATTTGAAAGAAGTTTTTTTCTATTTTTTTTTTTCTTAATGGAGGGAGAGGCATGTGTTTAGGCTGAGAGGAAGAAGAAAGAAGAATATAGAAACTGAAAATCCAGAAGAGAATGAACAATTCAAGCTGTAAGATCCTGGAGAATATGTGTGTGCTGGGGGGAAGGTTTATGTACAATAATAACCTGACCATGAATGTGATTATCAGCTCTGTGAAGGATGAGGAAGAAGTAGCAGGTGAAGAAGCCTGAGGGCTCTGGGAGGAGAGAACACAGTGCAGCAGCCCTGAGATAGGCAGTGGATAGGGGGGGCGGCTGGAGGGCAGCATGACAGGCGTGCAGAAGCCAGGGAAAGGTGAAGGGCCACCAGGCCAGGACGCAAGCCAGAGACAGGCCTGAGGGAAGGCATCAAACAGGTATTAAGCAGGAGAGTGATATGATCAGAATCCTTGCTGGATAGTTTCAATGTTCTTCTGATAAACAACAGTCACTTATTGAGAGTGAGAAGAGCAGGGGTGTGAACTGGGGGTCTGAGGAGAGTGCATAGAAGTGCAGCCCCCTTGGAGGATGAATAAGAGACTCCTGGGAGCCCTCTCCATTCCACCTTCAGATATTACGACCTCACAATTCATCCAAGAGTGGTTTCCTTTTCTTTCTAAAATTACCTCTGGTACTTTATTACCAAAATCTAAATATATATATAATTTCTAAATACAGATTTCTTTATATATTATAAGTCTCTAATTATATATACGTTTCTAAATATATATTATGTATTTCTAAATATATATAATTTATATTTCTGAATACACACATATGCATGTCAGATGACTAAATTTTTTTTAACATCTTTATTGAAGTATAATTGCTTTACAATGGTATGTTAGTTTCTGCTGTATAACAAAGTGAATCAGCTATACATATACATACATCCCCAAATCTCATCCCTCTTGCGTCTCCCTCCCACCCTCCCTATCCTACCCCTCCAGGCGGTCACAAAGCACCGACCTGATCTCCCTGTGCTATGTGGCTGCTTCCCACTAGCTATCTATTTTACATTTGGTAGTGTACACATGTCCATGCCACTCTCTCACTTCATACCAGCTTACTCTTCCCCCTCCCTGTGTCCTCAAGTCCATTCTCTACGTCTGTGTCTTTATTCCTGTCCTGCCCCTAGGTTCTTCAGAACCTTTTTTTTTTTTTTTAGTTTCTGTATATCTGTTAGCATACGGTATTTGTTTTTTTCTTTCTGACTTCACTCTAACAGTCTCTAGATCCATCCACCTTGCTACAAATAACTCAGTTTCATTTCCTTTTATGGCTGAGTAATATTCCATTGTATATATGTGCCACATCTTCTTTATCCATTCATATGTCAGTGGACACTTAGGTTGCTTCCATGTTCTGGCTATTGTAAATAGACCTGCAATCAACATTGTGGTACATGACTCTTTTTGAATTATGGTTTTATCAGGGTATATGCCCAATAGTGGGATTGCTGGGTCGTACGGTAGTTCTATTTTTAGTTTTTTAAGGAACCTCCATACTGTTCTCCATAGTGGCTGTATCAATTTACATTCCCACCAACCTTGTAGGAGGGTTCCCTTTTCTCCACACCCTCTCCAGCATTTATTGTTTGTAGACTTTTTGATAATGGCCATTCTGGCCGGTGTGAGGTAATACCACATTGCAGTTTTGATTTGCATTTCTCTAATGATTAGTGATGTTGAGCATCCTTTCATGTGTTTGTTGGCAATCTGTACATCTTCTTTGGAGAAATGTCTATTTAGGTCTTCTGCCCATTTTTAGATTGGGTTGTTTGTTTTTTTTAATATTGAGCTGCATGAGCTGTTTATATATTTTGGAGATTAATCCTTTGTCCGTTGATTCATTCACAAATACTTTCTCCCATTCTGAGGGTTGTCTTTTTGTCTTGTTTATGGTTTCCTTTGCTGTGCAAAAGCTTTGGAGATTCATTAGATCCCATTTGTTTATTTTTGTTTTCATTTCCATTACTCTAGGAGGGGGATCAAAAAAGATCTTGCTGTGATTTATGTCAAAGAGTGTTCTTCCTATGTTTTCCTCTAAGAGTTTTATAGTGTCTGGTCTTACATTTAGGTCTCTAATCCATTTTGAGTTTATTTTTGTGTACGGTGTTAGGGAGTGTTCTAATTTCATTCTTTTACATGTAGCTTTCCAGATTTCCCAGCACCAGTTATTGAAGAGACTGTCTTTTCTCCATTGTATATCCTTGCCTCTTTTGCTGTAGATTAGTTGACCATAGGTGAGTGGGTTAATCTCTGGGCTTTCTATCTTGTTCCATTGATCTATATTTCTGTTTTTGTGCCAGTACCATATTGTCTTGATTACTGTAGCTTTATACTATAGTCTGAAGTCCAGGAGCCTGATTCCTCCAGCTCCGTTTTTTTCCCTCAAGATTGCTTTGACTATCCGGGGTCTTTTATGTTTCCATACAAATTGTGAAATTTTTTGTTCTAGTTCTGTGAAAAATGCCATTTGTAGTTTGGTAGGGATTGCATTGAATCTGTAGATTGCTTTGGGTAGTAGAGACAGTTTCATAATGTTGATTCTTCCAATCCAAGAACATGGTAAATCTCTCCATCTGTTTGTATCACCTTTAATTTCTTTCATCAGTGTCTTATAGTTTTCTGCATACAGGTCTTCTGTCTCCTTAGGTATGTTTATTCCTAGGTATTTTATTCTTTTTGTTGCAGTGGTAAATGGGAGTGTTTCCTTAATTTCTCTTTCAGATTTTTCATCATTAGTGTATAGGAATGCAAGAGATTTCTGTGGAATAATTTTATATCCTGCTGCTTTACCAAATTCATTGATTAGCTCTAGTAGTTTTCTGGTAGCACCTTTGGGATTATGTATGTATAGTATCACATCATCTGCAAACAGTGAGTTGTACTTCTTCTCTTCCAATTTGGATTTCATTTATTTCTTTTTCTTCTCTGATTGCTGTGGCTAAAAATTGCAAAACTATGTTGAATAATAGTGGTGAGAGTGGACAACCTTGTCTTGTTCCTGATCTTAGAAGAAATGGTTTCAGTTTTTCACCACTGAGAATGATGTTGGCTGTGGGTTTGTCATATATGTCCTTTATTATGTTGAGGAAAGTTCCCTCTATGCCTACTTTCTGTAGGGTTTTTATCATAATGGGTATTGATTTTGTTGAAAGCTTTTTCTGCATCTACTGAGATGATCTTATGGTTTTTCCCCTTCAGTTCGTTAATATGGTATATCACATTGATTGATTTGCGTATATTGAAGAATCCTTGCATTCCTGGGATAAACGCCACTTGATCATGGTGTATGATCCTTTTAATGTGCTGTTGGATCCTGTTTGCTAGTATTATGTGGAGGATTTTTGCATCTGTGTTCATCAATGATATTGACCTGTAGTTTTCTTTTTTTGTGACACCTTTGTCTGGTTTTGGTATCAGGATGATGATGGCCTCATAGAATGAGTTTAGGAAGGTTCCCCCCTCTGCTATATTTTGGAAGATTTTGAGAAGGATAGGTGTTAGCTCTCTTCTAAATGTTTGATGGAATTCACCTGTGAATCCATCTGGTCCTGGGCTTTTGTTTGTTGGAAGATTTTTAATCACAGTTTCAACTTCAGTGCTTGTGATTGGTCTGTTTATATGTTCTATTTCTTCCTGGTTCAGTCTCAGGAGGTTGTGCTTTTCTAAGAATTTGTCCATTTCTTCCAGGTTGTCCGTTTTATTGGCATATAGTAGCTTGTTGTAATCTTTTATGATCCTTTGTATTTCTGCAGTGTCAGTTGTTACTTCCCCTTTTTCATTTCTAATTCTATTGATTTGAGTCTTCTCCCTTTTTTTCTTGATGAGTCTGGCTAATGGTTTATCAATTTTGTTTATCTTCTCAAAGAACCAACTTTTAGTTTGATTGATCTTTGCTATCATTTCCTTCATTTCTTTTTCATTTATTTCTGATCTGATCTTTATGATTTCTTTCCTTCTGTTAACTTTGGGGTTTTTCTGTTGTTCTTTCTCTAATTGTTTAGGTGTAAGATTAGGTTGTTTATCTGAGATGTTTCTTCTTTCTTGAGGTAGGACTGTATTGTTATAAACTTCCCTCTTAGAACTGCTTTTGCTCTATCCCATAGGTTTTGGGTCAGCATGTTTTCATTGCCATTTGTTTCTAGGTATTTTTTGATTTTCTGATTGATTTCTTCAGTGATTTCTTGATTATTCAGTAGTGTATTGTTTAGCCTCCATGTTTTTGTATTTTTTACAGATTTTTTCCTGTAATTGATATCTAGTCTCATAGCATTGTGGTCAGAAAAGATACTTGATACAATTTCAATTTTCTTAAATTTACTGAGGATTCATTTGTGACCCAAGGTATGATCTATCCTGGGAATGTTCTATGAGCACTTGAGAAGTAAGTGTAATCTACTGCTTTGGATAGAATATCCTATAAATATCAATTAAGTCCATCTTGTTTAAAATATCATTTAAAGTTTGTGTTACCTTATTTATTTTCATTTTGGATGATCTGTCCATTGGTGAAAGTGGGTTGTTAAAGTCTCCTACCATGATTGTGTTACTGTCGATTTCCCCTTTTATGGCTGTTAGCATTTGCCTTATATATTAAGGCTCTTCTATATTAGGTGCATAAATATTTACAATTTTTATATCTTCTTCTTGGATTGATCCCTTGATCATTATGTAGTGTCCTTCTTTGTCTCTTGTAATAGTCTTTATTTTAAAGTCTATTTTGTCTGATATGAGAATTGCTACTCCAACTTTCTTTTGATTTCCATTTGCATGGAATATCTTTTTCCATCCCCTCACTTTCAGACTGTATGTATTCGTAGGTCTGAAGTGGGTCTCTTGTGACAGCATATGTACGGGTTTTGTTTTTGTATCCATTTAGCCAGTCTACGTCTTTTGGTTGAAGCATTTAATCCACTTACATTTAAGGTAGTTGTTGATATGTATGTTCTGATTACCATTTTCTTAATTGTCTTGGGTTTGTTATTGTAAGTCTTTTCCTTCTCTTATGTTTCCTGCCTAGAGAAGTTCCTTTAGCATTTGTTGTAGAGCTGGTTTGGTGGTGCTGAATTCTCTTAGCTTTTGCTTATCTGTAAAGTTTTTAATTCCTCCATTGAATCTGAATGAAATCCTTGCTTGGTAGAGTAATCTTGGTTGCAGGTTGTTCCCTTTCATCACTTTAAATAGGTCTTGCCACTCCCTTCTGGCTTGCAGAGTTTCTGCTGAAAGATCAGGTGTTAACCTTATGGGGATTCCCTTGTATATTATTTGTTGCTTTTCCCTTTCTGCTTTTAATATTTTTTCTTTGTATTTAACTTTTGATAGTTTGATTAACATGTGTCTTGGCGTGTTTCTTCTTGGATTTATCCTGTATGGGACTCTCTGTGCTCCCTGGACTTGATTGACTATTTCCTTACACATATTAGGAAGATTTCCAAGTATAATCTCTTCAAATATTTTCTCAGTCCCTTTCTTTTTCTCTTCTTCTTCTGGGACTCCTATAATTTGAATGTTGGTGTGTTTAATGTTGTCCCAGAAGTCTCTGAGATTGTCCTTAATTCTTTTCATTCTTTTTTCTTTATTCTGCTCTGCAGTAGTTATTTCCACTATTTTATCTTCCAGGTCACTTATCCATTCTTCTGCCTCAGTTATTCTGCTACTGATTCCTTCTAGAGAATTTTTAATTTCATTTATAGTGTTGTTCATCATTGTTTGTTTGCTGTTTAGTTTTCTAGGTCCTTGTTAAACGTTTCTTGTATTTTCTCCATTCTCTTTCCAAGATTTTGGATCATCTTTACTATCATTACTCTGAATTCTTTTTCAGGTAGACTGCCTATTTCCTCTTCATTTGTTTGATCCGTTGGGTTTTTCCCTTGCTCCTTCATCTGCTGTGTGTTTCTCTGTCTTCTCATTTTGCTTCACTTACTGTGTTTGGGGTCTCCGTTTCGCAGGCTGCAGGTTTGTAGTTCCCGTTGTTTTTGGTGTCTGCTCCCAGTGGGTAACATTGGTTCAGTGGGTTGTGTAGGCTTCCTGGTGGAGGGGACTGCTGCCTGTGTTCTGGTGGATGAGCCTGGATCTTGTCTTTCTGGTGGGCAGGACCATGTCTGTTGGTGTGTTTGGGGGCGTCTGTGAACTTATTATGATTTTAGGCAACCTCTCTGCTAATGGGTGAGGTTGTATTCCTGTCTTGCTAGTTGTTTGGCATGGGGTGTCCAGCACTGTAGCTTGCTGGTCCTTGAGTGGAGCTGGGTCTTAGCGTTGAGATGGAGATCTCTTGGAGAGCTTATGCCGTTTGACATTACATGGGGCTGGGAGGCGTTTGGTGGACCAATGTCCTGAACTCGGCTCTCCCACCTCAGAGGCTCAGGCCTGACACGCGGCGAGAGCACCAACACCCTGTCAACAACACGGCTGCAAACACAGAGTCACTTCCAATCTCAGCTCCCAGATGGCTAACTTTTTATTTCAGATGGGTAATTGCTGCCTTAAGCTGTTGGTGGCACTGTGCCACCTATGGATAAAATGCATACAGTACCATCAGGAGTTAGTCTTTGACTTTCAATGAGGGATACTGTGTTAGGCCTGATGTATATGAGGATGGAGAAGACAAGGTCACCTTGCCAGGAGTTTAGAGTTTGGTTAGGAGATAAGATGTATCCACAGGAATCAACATTATGCCAAGATGGTGAGAGCCAAGTGCAACTAAGGAAGTTCTGTATCAAAAGGAAAGTGACATTAACGAAAGAGTTAATATTAATTGAGCAGCTGTCAGTGTACTTGCCTATTTAAATCCTCCCAAGGGATCCATGGGATTATATTATCCTCTTTTTTGGACCCAAGGAAGCTTCAGCTCAGAGAGGTTAATTTGCCCAAAACAAATCAGGTGGAGAGCTTGTGCAGGCTCCCTCTGTTGCACGTTGTGTTTTCATTAGTTGCTGTCTGCAATGACCCCCCCAACCAGTTCTTGATTAAATTGTGTTTCTGATGTCTCTCTATGTTCTGCATCCTGGATTACTGGCACAATGCCTCTGGTTCTGCCAGCACTCCCTACGTCTGTCACCAGTCAGACCAAGCTGACCTACCTTTATCTGAACTAAACCTAAAAGTATTGACATAATTGAGCCTTTGGTTCTGTGTCTTCACTCTTGCTAAGTTAGGTGGCCCTTTTGTTTTTGTTGAGATACTTTGTGGTGTTTTGTTCTAATATTCCTGTTTTTAATGGGCAAAGCTGCACCATTTTTACTGTTTGTGCCTCAGCTGGAAATGAGGCTTCAGCTTTAATTAACCCGAGCAATCTGCTGCTGCTCTGACCAGAGTCTTCAAACCTACCTTTGAAACTTGACTGTGATGCTCTGGAATTAAGTGATGATGAAGTGGACAATGTTGATGAGATTTAAGTGGGATTTAAAGGTGGAAGAAGGATCAAGTCCTCCCATAGTTTAGAGATACCTTTTGAGGTTACTTTGAATTACTGGAAAGTTAAAAACTACACTGATGGAAAAGATGGAGCTTTAAAATACAAATAAGAGCATAGTTTATTACTGTATTACCAATTTATCAGTGTTATTTTACATCTCTTTATAATTATTATTATTAATGGTATAATCAAAGTTTGATGTGTGTTTTTTTTAATTACTCCCTCCTGAGTGGATTGTCATTTCAAGGGTTTTTAAACAGTTGCCAACATTTTAATATTATATTCTCATTACATGATAACTGTCAATATGTTTCTTGTGTGGAAAAAGTTTACGTGAGCTGAGTGTTCATTATCTTCACTTCAGGCAGTTTCAACAAGAAAGGAAATAAAAAAGAGCTTGGCAAGCATATGGGCTTCTTGTCTTATGTAAGCTGGCTTACATCCCACCTCCTGTGGGTAGAGCAGAAAATGGAAGGGCAAGAAATGGTGGTGCTAAACTCCTACCCATGGTTCCAGATGGAAAAGAGTAGGAATCCATCATGTTTATAAACTAGTGAAAGAAATGAATACATGCTCCAAGGCCACAATGTTTGCCCTTTCTGCTCCATACCTCCGATGGCTTACACATTTTAAATCCCCAAATGCTCTTCAAGAAAGAGGAGCAGTTTATCCTGGTCAAAGCACTTAGATAGAGTTATACAAACTTCATAGTCAAGAAATGAGACCTAGGACCTGGCTACATTTCAGAATTCCATTGCTGGCTTTTACTCTACAAAGATTCCAGAAGGTGGGAGACTAACAGGGTGTACTCCTAGATGTACACGAGATCCTGTAGGACTCAGGAAGCCACAAGGAATATGTTCTATGAATTTATCTGAACAATTAAATCCCTCAGCCTCCTTCATCCAGGAGAGGGTGTCCTGGCAGGGATCTTAGTCTAAGCATGAAAACTTTTTTTGTTTTTATTTTGTTTTAAATTTGTATTTTGTTGTTTTCCCTTCATATTTTATTAAATTTCTAAACGGTTATCATAAATATTATTTTCAATGTTTCCCCGTTTTTCTTTTTTTAAATTTATTTATTTGGTTGCACCGAGTCTTAGTTGCAGCAGGCATACTCCTTAGTTGTGGCACATGTGCTCCTTAGTTGTGACCAGCGGGCTCCTTAGTTGTGGTATGTGAACTCTTAGTTGCAGCATGCATGTGGGATCTAGTTCCCTGACCAGGGATCTAACCTGGGCCCCCTGCACTGGGAGTGTGGAGTCTTAGGCACTGAGCCACCAGGGAAATCCCTCCCCCTTTTTCTTTATCTTGAAAGGAAAGAAATACTGAAAATGGGAAGGCCTTGAAGAATAACAAAGAAGTGTTGGCTTTCTTGTCCAATCTCCCTGATCCCATAATTTTCACTCACAAAAAGAGCAGAAGAACTTATCACGTAGAGTGAATTATAGGAGCTAAGAACCAATATACATGACATGAAAGGAACAAAGGGAGTAAAGCATGAAAACTTGGTCTGGGGACAAGTTGTGAAGGCTCTTGAATGTCATAATAGTTGGAATTTGGACTTTGTTCCATGAGTAATAGGGAGCCCTCAAAGCCTTCAAAAGATGAGAGATGTGATCATACTTATTCTTTAATTAACTGACTTTGGAATCAGTGTAGAGAATGGATTAGGAAGGCGTCCAGAATACCAGTTAGGAGGTGGTTGAAATAGTTCAGGAAAGAAGATGACGGCACAAATTAAGGCAGTTTTGGTATAAATGAGCCATATTGGAAAAATTATGTTGGAGAAAATATTTATGAGACTTAGTCATATGAAAGGCAAAAAGGTAACTTGGAGAAAAATAATGCCCTAAATGATGAGCCTGAGACAAAAGTCTCATTAATCAAGAAGGAATTCATTGTAGGAGAGAAATTTAGTGTGTTTTGTGTTAGAAATGTTGAATTTGAAGTGTCCTTGTGACATCCAAATGAAAGTGTCCAGACAGTTAGAACCTTGGAGTTGGGGTTCAGCAAAAAGGTTGAGACTGAAGATGAATATTTGCAAGTCATCAGTATAGTCAAGATAGGGGAAATCTCCTAAGTGGATGAGCTTGCCCATAGGGAGAGAGTCTAGCATGGAGGAAGAGATGGCCCAGGACAGAACCCTGTCATGGAGGAGTTGCCAGGGGAGACTAAGAAGGTGCCATCTGAGATAAAAGGACCACATTGCAGAAGCCGAGGGAATCAACTCAAGAAGGAGCAGTTGTTTAGAAAGAACATTCCAAGGAAACGTTAAGTTTTGGCCATAAGGAAGTCACTGGTGGCCTTTTGAGAAGGCAGTTGTCAAGGAACGAGGGGCCAGAATGGGGTCTTAATTGTTGAGGCATGAACGGGAAGCAAGGAAGCATACAGGAGCACAAAGGCTGCTCTTGGGAGACTCTGTAGTGAAGGAAAGAAGGGAAATGTGGCTTGAAAGGAAGAAATTGCTATTTGCATAGTTCTATAGTTTGCAAGCACTTTTCCATCTGTTAGGCTACTTGATTCCCAGGACAACTCAGGAGGTAGGAAGGGCAAGTACTGATCTGACTGGGAACAAAATGAGGTTAAAAAGAGATTAAAGATCTTGCCCAAGGTCATCTGTAGCAAATAAATGGGAGAACTGAGTTTAGAATTCAGGTTATTTGGCTCGTAATACAATCATCTTTCCACTGCGCCCAGAGCATTTCTAAAGTGTTTGCTCTATTTGGATATTGGATACTAGAGGGCATTAAGCTCCTTCTCATAGGGGTTTTGGTCTTATCTGGGGGGCAATGGGGGGCCACCGGAAGGTTTTGTGCAAGAGAAGGACATGTTTAAGTCAATGCCCGAGGGAGACAAATCTGGCAGTGAGGTGTAGGTTATCTTAGTGGAACAGACACCTCAGGGGTGAATCATTAGAACGTGGCTTCAAACTGGGACACAGCTTAAATAAACATCAAATTACATGCTGAGAAAGTTACTTCCCATTCAGTTCTGTGGATCTTCTTCTGTTTGTGTTAAGGAGAGGGACTCAGCTTGCCAGTATCTTTTTTTTTTCTTTACATCTTTATTGGCGTATAATTGCTTTACAATGGTGTGTTAGTTTCTGCTTTATAACAAAGTGGATCAGTTATACATATGTTCCCATATCTCTTCCCTCTTGCCAGTATCTTTTTACACCCCTCAAACACTCTGTAAGCTCTTTTTTTCCCCCAAACTCCCTTTTGAACAAAGAGAGAACAAGCCTCATGCTGAGAATGTCTTCAAGAAACTGTATTTTGCTAGACCTGAATTACATCGCTTTGTGTTCACTCTATTTTATGAGCACTTTCCAGTTGTGACAAGTAGTACTGATTTCTCATCAATTATAATGATAGAAACATTACTATCAAATACATCTAAGTAAAAAAAATCAGATTAAGGAAAAATATTAAGTCAATTATAAGATAAATAGTGCATACATATGGGAAAGAAGCAATATGAATGTGCATTCTAATGACTATAAAGTTTGGGAACTTCTGGTCTTGGAGACTATTATAATAGGAGCAACGAGAATTTAGTCCAGGGTGGGATGATGGCAGTGGAAACAAAGGAGGCTCTGATACACATTTTAGGGGAGTTAAAGGAGAGGACAGTTATCTACGTGGGGTATTTTCTGCATCATTTCCCAGGATGCTTATGGCTGCAATAAGAGAAAACTTAAATGAAAAAGGCTTGTGCGATGCATTGAATTTATTTTCTCATATAACAAGAAGCCCCAAGGTAAGGGGGCTCCAGGATTGGTTAAATCAGTGGCCCATTGACGTCACTAAGGACTCAGCTTCGCTCCAACTTCCAACCTCAGCAAATAAGCTTTGTTCTCAGGGCCGCAAAGTGGCTGACGGTGGTTGGAGCAGTCCTATCGTGACATCTGATGCTTCAATGCAAGACGAACACATCTCTTCCGGAGATGAAGAGCAGAGGGTGAAGAAATCTTTTCCTGAAGGCACCTCCACCAAAAGATTTTCCTGCAGGAATCATGTCCCATATCAGGTGTCCATTCACCACAAAGGAGAATAAAATTAGCATAACTAATCTAGACTAATTAGGATTTATTCTCTGAGCTAGGGATACAGATCCTTTCCTGAGGGGTGGCTTTCTCAAGGTAACAGGGGCTCTGTTAACAAATATGGCTGGTAGGCAGTCAACCATTTACAACTTATACCAGTGGTTCTGAAATTTCTCAAATTAACCCTTGAACATAAGTGGGAAGTTCTTGAGGCTCGTGGCTCTTTATTTTCAAAAAATTATTTGTCTTGGCTCTCCAAGTGTTGGATTAAGGCAGAACGGAATACTTCCACTGCAAAATCAACTTCTGGTTTAGTGATGCACATGGAGGGTGCGATGCGGAATGTCTGAGGAGATAAAGGAAAATAGAGCAACGGATCATCATAGAATCAACTACGACTTCAAGGAAATGCACTAGATTAAGAATCGAACACCTTGTTTTCATGACATTCCTTATATTTCCCTCAAGGGTTCGTCTCCTCCCTCCCCCATGCTGTATCCAGGCCATTCATCCTCTAGTCTCAAAAATTCTGGTACCATCCGCTCGGCCCCATTTCCTTTTTGTCACCTGCTGACCTCCTGGTCCTTCCACCACCTCCACTGAGGTCTTAAGCCTCTATCTACCCTCCGTTTCTGCCATCACCGAGGTTGCCTTCTGTGTCCCTGTGTGCAGCCCAACAAACTAGCGTCTCAGTTTCTTGATCGCCACAACTCCAGGAACCTTCATCTGCATCCACTCACACCCCAGGCCAGCACCACGAGCCTCCTCTTCACTAGGGATCCTTCAATTTCTGATTCCCACCGCATCTGCCCTTCCCGTGAAAACTTCAGTCTCCTCCTCCCTCCATGATCTTCAGGTCTGTCACCCCGCTCAGATCTCGTCCTCCTTTTCTTACCCAGCTTGGAGCACAGGGTTGAGGATATGAACCCCTCTCTCACCTGCCCCCTCAGTTTGCTTGCCTTCCTACCCTTCTGCTGCTGAACACACACACAGCAAAGTCCCCGGTCCGATCAAAGCTATAATAGAACTGCTTTGCTCCAACATAGAGAGCTGAGAAGTGGTAAAGAAAATCACACCGCTGGTGGACAGACACCACAAGGAATGCAGGGTCCTACTTCTGTTGGTATCCTAAATGTTCAGGTCCTCTCTCCTTTGCCATTCTAATTTCCATTCCTCTCAATTTCCTCACTCAATTCCTACACCCCTCACTCTGTTTCATAGACAATCTTGCCTCATGCTTCTCAGAAGCTGTCAAGCAAGACCTTTCTATAAACTTGCTTGCTCCCACGTGCATTCTTATATCCTAGCCTGAAGGTTCAAGGAACAAACCATCTACGATTCGACTCCAAATTTTCTTCCTGTGCCTTTGGCCCTTGCTTCTCCCATCACCTTCCCTCTAGGCAACATCCCTGCATTCTCTTGCATCTTCACCTTGTCCTCAACTTCCCCTCAGCCTATAAACAAGCAGGCTTACAGCTCTCATAATCTAAATCCAAACCACACATAAAACCACAGATAAAAATGTGTTGACCCTCCTGGTCTCTTCCAGCTACCATACAAATACTATCCTTCCTTTCATCAAACTTGTAAAAATAAAAGGACTGGTTGATGCTATTGGCCATTATCTTCCACTCTGCCTTCCCTCTATTCACATCTCAACTCATTGCAGCCTGGTTTCTGTCCCATCAACCTTCTGACCCCACCCTGGCTAAAGCTGCCAGTAAGGTGCTCAGTGCGGAATCCGACGGGCACATTCCAGCCCTTATCCTTTCTGGCCTTCTCTTCTGCATTTGGCACTTCTGTCGCTCCCCCTTCCAGAACCTCCCCACTCTCTGGCTTCCATGACTCCACACCCTCCTAGCTCTCCTCACAGCTCTCCACCCGTTTTGTGTCTCTATCTGCATACCTCTTATTCCACCTGCCCTTTAAAAGTTGATGTGACCCAGGTGTCTACCCTCATCTCTCTGCATTTCGCGTCTAGACTCCCTTCCCAGGAGATTTCCTCCTCTCCCCACTTCTATGCTGACGACCCCCAAATTGTGTTCCTCACCTCGATTCTTTCCTCTGAGCTACAGACTTGTCTATAGATAGAAGGAGAGCAAGTTCAAAGCTGCACTCATCCCTTTATACCCAAGTCCTGGGCATTTCACTGCAAGATTGCTCTCTGGATGTCTCCTCTATCCCTACGGCTGCTGTTCAAGTTCGGACAGCATCATGAGCCTCCACCTGGACTCCCGGCCTCCAGTCTCGACCCCTTGGGTTTACTCTCCTCCGAGGACAGATTCAGAAATCAGACTGCCTGCATTTGGATCCTGGTTCTGCCACTTACTAACTGTGTGACTTGGGCAATTTACTTAGCCTCTCTGTGCCTCTTTTGCTTCATCTGTAAAATAAGCATAAGAGTACTTATTTCATAGGCGTGTTAAGAGCATTAAATAAGTCAACATATGCAAAGCATTTAGAACAGCGTATACTATCCCTTCGTATGGTTATCGGCAAGCTTACTAGATTGTATTATCATTTTCTGTTTAAGTCTTTCTCCTCTGCCAGTTCCATGGAGGGAGGGACAGACCTTATTTCTCATGGTAGCTCTAGTATCCAGCCAAGCAGTGGCTGCTGAGGACTCAAGTGTGTGCCGGATGACTAAGGACTGACTAAGCAAGTAAACCATGAATTGTTTTCTGTCTTTATAAGTAGCCCGTCTTAGGATTTTGAATCATTAACTTACTCTGTCTGATTCATATAGAAAAATATCTGGGACCAGGACTAGAAAAAAGTCAGCATTTCCCAGCAAAAGCGCTCATTCTGGTTTTGTTTGCTGTGGTTTGGTTTGGGCTGGAAGAGCTTTCAGTCTGTTTGTTCACAGGCTGAGGGGAAGTTGAAAACAACTGCAGAAACAAGAGAACACAGACCTGTTTCCCTAAGTGGAGGGAGTGTGGAGGGTCAAGAGCATGGAGAGACATCTCATTCTCTAACCTTTAGGGAAGGAGGTGGGAAAAGGCTCGGGGGACGGATGAGCTTCTATAGGGATTTTGCCTGATAGTTTCCATTTTCTCCGAGAAGCACCAGGTGAGGGTGTTCGCTGAAGTTAAGTGAGAGGCACCAGTGAAGCAGGGAAACTAGGAAGAATGACGCATGTTTAAAACGGGAGAGAAGGGGGCTTCCCTGGTGGCGCAGTGGTTGAGAGTCCGCCTGCCGATTCAGGGGACACGGGTTCGTGCCCCGGTCCGGGAAGATCCCACATGTCGCGGAGCAGCTGGGCCTGTGAGCCATGGCCGCTGGGCCTGCGCTTCCGGAGCCTGTGCTCCGCAACGGGAGAAAAAAAAAACCCCAAAAAACAAACAAACAAAAAACCAAAAAAACAGGAGAAAAGGATGCCAAAGGCCAAGAACAAGTTAGGGGAGGAGTAGGAGTGACCCTACATCTTAAATCTCGGCCCCGGAGCGAATCCCTGGAGAGGGTCCTGCTGGTGTGAGGGATGGAGGGGCAGCTCACTTTACAGTAGCAGCCCATGCCCACGGCAGGGCCACACCAGGGTCCCGACTGTGGGGCTTGTACTTGGCTTTCCCAGGAAGGGGGCAGGGAGAGCTTGTTCTCTGCCTCTGCCAACCTGAGAGTGAAGGGAACTGGGAGTGGCTGATTTTGAGTTCTGCATTCGGGACCTGGCCAGGCTGCCAGCACCATGACGTTGCTCCTGGCCACAGCGGCCACTAAGGCTTAGCAGGCTTGCGGATCACAGAGTCAGAGCCCAGGGCGGAGTTTAAGAAGACTAGGATTGCGCTTTCAGAGGTTAGAACTAATTCACACGTGAGACAAACTGGGTACGCAGGACTGTTATGACACTATTATGACCTGTCGTGTAAGTCCTCTGCTTTGTCTGTGCAGCTTTTTCTGCCTCCTTAGACTGTCCTCTGTGTATATTCCCCGCCGACCCGCGGTAACCAAACCATTTCACACAGCGCCCTCTAGTGGCCCGAGGGCTTCACTGTCCCTTTCTTTTGAAAACGTCTGAGCACTAAGCCTAGAGGAAGCGGAACTGGGTCCCCTAGCATAGGGGTGAAGAAAAGGGGCCAGCACTGGGACCTCAGGGAGGTGCCCACCTAAAGTGATAGGTAAAGGCCAGCCTTCTTGTTACCTGAGAAAAAGTGCCACCCCTGCCAATCAGAAGCCCCATGCGTTTGCAGTCCTGGTGGATTTGATTTACTTCTTCACGGGGAAGAGGCTGACGGCTCGTCTGTAAATACATTTTAAACATATTTGGCATTTGAATGATTCAAGACATTATTTCTAAGAGGAATACAAAGCAACTCAAGCAATCAATGCTCTTCTCTCCCTCTCAACCTCTCTCCCCCTGTAATTGAATAAAGCTATTAATTGCTGAATTGGATTTCTTTCTGGGGGGGCTGTTATTGAAAATATTTGTTTTTATCCCAGTTCATCCTAAATTCCCAAAGACAAGATGAAGCTGAATGCAGACCGTCAGTGAATCTTGACTCTGCAGTTGGTTACCCTGGGAGCTTGGTTCTTTAATAGCCGTATTTGGAGTTTGCTTTATTTATGTGGAAATTGTCCTCAGCTCTTCACTTTGTTTTGTCCATGTAAAAAATTCATTTCCAAGTCCAGGAAATGGCTCTGAAGTTGCACAAGGGCATAAACGGTCCAAGCTTTCTCTGGGCCATAGTATGGCCTGGGCAACTGGGGTGGGTCTGTTTGTCCTCATCTTCCCTGCTTGTGGAATTTGGTCTTTCTCACCCAAGACTTAATCCTCCAGGGTCAGGAAAGGTAAGCTCTCTGGAGCCTAGAGGCTGTTTCAGGTCACTTGGCAACTGAAGGTGGTCGCTTCCTGTGGGCCCAGGTATTCCAGTACCCTTTTGATGACACTGGGCTGGGGACTTCTGAGTCTGGGAGCACAAATGCTCCAACTTAGTCAAGTCTGTTGTGAAGCATTAAGATAAAGAAAATACTATTCAGACTTTCCCACTACTAGATAATGGAGGACCAGGATGGGGAAAAGACCAGCATTTCCTCATTGATCCTAAAATGTCATCCTGCTTGCCCCTGATGTTCTCATGAGGAAAGACTAGAACACGACAATATAATTTAGGGCTAAACTGTGAAAGCTGGAAAGAAGTCAAATATGGTTTGGGGGATGAGAAGTCAGAGGTCAGAAAGGGACAGTTGGGTTGGTGGGCCTTGGTGGCTATCAAGGGTCTGGAGAGGTGGACTTTGTTTGACTTTAGCCTGGTCTGGGCCAGCACCATCCCTGCTCCTTTGTCCATTTTATTACCCCCTGGGCTCAACTGCTATGACTAATTGAACATCTTGTAGGCATTCCGAAGAGAAAAGCACGGTCAGAAAAGCTAATGAGGCAAAGCCACAGGACAGCCTGCCTGGGCCCTGTGCTCGAGTCTAAGTCCCAATCACTCCATAATCAAATGTTAGTAACTAACCTCTTCTCAGGGATGTAATGTAGCTTCATGTTTATTTGTTTATTTATTTATTTATTTTTTGCCTTTTTTGAGGGATAAGTCTTCATTTAAACAATTATAAAAGTAATGCAGGGTTATTGGGGAAAACTCCTGAAAGTGATATGGAATTGCACTAAGTAAAAATGAAACGTTTCCCCTTCTCCAATCCTACTCCTAGGGATACCGCCTGTTGGTAATTTAGTGGGAACTAGACACTTTTTCTATGCATATACATACATTTAAATGCATATTTTAAAAAAGTCATACTTTATAATGTTCTGCAATTTGCTTTGAACAATTTACAATGTATCCCTAACATCTTTCCATGTCAGTGTATTTGGACCTAGTCTTCTTTTTTTTTTTAATTTTATTTAGTTATTTTATTTCTTTTTGGCTGTGTTGGGTCTTAGTTGCAGCACTCAGGATCTTTCATTAAGTCTCCCGGGCTCTTCGTTGTGGAGCACGACTTCTCTCTAGTTGTGGCTTGGGGGTTTTCTCTCTGTAGTTGTGGTGCGCGGGCTCCAGAGTGCATGCGCTCTGTAGTTTGTGGCATGCAGGCTCTCTAGTTGAGATGTGCAAGCTCAGTAGTTGTGGCGCATGGGCTTAGCTGCCCTGCAGCATGTGAGATCTTAGTTCCCTGACCAGGGATCGAACCTCTGTCCTCTGCATTGTAAGGCGAATTCTTTACCACTGGACCACCAAGGAAGTCCCTGGACCTAGTCTTTTTTTTTTTTTTTTTTTTTTTTTTTTTTGCTGTACGCGGGCCTCTCACTGCTGTGGCCTCTCCCGTTGCGGAGCACAGGCTCCGGACACACAGGCTCCGCGGCCATGGCTCGCGGGCCCAGCCGCTCCGCGGCATGTGGGATCTTCCGGGATCGGGGCACGAACCCGTGTCCCCTGCATCGGCAGGCGGACTCTCAACCACTGCGCCACCAGGGAAGCCCTACCTAGTCTTCTTAAAGATTACCTAGTATTTTGTTGTTTGTTGGTAGAGAAATTTGTTTAATCTCTTATTTTTGGACATTTATGTTATTTTCAATTTTTGTTTATGATCATAAGGAATGCTGCAAACATCCCCACTCATTTATATCTTTACACACTTCTGTGAATATTTCTTTAGGACACATCACTCTAAGAGAAATGGCTAGGTCAAAATGTATACATTTAAAATTTTGATAGCTACAGACAAATTTCTGTCCAAAGGGCTGTATCCAATTCACATCCTTACTAACTGCTCATGGGAGTTTTGATTCTGGGTTATACTGTATAGCATTAAAGCCAAGTTCTGAGCTGTTTTAATTACATGAATGTGGTCTGAAGTGTTGCAGGGGAACAATCAACAAACATGGATAAAGCACTCACTGTCTGTGTATTTCCTGACCTCAAAAGTGTACAGTTTATTTAGGAAAAGAAGGTATTTATACGTGGAAACCGAGTCAACAAATAGATGATTTGAAAGAGCCTTTCAAAGGAGTTCTTTAGACAGTGAGTGTGAGAGAGATTCTCTGAAGGCTGCAGCCCCGTCTATGGGAGAAGCAAAGGCAAGCTGCAAGAGGAGATGTGGTGAAGAGTTGGATCTTGAAAAGGCCTAGGATTCTCATAGCTAGAGACAGAGAGGAGAGGACTGTATTCCATGCTTAGGGAAAAGTTTGAGCGATCTTTGGATGTAGGAAAGTGAACGGTATTGAGGGGACAATGAATAGAATTAAGGAATGGAGAAGCTCTTTCAGAGCCCATGCTTAAAACTACTGAAGATGTGAAACAATTCTACTCCAATAAAGTTGTAAAAAAAACCCAAAAACTACTGAAGGGCAGAGGGAAGAGAAAAAGAGCTCATTCTATGCATACTATTTTATAGCTTGCTTAATTTTTTCCATAATACAGTTTGCACATTTTTCCATGTCACATATGTTTCTATGCCATGTAGTATGGACGTACCATCCTTTAGCTTGTTCTGTATCAATGGGATTCTGATGTTTTACCATGACAGCTCAAGCTCTGAAGAGCCTCTCTGTTCACACGTCTTGGAGTACGCAGAAGTTAGCTTTGGATTAGTGAGAAAGGGACGAATGCCTCCTCTTTCATTGGGCTTTCTTTGGTGGAGTCTGGGCTTTGAGGCATCTAGGTATTCTCGAGGGACCTCTCGTGGGGGGGAACTGGGATGGACTCTTCTGAGCATTAAAACAGCCCCTGATGGAGCCCCAAGCTGAAGGTAAGTATGTTACGGCCTGTGAGCCAGGGGGCTTAGTCTCACATTACTCTTATTTTCCTGCTGTCTTCCCTTAGCTTTCAAATCTGGTTCAAACGTTCCTGCTTTTCACTGGCTCTGCTGTGTGGTATGAATGGGAGAGCGTTATATCCATGGTCTAGTCTGAATATTGAGAGAACTGAACACGGTCCTTCTAAACTAGGGGGGTGTGATGAGAGCAAACAGCAAGAAGTCACCCACGGGTAAGAATTAGGGTGAAGGGGCTGGTCTGACTATTCCTTCCTGTGCCAAGATTCCCCTGCTGTCACTCCCCTCAGAGGATCTGGATTTTGGGTTGATGGAGGGTTGGGCCAATTTCCTACTGACACGGACCCTAGGGGCAGCAGTGATAACAGAGGAAAAGATTTGAGAAACACGGCAAAGGAAGAATCAATAAACCTTGACGTTAGAAATAAGGAGAGGGAAGGAGGCACAGATTATCTTGTGGTTTTGAGGCTAGGGAATTGGGAGAACAGTGGAGGGTGAAAAACAGACACAGTGACCTTGGGAAGAATCACTGGCTTAAGGGAAAGGCTAAGTTCAATTGTCATATCGAGCTTGAGGTCACCTGGCAGTAGGTCATCAGAAAGTCACATTCCGCCCTTGTTACTTGGGAGATTGAAGTCCATTCCCAAACAAACAAACAAACAAACGCAAAGCCCTATAAATCTTTAACAGCCTCACCCCAAACCAACACCACAACCTTCTCCTGGCCCTTCCCCCTTACTTCCGCCAACTCTCTGTTCCCCTGCCCCTCCCCCAATAATTTCCTCCCTTCCTTATATTTCTCATTCAAAATATTCAGTCATTACCATTGCTCTTTGCCTTGTCTGGCGAGAATAACATCAGCTCCCTTTTGCAAATGCTCTTCTGCACTCTAGGACTCTCGATGACCAGCTAGCCTGTCGTTCATGCTCAACACTCCGGATTCATCGCTAATGAGCTTTGCTGAGTCTTGCTGTCCTTGTGTGCTCTCTTCCTGAGAATGAATGAGCTTGTAGCTGAGGCTTCCTACTTTAGCTCTTGCTGCCCCCAAGAAGCTGCAGAGAGAACAGCAGATCACAACCTACCTTATCCTTCACCATCTCTATTCCTATCATGAGGCCTTTGCCTCGGACGTCTCCGACGATTTCAAATTCATCCCTCAGCTTAGCAAACTTCAGTAACATATAGGTGCCAACTTCCTGGCTGTTTTCTTGTAGATTTTCTTCTTTAATCACCTGTTGAGAGAAAGCCCCAAATGACATTGCATTAAAAAAGTTTTAAGAACTACCATATGACCCAGCAATCCCAC
This sequence comes from Mesoplodon densirostris, assembly GCF_025265405.1. Taxonomy (NCBI): domain Eukaryota; kingdom Metazoa; phylum Chordata; class Mammalia; order Artiodactyla; family Ziphiidae; genus Mesoplodon; species Mesoplodon densirostris. The sequence continues at coordinate 29,490,556 of NC_082663.1, forward strand.
TACTGGGCATATACCCTGAGAAAACCATAATTCAAAAAGAGTCATGTACCAAAATGTTCATTGCAGCTCTATTTACTATAGCCAGGAGATGGAAACAACCTAAGTGTCCATCATCAGATGAATGGATAAAGAAGATGTGGCACATATATACAATGGAATATTACTCAGCCATAAAAGGAAACGAAATTGAGTTATTTGTAATGAGGTGGATGGACCTAGAGTCTGTCATACAGAGTGAAGTAAGTCAGAAAGAGAAAAAGACAAATACTGTATGCTAACACATATATATGGAATCTAAGGGAAAACATGCCATGAAGAACCTAGGGGTAAGACAGGAATAAAGACACAGACCTACTAGAGAATGGACTTGAGGATATGGGGAGTGGGAAGGTTAAGCTGTGACAAAGCACGAGAGAGGCATGGACATATATAAACTTCCAAACGTAAAATAGATAGCTAGTGGGAAGCAGCTGCATAGCACAGGGAGATCAGCTCAGTGCTTTGTGACCACCTAGAGGGGTGGGATAGGGAGGGTGGGAGGGAGGGAGACGCAAGAGGGAAGAGATATGGGAACATATGTATATGTATAACTGATTCGCTTTGTTATAAAGCAGAAACTAACACACCATTGTAAAGCAATTATACTCCAATAAAGATGTAAAAAAAAAAAGTTTTGAAACAGACTGAGAAACATGGAGAAATAAATGTATGTGACCCTCTTTACAAAAACTTGACCAGACATGGAACCCAAAGTCTAGTATGGCCATAACTTGTCTTACAAAAAGATCTGCTGTAGGGAGAAAAAAAATTCTTGGTAGAGGGAATGCTTCCCCCCTACCCTCCTCATCTTCAGGGGTGGGTAAAAATTTAGGAAAAAATAAAAGAGATGTCTCAGTGTTGAGCTCTTTGTGGGCCCAGAGTCAGGGCACCTGAGATATATATTCAATAAAAGGATTTTCACCTACTTCCACCCATAGCAGAGACCTGTGATTCCTGACCAAACACAAGCAGTATACTACATTTATAACCAGCTGATAATAATTGCATGACTCCAGGCATAACCTGATGTTTTTAAGACCTACTTGTTCACCTAAATCCTCTCTATCTGCTAAATTGGTTGAGGTGACGCAGGACTTCAAAAATGTAATCTGGCAATGTCTACAGAATGAAATAAATGACACATCCTACCTACACTTTCTCATTTTGAGATTTAATCATATTTGAAGATACTTTTTAATTTTCAAGGGCAGCTTTTACTTACTTATTTTTATTGAAAAATAGTTTTAAATTTATTTTTTTTGAATAAGTGAATCATGTGCCTCATTCAAACATCAGAAAGTACAGAAGCATAGAGTAGAATGAGCCTCACTGATCCCTGTTCCACAGCCACCAAGTTTCCTTCCCCACAAACAACCATTGTTATTAATTTCTTGGACATTCTTCCAGAAATAGGTTACACTTTTAAGCAAACGTTATTATACACATAAGCAAGGGCATTTAAAAAATCTTTTCAACAGATGAGACCCCAGGCAAAATCAATGGCCTGGAGCTGAACCACAGCTGAATCACCTTGTTGGAATTGCATAGAACTCACTTGCTCTTTACTCTTTTAATTTATGTCAGTACAACAAAAATAAGGAAGCATATACAAGACAGGACCAAAATTAAACTGAAATCAAGGATAGCCATTGGTAACTATCCATAAAATACCACTCAAATGACAAAGAAATTTCAGTGCTACCAGCTAGCTAGGGAAATTCTTTTTTTTTTTTTTTTTTTTTTGCGGTATGCGGGCCTCTCACTGTTGTGGCCTCTCCCATTGCGGAGCACAGGCTCCAGACGCGCAGGCTCAGCGGCCATGGCTCATGGGCCCAGCCGCTCTGTGACATGTGGGATCTTCCCGGACTGGGGCACGAACCCGTATCCCCTGCATCGGCAGGCGGAGTCTCAACCACTGCACCACCAGGGAAGCCCTAGGGAAATTCTTATATTTCCCATGTGTGTGGGGTTTATTACATATTAATTCATATCCAATACTTGAAGCACTCACAGTAGATCTTAAAAAGGGGGACTGGGCAGAATAATAACTGGAAATCTAACTTAAATTCATGGACTAGGAATTAACTCTTCACTTTAATCATGAAATGTGGTAGAGTTCTGATGATGTGTGTGTAGTTTTGAAGTAGTCGTTTGGTGAAATGAGTGATGTTGATGCGGTTGCTGGAAAGTACCTCAAGCACCGATGATCCAATGGCGCAGGCCATGGGGTTCCCTCCGAAGGTATTGAAGTGAAGCAGGCGTTTAGCCAAAGACTTGGCAATCTCTGGAGGGGGTGGAGAATAAAAGTGGATAAAGGGTGACACATTCCTATCTGTAATCTCCCATCATGCATTTGGATTATATTTACCTTCATGTTGTATATGTATGTGTAATATATTTCATGGCATCCAATTCATTCTTCACTCACCAGATAGTGGATGTTATGGTTGGAATTGTGTTTCTTCCATCCTCCACCCCAATTCATACGTTGAAGCCCTAACCCCCAATGTGACTGTAATTGAAGGCAGGGCCTTTAGGGAGGTAATTAAGGTCATAAGGGTGGGGCCCTAATCCAATAGGATTGGTATTCTCCTGAGAAGAAGAGACATCAGAGCCCTTTCTAGCTGTGGAAAAGGACATGTGAGGACACAGCAAGAAGGTGTTCATCTGCAAGAGAGATCTCACCCCAAACCAACACTGCTCATACCTTGATCTTGGATTTCAGCCTCTAGAACTGTGAGAGAATAAGCCCAAGCTGACTAATACAATGAATAAGGAAAAATTGCTTATTTATTCAATGAGAAGTTTAATAATAAAAATCTTTAATGTGTTGTATGAATTGAAAAGTACTTTAAAACTTGATTTATGGGAACTTATGTGGAACCTTCATTAGCTAAGCTTATTTTCTATATTCCACTCTTGGGACTAAGAAGGAAATATTTTTTAAAAAATCTCATATCAAGGATTTCATAATATAATTTCAAGATTGTTTCAGGGTTAGTATATATTTGGTTCATTATACTTCACCTTCTACATCCATATTTTAGTACCTTTCTTCATTCAATAAAAACACTGAGATATTACAAGGCACTTAGTTATCCTTTGGAGCCTCTCTAGTATGCTTACTATTGGTTGGAAAAACAAATGAAATAATTTTAAGATTTTCAACACTAAATGGTTCATAAAATTCTTTTCTGTAAAACCTCAGTAAAATGGGAAATACAGTTAATTCTAATGTTCATTTTATAGAATGTTATAGCTAAGTGAGATTGTATTGTCTTTAGCTGTTTTGTTGATGGTAAACAGAGAAAACTATCACCTGGACCTTGAGTCTATAGCTTATTGGTGTGGCAAGACTAGGTCAGGGTGTCCTTCAAGAATATGATTCCCTTGGAAACTTCAGCACTGGTTTTAGGTTGTTTAGCAAGGATCTCTTGTGTTGGTTTTGTTTTTGTGGCACGTTTGCCTAGACCTTGTCAGTAGAGTAGAAACCTGCATTTCACTGTGGGTCTGGGAGAATTAGTCTTCTCTACAGCAAGAGCAAAAAGGGCTGATTTTCTTCCATCTCTTCAACCATCTGGCAGACAGTTTCCCTTTTTCATTGCTTGGGAATCCCATCACTGTCTCTAGCCCACACAAGGTCCAATACACATGTTTTCTACCATGGCTGATGCAGGAGACCCAGAAGCAGACACAAACTGCCTGTAGTTCCTACCTGGAGTTGTGACAACTGCTGCCATGGGAAAGCCATTCCCAATCCCTTTAGCCATGGTGACAATATCCGGCAGGACACCATGCGTTTGGAAGCCCCAGAAGTGAGAACCCAACCTTCCAAATCCTGTCTGCACCTGTGAAAACAAGTCCCAAATCACCATCCTCATACTATTATGGAGAAAGCACTTATTCTGCGCCTGACCTTTTAGGCACCAAAAGCCAGTTACTAGCATTGTGGGATTCTAGACATGGTTTTTAACTCCTCTGAATCCATGTTAACTTTGTTGAGTGGAAACAATAGCAATACATCACAGGGCTGCTGTGAGGGTCATATACGTAATGCATGTGAAAAAGGTGATTGTGATTAGCAATCCTTGATAAGGATCTCCTGTGTGTAAGGCTGCGTCTACCCCAGGCTGGGTGAAGCAGGAGTTACAGTAAGCAAATTGGCGCTGGGGTGCCCACCACCCAGCCCAGACAGGCTGGACGTCCTCTTCCCTGTGATTTCTTTTTCCTCTTGAGAGTTAGTCATGAGGAGGACCCAGCTGAGTCAGTTAAGTCAGGATGGAACTAAGTTGAACTTAGTTGTTTTATGCATGCTGTTTCCTCTTTCTAGAAAGCCCTCTCCCCGCTTCTTCATCTCACTATCTCCTTCAAAACACAGTTTCATCATTATTCGGGATAGGAAGATTCTCCTGAGCCGCGCTAGGGCCCCTACTCAAGACACCTAAGCTGCCGTCAGAACCTCTCACCTTGGACTATTATCACCAGCACACACGTATCTTATTTTTCTCTTTATCCACAATACCTAGCAGAGTGCCTGATAAAAGTAGACAGTGTTTGTAGAATGGATAAAAAAGTGGCGGAAGTGCCTAAGTGAATAAAGCCACACCAATATTTCCATGCAAATTTTCTCCAGAGCCTTTTTGGTGAAGGTTCCTTGATCTCCTTCTGGTTCTCAGTCTCCTGGGCTGTCTGTCTATCTCTCTCTCTACACATACACACATTGCAGGTCTGGGGTAGAGGTGTGGACACTTGAAGCTGATTCTGAAATGCACTTGAAAGAGCAAGGGTCCTTCTCAGGCTTCCTGATTATTTTCTTGCTCTCTCCAGGGTGCTGCTGCAAAGGCAGATGTTGGGGGTTACAATTAGACGAGAGCGAACAACATAGGAGAAGAGCTTAGACGTGGGAGTCAGACAGATGTGGGCTCGAATCCTGGGTCTCCGACTTCCTAGTTATGGGTCTCTGGACAAGCTGACAAATTTGCCCAAATGAGATAATGTAGGAAGAGTTCATGGCAAATCCATCCATTTTGCCTTTCTGCCTATCTTAATTTTTCACTTCATCTATCAAAGTACCATCAATAAACGGTGAAAGATCAGACTGCTTGGACAACACGTGAAATTATGTAGGACCATAAACCATGTTTAGCCACCTAAGAAGTATCAGTTCCACAGAATCGTTGAGTCGAACAGAGACGATTCATTCTAAGGTTCATAAACTCAAATGTCTTCAGGGATGAGGAGCATATCATCTTGAGAGAAGCAGGCTGGGTCTACATCAATGAGTGGGGATGGAACTATGGGCATGCACACCCTGCCTAAAAGCAGTGAATTTAAAATTTAAACCCAGCCCATGCCAGACAAGCAAAGACTGAGGGCCCATTGTGGTCCCAGCAGTGGCCTATTTTTATTCAAATTCCATATTCTTCATTTTAAAGAAGAGAAAGCCAAGGTGAGCTGATTAAGAAGACATGTCAGATCACAGAATGGCAGCATTGGCCCCACGCTCAGAATTTTCTTCTGCTCTCCCTCATTTTCTGCTATCTTTGTCTTTCTACACTGCTGTTCTGTCATTCTTTTTCTTTTTTTTTTTAATACAGCAGGTGCTTATTAGTCATCAATTTTATACACATCAGTGTATACATGCCAATCCCAATCGCCCAATTCAGCATACCACCACTCCCACTCCCACCACTTTCCCGGCTTGGGGTCCATACGTTTGTTCTCTACATCTGTGTCTCAATTTCTGCCCTGAAAACCGGTTCATCTGTACCATTGTCCTAGGTTCCACATATATGCGTTAATATACGATATTTGTTTTTCTCTTTCTGACTTACTTCACTCTGTATGGCAGTCTCTAGAAGCATCCATGTCTCAACAAATGACCCAATTTCGTTCCTTTTTATGGCTGAGTAATATTCCACTGTATATATATACCACATCTTCTTTATCCATGCGTCTGTTGATGGGCATTTAGGTTGCTTCCATGACCTGGCTATTGTAAATAGTGCTGCAATGAACATTGGGGAGCATGTGTCTTTTATTTATTTATTTTATTTTTTTGCAGTACGCAGGCCTCTCACTGTTGTGGCCTCTCCCATTGAGGAGCACAGGCTCTGGATGTGCAGGCTCAGTGGCCATGGCTCATGGGCCCAGCCGCTCCGCAGCATGTGGGATCTTCCTGGACCAGAGCACGAACCCACATCCCCTGCATCGGCAGGCAGACTCTCAACCACTGCACCACCAGGGAAGCCCACATGTGTCTTTTTGAATTATGGTTTTCTCTGGATATATGTCCAGTAGTGGGATTGCTGGATCATGTGGTAATTCTATTTTCAGTTTTTTAAGGAAACTCCATACTGTTTTCCATAGTGGCTGTATCAATTTACATTCCCACCAACAGTGCAAGAGGGTTCCCTTTTCTCCACACCGTCTCCAGCATTTGTTGTTTGTAGATTTTCTGATGATGCCCATTCTAACTGGTGTAAGGTGATACCTCATTGTAGTTTTGATTTGCATTTCTCTAATAATTAGTGATGTTGAGCAGCTTTTCATGTGCTTCTTGGCCATCTGTATGTCTTCTTTGGAGAAATGTCTGTTTAGATCTTCTGCCCATTTTTGGATTGGGTTGTTTGTTTTTTTTTTGATATTGAGCTGCATGAGCTGTTTATATATTTTGGAGTTTAATCCTTTGTTTGTTGATTCATTTGCAAATATTTTCTCCCATTCTGAGGGTTGTCTTTTTGTCTTGTTTATGGTTTCCTTTGCTGTGCAAAAGCTTTGGAGTTTCATTAGGTTCCACTTGTTTACTTTTGTTTTTATTTCAATTACTCTAGGAGGTGGATCAAAAAAGATCTTGCTGTGATTTATGTCAAAGAGTGTTCTTCCTATGTTTTCCTCTAAGAGTTTTATAGTGTCTGGTCTTACATTTAGGTCTCTAATCCATTTTGAATTTATTTTTGTGTATGGTGTTAGGGAGTGTTCTAATTTCATTCTTTTACATGTAGCTGTCCAGTTTTCCCAGCACCACTTATTGAAGAGACTGTCTTTTCTCCATTGTATATCTTTGCCTCCTTTGTGATAGATTAATTGACCATAGGTGCGTGTGTTTATCTCTGGCTTTCTATCCTGTTCCATTGATCTATGTTTCTGTTTTTGTGCCAGTGCCATAATGTCTTGATGACTGTAGCTTTATAATATAGTCTGAAATCAGGGAGTCTGATTCCTCCAGCTCCATTTTTTTCCCTCAAGCCTGCTTTGGCTATTCGGGGTCTTTTGTGTCTCCATACAAATTTTAAGATATTTTGTTCTACTTCTGTAAAAAATGCCATTGGTAATTTGATAGGGATTGCATTGAATCTGGAGATTGCTTTGGGTTGTATAGTCATTTTCACAATTGATTCTTCCAATCCAAGAACATGGTATATGTCGCCATCTGTTGGCATCATCTTTAATTTCTTTCATCAGCATCTTATAGTTTTCTGTATACAGGTCTTTTGTCTCCCTAGGTAGGTTTATTCCTAGGTATTTTATTCTTTTTTGCAATGGTAAATGGGAGTGTTTCCTTAATTTATCTTTCAGATTTATCATCATTAGTGTATAGGAATGCAAGAGATTTCTGTGCATTAATTTTGTACCCTGCAACTTTACCAAATTCATTGATTAGCTCTAGTAGTTTTCTGGTGGCATCTTTAGGATTCTCTATGTATAGTATCATGTCATCTGCAAACAGTGACAGTTTTACTTCTTTTCCGATTTGTATTCCTTTTATTTCTTTTTCTTCTTTGATTGCCGTGGCTAGGACTTCCAAAACTATGTTGAATAATAGTGGTGAGAGTGGATATCCTTGTCTTGTTCCTGATTTTAGAGGAAATGCTTTCAGTTTTTCACCATTGAGAATGATGTTTGCTGTGGGTTTGTCATATATCGCCTTTATTATGTTGAGGTAGGTTCCCTCTATGCACACTTTCTGGAGAAAAGCATAAACTTCAGTTTGGATGTTTAAGTTCTGCTGTACTTGATTAAATGGACAAACTAATCCAATAACAAACTAACCAGTCAACTAGCCAAAGCTTCATTAACTTATACCCAAGTCTTGGAATCCCCAGAGTAGATGCTTTCTGCCTGGACCACAGAGGAGGGTTTAAAGAAGTTTCTCCTTGTGCTTTTCCTGTCCTGGCTGCACTGAATCTCACCATGACCACTCACTTCATCTGCGATGCACACGCCTCCCCGCTCACGCACCAGCTCGAAGGCTTCCTTTAGAAACCCCTTTGGGTACTGGACAACGCCATTCACCCCCTGCAAAAGACCAAACCAAGAAGACTTAGAGTAACAGCACAGCCCTTGAAAGTACTAAAAGGGAATTGAAGATGGATCATGATCAATATTAGCATTAGTGATACTAGCAATTTTTAAAACAGTCTCTAGGCTTCCCTGGTGGTGCAGTAGTTGAGAGTCCGCCTGCCGATGCAGGGGACACGGGTTTGTGCCCCGGTCCGGGAAGATCCCACATGCTGCGGAGCAGCTGGGCCCGTGAGCCATGGCTGCTGAGCCTGCGCGTCCGGAGCCTGTGCTCCTCAACGAGAGAGGCCACAACAGTGAGAGGCCCGCATACCGCAAAAAAAAAAAAAAAAACAGTCTCTAGAACTGTTTCAACTATGGGTGAAAAGAGGGGCCATTACTTTTATGCCATGCCTGCTGAAAAAGGATGCAAGCATATTCTTTCCTGAGAGTAGAGAAAAAGTAGATTAAGGTGATTTAGTAAGATTATAGAAAGGCTCCCCCTGACAGTGTGGGTGATAAAGAACTAAAAATTGCTGGGGTTTTCTATTTTTACAGATTTAGGGATTCAGTAGTTTCATCTATCTCTCTGTTCAGTCTGGGAGTGCAGGAGATGGTTTTTTCAAAGGTCAACTGAAAACCAGCACCCCCCCCCCTTTTTTTAAGGGGACCAATGCAATGAATTAAGTTTGGAGAGGGACACAGCAGTGGTCACTGAAATAATTTGGAATTCTCTAGAATGTATGAGTTAAAAATCTGATAATTTAGAACTGAGCTCAATTAATGTTTGGTTAATACACTCACTTGAATTGGCTCTGCAAAAAATCCAGCAATTGATTTGGCTACAGAAGTCCTCAGAGTATCTTTGAATTGTTCAATATATTGGTCTTTAGCTTGGCAGCAGTCTGCAACAAACAAACAACAACAGAAAACACAGCATTTGAAGATGTGAGAATGGCATCCAGAAGAATGGGGGGAAAACAGACAAAAAGAAAACAGGACAGTAAATTGAATAGAGTCCCTCAAGATACAGTAAACTAGGATATGAGGATATAGGTTTCTGAATGTTCTGAACATTCTGTCAGAATGACTCATACTTTGTTTCGAGCAGCAAGACTAGCATAGCCACAAAAGCATAAACAAACCACTTCAGTTGTTTCCATCTGGAGAAGCAACGCTCCAAAACATCATTGAGTCTGGTATAGATAGCTGTTTTACCTAAGGATACTGATCCTCTCAACAGTGTAGATTTAATTCAAATGTAATTGCTGTGTGGATTTAATCTATTTGGAAATAACTATGTTTACCTTTCATTGCTACTTAATCTGATGTACAATTTTAAAGCTACAAAGTATCTCAGTCTTTATGGTTAATAAATATGTTTATATAGCAATCAGAATTCAGTCTAAAGAGGAATGTACTACTGCCTTTCATCCACTATAGCAAGGCAGAGGAAGCTTTCTCCTCTGGAATACCAAAGGTCCCAGATCAAGTACATCCATATATGACTGAACCTTCAGAATTTTTATCCACACCTGTAACTTGGTTCTAAACAGCATCACATAGTCTCTGAATCTAAACCCACATCCACGGACAGCAGAAGAGATGCAGAGAGAGAGGTGGGTGTGATGGGGAGTTTCTGCTGAAAGCAGTCTGGGCGGCAAGTCGCCATCTACCATCATGATGCTTGCTTAGAGGCATGGATGCGATCCTGTCTCCTGAAGGCTAGAGATAAGGAATGGAAACCTTCAGTTATCATCTTCAAAAGTGAACCATAAATATATTTTATATTGAATACTTCAGCTCTTCATTAAAAAGTGAGAAAAACATGACCTGGCCCCTAACATACTTTGAGGCTACATGCGATGTTTGGGAAAGCTTGCTTGACAGAGTTAACTGATCTTTAGTTAGTTGGAATTGAGGGTTGGGGGTTTGAAGAAGGAAGTAATGAAATGAATAGCAAACCCAGAAAGTACATTTTTTTAGCATCACTTATGTTGTATGATGGGTAGGATATAGTAGACAAATAAATCTGTGCCCCTAGAGGTTGAAATTTCCTATTATTATTAAGAAAGGAAGAGAAAACAACCTTGGATGACCCTAAAGGATGAGTTAGACATATGTTCAAAGGATATAATTTGGGAATTTAGTAAGATCATTTGTAACTAGAGAAATCAAAGGGTGGAGCAAAATCAACCCTAATGGCTTAAATTTGGACAAAACCAAACCATGGAGAAGGTTTTGCTTGAACCTGCGCTAGACCTTTCATAATTTCCCCCCCCACTGCCCATAAATTCAGTGATGAGAGGTCATCGACTGTCATTGGCTTTTTCCTTCATTTTGCATTTACTTCATTGGCTCATTGCTGTGACTTCAGGTCAAGTCGCCTCTGAGAGACTTGGTGCAGTAGTGTCACCATGACAACATCAAGCAAGTGGAGAGGGGATGCTCTCCTGGATGCTATCCAAGCAACGGAGTAGAGAGGGAAGAGTTTTCATTTTAGCTGGTGGTAAAGAGAGAGTTAAGCCGAGTGAGACGCCAAGAAAGAGCAATTTTTTAAGAAAAAGGAAACTTGTCTTGCAAAAGGAGAAAGAGAAATGACATGATCAGTACCAGGTTTGGAACATTGTGGGGTAGTGGGTTGAGAGGTGCTTTTCATCACAAGTTACATCTGAAATTCAGGGACTGGAATGACCAATGGGAAAGAAAATATCCTGAGGAGCGCGTGGAGGAAGGGAATGAAATCTACCACATAAATATCTATATTAGGCTCAAAAATGGATGCCTATGTGGGGAATGATGACATACTTCTGAGGTGAAAATAAAGCCGCCAACCAAGACTGGCACCTGGATGTGCCTACTGAATGAACTCTAAGAGGAATGGAGAACTGGAACCTTCTATACTCAGAATAATTCACACGTTGGGATGCATTTATAAACATATATGAATATGTCTTTTTAAAGCAAATACCAAACTCTTCTCAGGCCCTAACAGCACCAGAGGAGGCTGAAGTCCCTTTTTGTTTAAAGATATGATATCAGTCTTGTCTCTTGAAGATATGCGTTAAGAAAACAGCTGACTTCAGATGTGCCAAAGATCACAGTTCCGAGAAGCAGAAATGTCTGCCTGTCACTATCATTTAACATCTAGAGGCCACTAGAGAGATGACTCTGGGCCTCTGGTATATTCCAGTTGGCCTTGGTAGAGAAGGCCTCAGAGGGGGAGGGACACAGGGCTGGGAGGGAAGAAAGTGACCATGTCTTGAGGGCTTCTGCCGCTGAAGCTCTGCGCTGGTGCTTTTGACGTCTGTGAGGTTCATCCAGCTGATCTTAGTTGTTGGTGCCATGTGGATACGAGATACAGGCATGGCTGTACCTGGCATCGCTATTGTCTACCTGCCTCTACAAAAGCTCTCTTCCTTGGTCTCTTGAAGGTCTGGGATGAGGAGCCATGGGGGCAGGTATTGCCACCTCCATTTCATAGATGAGAAACGGAAGCAAAAGATGGAACTTTTGCTTGCAGCTTAGCCACGGTAGGGCTGAAAGTCCAACCCAGGGCTCCTGACTTCATGTGTCTCTTCAATCCTGGCCAGCAGAGCAGGAATTATTTTTAAGCCTGGGTTCCTCCTGCTGGCATATCGATGTGAACAAGGGTGGTCATGGCTGGGGAGCACTGGCTTTGAGGGCAGAAGAATTGGGGTCAAGTCCTAGCTCTCAGCCTCCTAGGTGTAGACGTGTTTCTTCCTCTTTAAAATGGAGAGTGTGAAAGATAGCTTTAAACTTCCCCATGGTTTTAAGTTCTGTGACTATAACATCTTGTTCTAAAGCTCATTCTTTCATTCTCCTACCTCCGTATTGCCATTATCCCATCTGAATTTTAAGATGACTGTGAATTTTCTTCCTTTCAAAGCTCATTTTTAAGGCTTCCAGTTACATTCTTCCTCTCAGCCCAGTGACACCCTGTTCCATTAAAGATCTCTCAGTTGGAGCGTTTAGTGATTTCCTTCAGCACTGCTTAGGGGCAGCTATCCAAAGGGTCCTGCACTGAGATGACAAGTGCGAGGTGGGGCTTGCTGATGAGCAAAGAACAAATGCTGTCTCCATGCCTCCTCTCTCTCCTGTGAAGAAGAGGTAAAGAATGTAATAACAATGTGTTTGATGAATAGTGGCTTTCCTTGTGAGGACGCCTTTACAACTTTGGAAGAGATGTCAGCAGTCTTCAGGAATGGCCTTCTGTTTTGACAAAGGCTCTCATTTTGGCTGGTATTCTGAGTCCCTGGGGAACTTCCTGATTGGAGTTTTGAGATTTCTAAGTGTTCTTACCCCTTTCCCCTTCTCCCATTGGGAATTGGCAAATAATCCCTCAAAAAAACCTTGTTTTCTTTTACAATTGGTAGCAGAGCTATTGCTGGGAGAGCTAAGAGAGCGCCTTTCGTGAAACACCAGGTGATAGTCTGTTTTTGGCTTAGCTCTGATAGCATGAGATGCTGAGATGCGTTTCCTAACAGGAGATGGATGCTCTGATGGTATAGTGGTCATAGGCATAAGAGGTGTTAGTTCAGTGAGGGGTGATTTCCTAGTTGTATTTGCCTTGGCTTTCCCTTTCCCACTTTTTCGAATCTGTTCACCCAGGAATGGTTCTGCCTCTCTCCACATTCCTTACCCCTCCTGACCTTCCACCATGTGCCTCCCCCCCTGCCCAGCTGGACCTGGTGCACAGCTGCATTTCCTAATTGTTTGCACTGGAGAATCTCGGCAGTGGCTTCCTCCCCAAGGGCCACAGAAAACATCCGGGCACATCGTCTGCAAATGACAAAAGAGGGAGTTTAGCAAGATGTGAACACAAGACAGCCAATGGGGCAACCTATGGTACCAGTTAAGGCAAGAGGGCTTCTTAATTTGATACTAAGATTCCTCCTTTACTCTTCTCCCACTTAGGACAAAAACCTAATATTCTGCTTTGAAGAGATAATTTTTTTTTTTTTGGAAATCAATTAGGAGGGCACTCTACAAAGCAAACTGATTTCAATGTCAACCTGGAAACAATTTGCTCAAGAATTTGGTCGGTAAGGGCATCTGAAAGAATAAGAATAATTAGGTATCTGATTCTGATGCTGAAAATGTGGAAACAGTGAGTGAGAACAGAAGGTGAGTACAGGGACAACTCTATGGAAATTTTATGCATTCAAGGCTCTGGGAAGTTATTTCAGTGCATTTATTTGCAGTTTACTTGATTTTATTTAAAAGCAAAACAAAATTTTAAAAAATCTCTGTCATTAATTATTACTCAGACTCTGAAGGTCTTCCTAAGAAACATTTCCCTTAAATGGTCTTTAATTTGATTAAGTCAAATTGAGCCCCTGATTAATTATAGTTATATAATATAAGCTAATTTGTATTAGTTTCTAGTCCTAATACCTGGAAAATCTGATAAATGATTCCATACACCCAGGAGTTTTTAGAGAAATATGACAAATATCTCAAAACTTACTGATTGGCAGCCCATCCCACTGGGGAGTTCCATTTTGTAGAACCCTACATTTGTCAAGCCAAGTGTGTAAGGACTGCATCCATGGTAGGCTCCTCTGCAGACAGAAAACAGTGGGAGGACTGGGTTAAGTTTACTTTTCTATGATCACTGGCATGTGGAACACTGGGTAGGACAAAAAAGAAAGTCCATGTTGGCTATTCAGGCTATGGCTCCTTACCATAAGCAGAGATGAAAGTGGGCCCAGTGTCATATGGCAAAGTCATGAGCTTCTGGGGGTGCAGACCAATCAGTCACTATTTGGCATAGGTCATAGTCAAAGTCATACCTTTTTCTTAACTTTTATTTTTTTATTTTTAATTTTTATTTTATATTGGAGCATAGTTGATGAAAAACGTTGTGTGTTAGTTTCTATACCATATCTTTAAAGTTAAAAAGCTGTCATGTCACCTTCTTTTTAATTCCATAGGAGAATCTATGACAAAACTGGGACTCCAAACTCTTGGTTACCTTGGTCAGAGACCCCTACCTTGGATCAGGCCAATTTGGATGGTGTTATCCAGACATAAAATTCATTTGACTGAACCTACCCTAAAATCTAAAATTAGAAAAACACCCTGGGAAAGCCCCTCTCCTGCTCTAGGCTATATTTTAAAGATAAACATTTAATATTGGGGTGAGTCAATGTTAAAGTTGAATGTTCCAAGGTGTGGTTACCTGAAAGAAATGATATCTGTGTTATTTGAGTGTGCTCTGGCCATCAGCATGGCTAGGTCATTGGCTTCTGAGCCACTGTTCATCAGGAAAATGACCTGGAGAAAAAAAAAAGACACATGGTCATGAGACACTTGATTACCCAATTCATTCGAAATTGTTAAAGACAGTGTATCCCAGCCTCTGATTATTAAGGAGAGTTCCCTTCGTACCAGCAGTCCCATCATTGAATTACTATATTAATTCTACAGCTATTCACTGAGAATCTGCTAAGCACTAGAGATACAAAAATGACTATGGGATTGTCAGAGTTGTGAAATATTCCAGATTTTCATTGGTTTTACCTGATGCTCTGCAGAGTGCTAAGATGGAGAGACTTGCTGAGACATACAGTGGTTAGTGGCTGAGGGGATCTGAGGACCAGGTCTCTTGGTTCTTGAACCTGAACTGCCCCACCTGATTCTGAAGGCTTGAGACAAGGCAGGCTCTCAGAGGAGCCTGTTCGGTGTTCGTGAATGTTAAAACAAACGAGCAACAAACAAAAAAGTGCAGCTCATCTTGGTTGAAAGAAAGGGGAGAACAGAAGGGTACTAGATCCTCCAGGCTCGGGGACTGGGAGGCCAGGGCTGTGCCCTTGCGGGCTTCCTCGCCTCTACTCATCCATGAGTGTGCCTGCCCTGAACTGAGGTTGCAGCTCTTGCAACTTCCTCCATCTCTTGTAGATAACATAGTAAATATGGTACCTAAATAATACAAGAAGATGGTCATAATAGCTAACACCAGGTACGGCACACTGTTCTAAATATGTATTAACTCATTGAATCCCGAAATGCAAACCTTGGCAAACATTTTAACATCTCAGTTCAGTTAAAAAATTCAATCATTTCAGATGCAGAAAAACATCTCATTTAGCAGAAATATCAAAGTGCGTCTCAGACCAAATGAACTTAATGGTATATTAATTTTCTAAAGAAATGGCCCTACTCTTTGTTAAAGAAGAATGGTTAACCAGCAAGGACCTACTGTGTAGCACAGGGAACTCTGCTCAATATTATGTAACAACTAAATGGAAAAAGAATTTGAAAAAGAATAGATACATGGTTATGTATAACTGAATCACTTTGCTGGACGCCTGAAACTAACACAACATTGTTAAGCAACGCTACTCCACTATAAAATAAAAAGTTAAAAAAAAAAGAAGAAATGCCAATGACTTTGCAGAGGGGCTGTGGAGCAAAGAGATGAAAACTTCCTGAGGAACACAGAAGAGAGTGTCAGGAAGCCTGGGGCTCCCGCTAAGTGATTTTTGCAAAGATGTGGTGGTAAGGAGAGTGACCAAGGAGAGGCAGATGTTTGGAACTGATGAAGTGAACATCGGCTGGTTTCACCAGTAATTCATCAATTCCTTTCTTCTCCTAGAGTGCTTTCCAATATGGCCACTAGCGCACTCATTTCGGATGTTCAAAGCACAGACCAGATTCCCACCCATACTCTCATTTCCTAGGCCAGCTTCCCTGGGATCATGAGACTCCTATCCTTTTGAACTGGAAGCATCAGACCTTCAGAGGTTCAGGAAGAAGCGCTGAAAGCTTCTCTGCATATTCGTGGATCGGAGGGTGGAAGAAGACGGCACTTGTGTGCCATAGGCGGCCAAGCTGCTTTTGTGCCACTGCGTTTACTTTCCTGGATAAACAGAAGAGCAGAGTTACCCACAGTGCCAGCGGGCACGTCTCTCCCAACACAACACAGGTCAATGAACTCAAACCCACAGCTATTTCTCAAAGAGTTTCAAGAGGCTGATTTCATCCCCACACAAGAAAGAGCTTCTCTAACCACCAGAGGTATCTGACAATGGGATGTGTTGCCTCAAAATGTAATGAATTCCTCACCAAGAGGAGTGTTCAAAAGGAGACTTATGTGCTGGGGATTTTAAAAGAGAAATTCCTAGTATAGAAAGAAGTTGAACTTACAATCTCTTCTAACTAGATTTTCTTATTAACTACACTTTGAACAGTTTGGAAAATAGAGACAACTAGAAGTAAGCCTGAGTGTCTTCCCATTTTATTCTAAAGAATTATAGATCCATCAAGCACATGTTTACAAGATCAACAGTTTTTCCTTTAAAGAAGATTCCAACATTTGGGTCTTAGTAGTGGTCAGCGTTGATGAACACTGACTGTGTAACCACATTCTCTGAAGGATCCGAAGGTTCATGTTGAAGGGCAGTAGGAACTACGGGTAGACAGGTAGGTGGGACCTGACTTGGAATGCTTCGAAAAGACAGGCCGAGGTGTTTGAACTTGATCTAAAGGAGAGCAATTGCCGAAGTCTGTTACACACTAATTCTGTTTTTATTAATAACTGGCATACCCCAAAAAAATCATCAGTTCAGTGGTTAAACAATTTTGAGAAATACCAGATCAGATTTCTTTACGGCAGGACTTGTCAGTACCTTTAATAGGCTAATGTGCACTGTGTCTCCTCAGGAGGAAGATAGAGTTTAAAGTGTTTCCCAACCTTATTTTCTAATGGGATCCTTTACCAATGAACCTCTCCTGTGATCAGTGTCCCACAGAACTCACTTTGGAAAATTGTGGAGTATCAATAAACTCTAAAATAGAAGAGACACTTGACAAGAGCATTGTTTAGCAAAGTAAATCTGAGAACCACAAGAAGGTAGAATGGAGGGGTAAGACTGGTAGTGGTGAGGCCAGCTGGGAGGGCATGGTAGCCTTCCAGGTGTGGGAGGAGCAGAGCTCCTAGGAGACTGGGGCTACTGGGAATTAGTGAGAGGGTTTACTAGAAGAGGTATTTCAGCAGAGGGAAAACTAGACCTCGGTGTCAGGTTGGTTATACGGAATGAAAGGCAGAAAAGAGTCAAAGATGACTTCAATATTCTTGCCTGTAATATTGGGGAAATCCCAGGATTGGTTGAGAAACACAGTCGGTTGTCTTAACTACCCAGCTCCTAGCAAGGACTTTTGCAGAGGAGGTGGCTCATATGTGCTCCTAGAATAAATGAATGTGTGAATAGAAAGAGTTTTGTGGAAAGCATGGTGGATTTGGTCTTGGCAATGTCGAATTTCAGCCGATGGTGGAATATCATGGTCAGGGGTGTCCTGGAGGCTATGGGAAATATGGGGCATCTTACAGCCCACTTTAGGTGTCTTAGAGCTATTATCATAGCTTCGTGAGAGGCCAAGGCTGAAGAGTTGGGTGAGGCTGCTGAAAATGTAGGAACTAAATGAGCAGACGTGGGGAGATGAGGTGGACCAATTCTATGGGGGAGATGATAAGAGATGAAGGGAGCATAGAGATAAGAGCAGAGGGCTCAGGAAAAAGCCCGAGACACTCAGAGTTAGGGGGTCAGAGGCACAAGCTGAAAGGTCAGGGGGAGATCAGGAGAAGCACCAAGGACATGAGAGCCAGTGGGAGTTGTTGATTCACAGGCATAATGTTGCATGTTATTGGGAGGATTCAATGTGAATGTTTAAATGTGTTCTCTACTTCATTTTTGTTTACTTACTTCATTCATGTTTGTCCTATGTTTTAAACTGCATCTGAAATTTATTTTGCATGCTCCTCAGGACCTGGTATGTGACTAGTGCCTCCTGAAGATGCAAACAGGAAGGAAAAGGCTATGGGAGGAACGGGTGAGAGCTGGACCTGGAGGTTTAACTCCCTCCTCACGGGTGCTTGTGGAGAAGACCTTTTGCCCTTGCTTCCACAGAAGGGCCTGAACCTACACAATTTATTTAGACTCGCTGCTTTATTTTTGTCCCACGTACTATGAGTTTTATTGGTCAGATTATTAAAGGCAAGCCAGAATAGACCTTAAAATTAGATGGCTCCACCCAAACCAAAAGGACAACAGAAGGACCTGCCCAGGGCATCTGTGTGTGCGGACTGATAATCAAGGTCACAGAAAATCTCAAGATTAATGGAGCCATCCATTGCCGGTGTAAATTTCCAGCTCTGGTTACATTTTTCTCTTATCATCTTTTCTTTCCTCCTTCATGGCTCGAAGTTGATGAAGAAGAGCTAGAAGTGATTTCTCATCTCTCATTATCTCCCACCTGCCACCTGCTCTGTGTTCTCTGAGAACCACTGGCCTTTCCCTTGTTGTTTGCCTTTTCCTCAGTGCATTCCCTCTCTTTGGAAAGCTGTAGTTACTGAGGAGACACATACTCACAGCCACACTCCAATCACATGGTACAGGCCTCACTGCATGTGCCATGAGGATGACAAAATCTTGAATTGTCAAGAAAAGGTAAAGGACAACGTTAAGATTATTTTTGTTACCCAGGAAATAACAGGGAGCATCATGTTAGTTGTAAACCAGAATGCACCTAAGGAGAAAGAATTTTTAATTGAGGTTCTTTTTTTTTTAACATCTTTATTGGAGTATAATTGCTTTGCAATGGTGTGATAGTTTCTGCTTTATATCAAAGTGAATCAGCTATACATATACATACATCCCCATATCTCCTCCCTCTCGCATCTCCCTCCCACCCTCCCTATCCCACCCCTCTAGGTGGTCACAAAGCACCGAGCTGATCTCCCTGTACTATGCAGCTACTATGCTAGCTATCCATTTTACATTTGGTAGTGTATATATGTCCATGCCACTTCATCTCAGCTTACCCTTCCCCCTCCCCGTGTCCTCAAGTCCATTCTGCACGTCTGCATCTTTATTCCTGTCCTGCCCCTAGGTTCTTCAGAACCATTATTATTATTATTATTTTTAGGTTCCTTGTATATGTGTTAGTGTACGGTATTTGTTTTTCTCTTTCTGACTTACTTCACTCTGTATGACAGTCTCTAGGTCCATCCACCTCACTACAAATAGCTCAATTTCACTTCTTTTTATGGCTGAGTAATATTCCATTGTATATATGTGCCACATCTTCTTTATCCAGTCATCTGTCAATAGACACTTAGATTGCTTTCATGTCCTGGCTATTGTAAATAGTGCTGCAATGAACATTGTAGTACATGACTCCTTTTGAATTATGGTTTTCTCAGGGTATATGCCCAGTAGTGGGATTGCTGGGTCGTATGGTAGCTCTATTTTTAGTTTTTTAGGAAACTCCATACTGTTCTCTATAGTGGCTGTATCAATTTACATTCGCACCAACCGTGTAGGAGGGTTCCCTTTTCTCCACACCCTTTCTAGCATTTATTGTTGCAGATTTTTTGATGATGGCCATTCTGACTGGTATGAGGTGATACCTTATTGTAGTTTTGATTTGCATTTCTCTAATGATTAGTGATGTTGAGCATCCTTTCATGTGTTTGTTGGCAATCTGTATATCTTCTCTGGAGAAATGTCTATTTAGGTCTTCTATTTTTGGTTTGGATTGTTTTTTTTTGGTATTGAGCTGCATGAGCTGCTTATAAATTTTGGAAATTAATCCTTTGTCAGTTGCTGCATTTGCAAATATTTACTCCCATTCTGAGGGTTGTCTTTTCGACTTGTTTATGGTTTCCTTTGCTGTGCAAGAGCTTTTAAGTTTCATTACGTCCCATTTGTTTATTTTTGATTTTATTTCCGTTTCTCTAGGAGGTGGGTCAAAAAGGATCTTGCTGTGGTTTATGTCATGCAGTGCTCTGCCTATGTTTTCCTCTAAGAGTTTTACAGTGTCTGGCCTTATATTTAGGTCTTTAATCCATTTAGAGTTTATTTTTGTGTATGGTATTAGGGAGTATTCTAATTTCGTTCTTTTACATGTAGCTGTCCAGTTTTCCCAGTACTATTTATTGAAGAGGCTGTCTTTTCTCCATTGATTCTGATCTGGATTCCTTTTATTTCTTTTTCTTCTCTGATTGCTGTGGCTAAAACGTCCAAAACTATGTTGAATAAAAGTGGTGAGAGTGGGCAACCTTGTCTTGCTCCTGATCTTCGTGGAAATAGTTTCAGTTTTTCACTGTTGAGAACTACATTGGCTGTGGGTTTGTCATATATGGCCTTTATTATGTTGAGGAACTTTCCCTCTATGCCTACTTTCCAGGGGATTTTCTATCATAAATCAGTGTTGAATTTTGTCAAAAACTTTTTCTGCATCTAATGAGATGATCATATGGTTTCTCTCCTTCAATTTGTTTGTATGGTATATCACATTGATTGATTTGCATATATTGAAGAATACTTGCATTCCTGGGATAAACACCACTTGATCATGGTGTATGATCACTGTAAGGTGCTGTTGGATTCTATTTGCTAGTATTTTGTTGAGGATTTTTGCATCTATGGTCATCAGTGATATTGGCCTGTAGTTTTCTTTGTTTGTGACATCTTT
Source organism: Mesoplodon densirostris (assembly GCF_025265405.1). Lineage (NCBI taxonomy): Eukaryota > Metazoa > Chordata > Mammalia > Artiodactyla > Ziphiidae > Mesoplodon > Mesoplodon densirostris. The sequence continues at coordinate 29,511,376 of NC_082663.1, forward strand.
GTCTGGTTTTGGTATCAGGGTGATGGTGGCCTTGTAGAATGAGTTTGAGAGTGTTCCTCCCTCTGGTCTATTGTGGAAGAGTTTGAGAAGGATAGGTGTTAGCTCTTCTCTAAATGTTTGATAGAATTTGCCTGTGAAGCCATCTGGTCCTGGGATTTTGTTTGTTGGAAGATTTTTAGTCACAGTTTCAATTTCAGTGCTTGTGATTGGTCTGTTTATACATTCTATTTCTTCCTGGTTCAGTCTCGAGAGGTTGTACTTTTCTAAAAATTTGTCCATTACTTCCAGGTTGTCCATTTTATTGTCATATAGTTGCTTGTAGTAATCTCTCATGATCCTTTGTATTTCTGCAGTGTCAGTTGTTACTTCTCCTTTTTCATTTGTAATTCTATTGATTTGAGTCTTCTCCCTTTTTTTCTTGATGAGTGTGGCTAATGGTTTATCAATTTTATCTTCTCAAAGAACCAGCTTTTAGTTTTGTTGATCTTTGCTAGCATGTCCTTCATTTCTTTTTCATTTATTTCGGATCTGATCTTTATGATTTCTTTCCTTCTGCTAACTATGGAGTTTTTTTGTTCTTCTTTCTCTAATTGCTTTAGGTGTAAGGTTAGGTTGTTTATTTGAGATGTGTCTTGTTTCTTGAGGTAGGATTGTATTGCTATAAAGTTCCCTCTTAGAAGTACCTTTGCTGCATCCCATAGGTTTTGGGACATCATGTTTTCATTGCCATTTGTTTCTAGGTATTTTTTGATTTCCTGTTTGATTTCTTCAGTGATCTCTTGGTTATTTAGTAGTGTATTGTTTAGCCTCCATGTGCTTGTATTTTTTAGAGATTTTATCCTCTAATTGATATCTAGTCTTATTGCATTGTGGTTGGAAAAGATACTTGATATGATTTCAATTTTCTTAAATTTACCAAGGCTTGATTTGTGACCTAAGATATGGTCTATCCTGGAGAATGTTCTCAGGCACTTGAGAAAAATGTGTATTCTGTTGTTTTTGGATGGAATGTCCTATAAATATCAATTAAGTCCATCTTTTTAAATGTGTCATTTAAAGCTTGTGTTTCCGTATTTATTTTCATTTTGGATGCTCTGTCCATTGGTGAAAGTGGGGTATTAAAATCCTCTAATGTGATTGTGTTACTGTCTATTTCCCCTTTTATGGCTGTGAGCATTTGCCTTATGTATTGAGGTGCTCCTATGTTTGGTGCATAAATATTTACAATTGTTATATCTTCTTCTTGGATTGATCCCTTGATCATTATGTAGTGTCCTTATTGTCTCTTGTAATAGTCTTTATTTTAAAGTCTCTTTTATCAGATATGAGTATTGCTACTCCAGGTTTCTTTTGATATCCATTTGCATGGAATATCTTTTTCCATCCCCTCACTTTCAGTCTGTATGTGTCCCTAGGTCTGAAGTGGGTCTCTTGTAGACAGCACATATACAGGTCTTGTTTTTGTATCCATTCAGCCAGTCTATGTGTTTTGGTTGGAGCATTTAATCCATTTACATTTAAGGTAGTTATTGATATGTATGTTCCTATTACCATTTTCTTAATTGTTTTGGGTTTGTTATTATAAGTCTTTTCCTTCTCTTGTGTTTCCTGCCTAGAGAAGTTCCTTTAGCATTTGTTGTAGAGATGGTTTGGTGGTGCTGAATTCTCTTAGCTTTTGCTTGTCTGTAAAGATTTTAATTTCCCCATTGAAACTGAATGAGATCCTTGCTGGGTAGAGTAATCTTGGTTGTAGATTTTTCCCTTTCATGTCTTTAAATATGTCCTGCTGCTCCCTTCTGGCTTGCAGTTTCTGCTGAAAGATCAGTTGTTAACCTTATGGGGATTCCCTTGTATGTTATTTGTTGCTTTTCCCTTGCTGTTTTTAATATTTTTTGTTTGTATTAACTTTTGATAGTTTGATTAATATGTGTCTTGGTGTGTTTCTCCATGGATTTATCCTGTATGGGACTCTCTGCACTTCCTGGACTTGACTGACTATTTCCCTTCCCATATTAAGGACGTTTTCAACTATAATCTCCTCAAGTATTTTCTCAGTCCCTCTTTTTTTTTTTGCTCTTCTTCTGGGACCCCTATAATTCGAATGTTGGTTTGTTTAATGTTGTCCCAGAGGTTTCTAAGACTGTCCTCAATTATTTTCATTCTTTTTTCTTTATTCTGGTCTGTGATAGTTATTTCTCCTATTTTATCTTCTAGGTCACTTATCTGTTCTTCTGCCTCAGTTATTCCACTCTTTATTCCTTCTAGAGAATTTTAAATTTAATTTATTGTGTTGTTCATCATTGTTTGTTTGCTCTTTAATTCTTCTAGGTCCTTGGTAAATGTGCCTTGTATTTTCTCCATTCTATTTCCAAGATTTTGGATCATCTTTACTATCATTACTCTGAATTCTTTTTCAGTTAGACTGCCTATTTCCTCTGCATTTGTTTGGACTGGTAGGTTTTTACCTTGCTGCTTCATCTGCTGTGTGTTTCTCTGTCTTCTCATTTTGCTTAAGTTACTGTGTTTGGGCTCTCCTTTTCACAGGCTGCAGGTTCATAGTTCCTGTTGTTCTTGGTGTCTGCCCTCAGTGGCTAAGGCTGGTTCAGTGGGTTGTGTTGGCTTCCTACACAACCACGTGGAGGGGACGACTGGTGTCTGTGTTCTGGTGAATGAGACTGGATCTTGTATTTCTGGTGGGCAGGATCACGTCTGGTGGTGTGTTTTGGGGTGTCCATGAGCTTATTATGATTTTAGGCAGCTTCTTTTCTAATGCATCGGTTTGTGTTCCTGTCTTGCTAGTTGTTTGGCATCGGGTGTCCGGCACTGTACCTTGCTGGTCATTGAGTGGAGCGGGGTCTTAGAGTTGAGATGGAGATCAGTGGGAGAGTTTTTGCCTTTTGATATTACGTGGAGCTGGGAGGTCTCTGGTGGACCAGTGTCCTGTACTCAGCTCTCCGACCTCATAGGCTCAGGCCTGACACCTGGCAGGAGCACCAAGACCCTGTCCACCATATGGCTCAGAAGAAAATGGAGAAAAAAATAGAAAGAAAGAAGGAAATAAAATAAAATAAAGTTACTAAAATAAAAAATAAAAAATAATTAAAAATTAAAAAATTAAAAGTAATAAAAACAAAGAAAGAAGAGAGCAACCAAATCAATAAACAAATCTACCAATGATAATAAGCTCTAAATACTAAACTAAGATAAACATAAAATCAGAAACAAATTAGATGCAGAAAGCAAACCCCAAGTCTACAGTTGCTCCTGAAGTCCACCTCCTCAATTTGGGATGATTGTTGTCTATTCAGGTATTCCACAGATGCAGGGTACATCAAGTTGACTGTGGAGATTTAATCCACTCCTCCTGAGGCTGCTGGGAGAGATTTCCCTTTCTCATCTTTGCTCGCACAGCTCCCGGGGATCAGCTTTAGATTTGGACCCGCCTCTGCGTTTAGGTCACCTGAGGGCATCTGTTCTTCGCTCAGACACGACGGGGTTAAAGGAGCAGCTGATTTGGGGGCTCTGGCTCACTCAGGCCGCGGGGAGGGAGGGATACAGATGCGGGGCGAGCCTGTGGCGGCAGAGGCCAGTGTGATGTTGTACCAGCCTCAGGTGTGCCGTGCGTTCTCCCGGGGAAGTTGTCCCTGGATCCCGGGACCCTGGCAGTGGTGGGCTGCACAGGCTCCCTTGGGCTGCACAGGCTCCCGGGAGGGGAGGTGTGCAGAGTGACCTGTGCTCGCACACAGGCTTCTTGTTGGCGGCAGCAACGGCCTTAGCGTCTCATGCCCGTCTCCGCGCTGATAGCCGCGGCTCACGTCTGTCTCTGGAGCTCCTTTAAGCAGTGCACTTAATCCCCTCTCCTTGCGCACCAGGAAAGAAAGAGGCAAGAAAAAGTCTGTTGCCTCTTCGGCAGCTCCAGACTTTCCCCCGGACTCCCTCCCGGCCAGCCGTGGCGCACTAGCCCCTTCAGGCTGTGTTCACGCAGCCAACCCCAGTCCTCTCCCTGGGATCCGACCGAAGCCCGAGCCTCAGCTCCCAGCCCTGCCCGCCCCGGCGGGTGAGCAGACAAGCCTCTCGGGCTGGTGAGTGCTGGTCGGCACCGATTCTCTGTGCGGGAATCTCTCCGCTTTGCCCTCCATGTTGCTGCGCTCTGCTCCATGGCTCCGAAGCTCCCCTCCGCCCCCCGCCCCCCCGTCCCCCCCCCCCACGTCTCCACCAGCGAAGGGGCTTCCTAGTGTGTGGAATCCTTTCCTCCTTTGCAGGTCCCATCCCTATTCTTTTATCCCTGTTTTTTCTTTTTTCTTTTGCCCTACCCAGGTACGTGGGGAGTTTCTTGCGTTTTGGGAAGTCTGAGGTATTCTGCCAGCGTTCAGTAGGTGTTCTGTAGGAGTTGTTCTACATGTAGATGTATTTTTGTTTTTTGTGTGGGGAGGAGGGTGATCTCCACGTCTTACTCCTCCGCCATCTTGAAGGTCCCCCCTTAACTGAGGTTCTGAATCCTGAACATGATCATTAGCCTGTTTTCCGTATATTTTTCTGGAGTGAAAATCCCAGAATTTTAAGGATACTCACGGGTGGCAGTGACCAACACTGACAGTGACAATCCCAGAAAAGAAATCCAGGTATCTGTTTCCTTCATAATCAAAGAGCCACTCCATGTGCCCCTGGTGGAGCAACAAGGGCTCTGAGAAATAGGCTGTCAGCACAGGAGAAAGATGTTGCTTGTGGATCTCCAGGACTCGATTATAGGCAAGGGACTGTAAGTAGGCAAGATTTAAGTGTTTAGCATCTTCCTTATCCCGACATCGCTTACACCGTCACTAGCAGGTCCACATAGCAGTGCCTGGCCTCCCCACCAACCCAGCACAGGGCTGCTGCCCTTTGCCCAGTGACCTCCTTGCAGGACACACACCCAGGTCCTTCCTCTCAAGTGGAGGAAATTATTCATGTGGCCCTTTAATCCCTTTCTATATCAAACATGGAGAAGGGGGCTGGAATTTTCTACCTCTCAATGGAAAACCTTGGCTTTGAGTTAATTCTAGCTGTGAAAAAAAGTAAAAGACTTTGGAAGTAAATGTCTGAAGTAATGTGTTTCTTTTCCTCTGTAGTTTTTTTTTTTTTTTTTTTTGAGAATAAAAGAATGGGGCTTCCCTGGTGGTGCAGTGGTTGGGAGTCCGCCTGCCGATGCAGGGGACACGGGTTCGTGCCCCGGTCTGGGAAGATCCCACATGCTGTGGAGCGGCTGGGCCCATGAGCCACGGCCACTGAGCCTGTGCGTCCAGAGCCTGTGCTCCGCAACGGGAGAGGCCACAACAGTGAGAGGCCCGCGTACTGCAAAAAAAAAAAAAAAAAGAATGAAGGACTTCCCTGGTGGCGCAGTGGTTGAGAGTCTGCCTGCCGATGCAGGGGACACGGGTTCGTGCCCCGGTCCAGGAAGATCCCACATGCCGCGGAGCGGCTGGGCCGGTGAACCATGGCCGCTGAGCCTGCACGTCTGGAGCCTGTGCTCCACAATGGGAGAGGCCACAACAGTGAGAGGCCTGCGTACCGCAAAAAAAAAAAAAAAAAAAAAAGAATGAAGTGCTTGTGGTGTTTATGTCTTTAATTACAAAGCCTCTGTCCTATAGTTCTCTTCTCTGTGGGTCCCTCCTGACTCTATTAATTCTACAATTTCTAACTTATGAATATTATGTAGGATGAAGGGGTGTTGGGGAGAGAGGGAGACAGAGACACAGAGAGGGAGAGAGAGAATGAGTCCAATATTTATTAGCCTGAGAGCAAAATAGCCTTCACATCTGTGATCTATGTATTTCTTTGTGTGTGTACATCTATGCCTACATCACTGTGATACATATATTGTCAGGGACAGTCTCTTCCTTGTATTCTCTGTCTCCTTCTGTTTTGTCTCTCCATCTCTGCCTCTGTCTGTCTCTGTCTCACACACACCCCAACTCATGCAATGCCACTGAATGGGGTAAAAGAGTTCAGATGCTCCCAGTGGCTTAAGGGATAGGACATCTGAGATGGATGGCTCAGTGGCAGGCAGGGCCATCTGTTGTTCCTTCTTGAGGAAGCAACTATGTGAGGCCTCCCAAGAAGAACCACCTTGTTGGGATATTCCTAAAGCTCTTACTCTCACCTGGTATCTTTCAGGTGTGAAGTCACACGGAGGCATGCTGGGCTTTGTATGAAGACCGAGCTTGGTTACAGATGTCCAGAAAGCACCTACTGAAAGTGAAGTGAGTTAGTGTCCTCAGCTGAACATCACACAAGAGCGTTCGTAAGAATCATCTATAGTTACCTGAATCAAAGTTCTGAGAACTTTTGTTTATTTCTTATTTAAATCAGCCTTTGGATTTAAAACTGAGGTATCTTTTTTTTTTTTTTTTTTTTTTTTTACAGCTCAGAAAGAGTTTTACTCACAAGGCAGCCAAGCGAGGAGACTGGAGGACAAGTCTCAGAACTGCCTCCCCAGTTGGGATATTTATGGAATAAGCAGGGTGGTCTTAGATGTGGGGAAAGGTAATTGGAGGTAGGGAAGAAGGTGAGGTAATTGGTGCCCTGCGCAGGTGCATCTCGGTTACGAAGTCTGCATATTCAAAATGGAGGCGCCGAGCGGGACGGATGGTGGAGTTTTCCAGCCTCTGACATCACCAGGCCAGTGAGCGCAGGCCCCAAACTGAAGTATCTTAATAATGAATTTTCTTAAACAACAAGGTCCTAATGTACTGCACAGGGAACTATATTCAACATCCTGTGATAAACCATAATGGAAAAGAATATGTAAAAGAATATACGTGTATAACTGAGTCACTGTTGTACAGCAGAAATTAATACAACATTGTAAGTCAACTATGCTTCAATAAAATTAAAAATTAAAATTAAAAATAATGAATTTTCTGGAGAAAAAAAGAGAGCTCCTCTCAAATCTAGTCAGGAAAGGCACAGAGGATACTGGGGGAAGTCATGGTTTCTCCCACCTGGGTCCCTCACAAGCTTGGGAAGTTCCTCTCTCTGCTGCCTGTATGGACTGTAATTCTCTGTTCGGTTCAAACTTCTGCCAGGGCTGGGGGTTGCAGGAGTCCATTCTCTGTCCATAGAGGTGCTTTCTAAGCTTTGACCTTCCTAGTCCCTGAATCCCAGTGCCTAGCCCAGTTCCCAGTACTGGGTTGGCTCCAATAAACAAAGAACAAATGGCTTTTGACTATTCTTGTAGGGGATGAGGAGAGAGAGGTGCTAGGCCATGTACTATAATAATAAATACATGCAAGGAGATCCAGAAGACAAAACCTTCCTGTAAAACACAACTTGAAGTTCATGACAACACAAGACCATGGCAAAGAAAAGATAAGCTGAGCCAGAGGAATCATTAAATATTTGAAGCTAGAAGGAAGCTTAGTTTTTTTGGGGGGGTGTCAAGATGCTCATTTTATAGATGTAGAAACCAGCCTAAAGTGGTAAGTTGATTTGTTTAAGATCACCAAGCTAGTTAGCTGCAGAACAAGAACAAAACTCCCAGTTTCTGACTCCCAGCCTGGTACCGTTTCACTCATTCACTGGCCACCTCCATTCTCCTCTGCTAGCACAGATATTGACCCCTCTATAGCAGTGGGATGGAATAATAGAATCAGAGAACATCGGAGCTGGAAGAGTTATCTAGAAACTTTATAAGTACTCTTAGAAGAGAATGCTGCTAATTTTGAGGATTCAAGGTCAGTATCGAGAAAATTTTACAGGTGGAGAGAGCTGAGGAAATGATGTCTCTTGTTCAGCATGAAGGTTTGAATCCATGGATGTAATGTTGGTGTTTTGTGTGGCTATAAAGTCACCCTCCTGAGAAACACAATGAACAATTGTGTTTTTAAATGAATCTGGAAAGTAATGACACTGACTCTGTTTCTTTCAGAAAAAGCTCATCCACTTTTCTGCTCTAAATAATCACGAATGTCGTTAATTTGCTCTTACTTTAAAAGCAAGTGGCTTTTGGCTATCCATACATAGAAATGACCCAAAAAATAATAGCTAAGTTTTCTGAGAATTTCACCTTCTCAAAAGCTTTTCATTGTGTCTCTCTACATTAGTTACTGTTCTGATATGGGGAAAAAATTCTGAGTGTTTCTAAGAATTCTAATTCTCTTCACTCCTGCAGTCTCATTTTCCTATCTGCAAAATTGGAGTTACCCATTGAGGAGGCTGAAAGGTCTCTTGACTCCAAAGTTACAGGAAATTATGAAAGTAGTCTGGATGGGGAAGAAAGAGAGTTAGAAAAATTTGATAAAAAAAGCTTGAATTTTAAATGGTCAAGTAGGTATATTCATTCATTCATTTGTTTGTTCACCAAACTGATAGGAATATGATGGCTGAATGAGTGCTCAAAATGAAATACATAAAATTCTGCTCTCAGGAAGGAAGGAAGGATGGAAGGAAGGAAGATTAGCAAGCAAGTAGGAAAAATAATAAGTCAGTAAGTGAAATAAGTCTAGATTACATCTCACACTTGTATGTGGAATCCAAAAAATGAAACAAATGAATGACTATAACAAAACAGAAACAGACTCACAGATATAGAGAACAAACTAGCGGTTACCAGTGGGGAGAGGGATGAGGGGGAGGGACAAGGTAGGGGTAGGGCATGAAGAGGTACAACTACTAGGTATAAAATAAATAAGGTACAAGGATGTATTGTACAGCACAGGGCGTAAAGCCTGTATTTCATACTAACTTTAAATGGAGTATTATCTATAAAAATATTGAATCACTACGTTGCACACTTGAAATTAATATAGTATTGTCAATCAACTGTACTTTGATAAAAAAAGGAAAGAAGTCTAGACAACATCTTCGAACAGCTGAAAACCTCTCTCGCTAAACAACCCAAACTCAAAAACAACAGTACATATAATAGTTGATTGACAAAAAGAAAGAACATGCTTCCGTTTTCATTATTTTCTGGAAGAAATTCAAATCTAAACATGTTGATAGTTGCCTGCGTTCTTTATTCAAAATAGCCTATGTTTTGAGGATGACATAGAGTTGAGGGTTGATAAAGCTTCTCTTGGGCTTCTGGAAATTGTGTGTGCGCGTGTGTGCACCTGCCTGTTTGCATGCCTGGGGCCTGGGTGTGTGGGGCTAGTGGTGGTGGGGGGAAGACAGCACCAAGGGGGTCGGGGAAGGGAGAACTGAAATATGGGTTCATAAAACTGAATCCCACGTCTATTTCGGCATAGAAAATTTTTTTTCTCTCTTTTATCATTTTGGCTGGTCTGATGTTGCCTTTTTAAGCCTGATGCTGAACATGGATGACAACTAATGATTTTCATTAAATTCATCAACTTCCACTCAATTCATTTGAACAACTCAAGACATTTAAAGATGGCATTTGGGGTGGGGAGGGGGAGGAATAAATTAGGAGCATAGGATTAATAGATACATATCACTATATGTAAAATAGCTACACAACAGGGATTTACTGTATAGCACAGGGAACTATATTCAATATCTTATAATAATCTGTAATGGAAAAGAATCTGAAAAAAGGATACATGTATAACTGAATCACTTTGCTGTACATCTGAAACTTATACAATATTGTAAACGAACTCTACTTTAAATAAAAAGATGGTTCGGTTTGGAGACCACCACCACTCTTGACAAGTGGGTAACTAGATTTAATTTTCTGGCTGCCTAATTCTCACCAACAGAGTTCCACCACAGACAAGTCACCTTAGCTCTGTGTTCTTTCTCCCAAATCATAGTATCAAAAAGTGAAAACCTGTTGGGCAAGGTAAGTGAGAGAAATCCGTTTTTGTAGACATTTGAAAATTCTAGGGGAAATTCTCTTTGTAATGACGAAGATTTTTCTAATATCCACAACCAGCTTTCAACACAGGGTGGGTATTTATTAAGAGCCTGTGTCTCTTTCAAATAAAAAAAAAGGTTATAAAATATTTGAAAATACACAATGGGCATACTTGGTAGAACATTAAGGGAATTTATTAAAGTGCTAACGATGCCTTATTTCTGCATAGCATATTAGGTCACTTTAAAAAAGCTTGTCACTTTGGGTATCTCATCTGATACTTGGGCTAGCCAGCGAGTTAGGAGAGGAAGATTTTATCACTCACCTTAGAGCTGAGGCCGTGATTAAACGTGAGGTGTTCGCAGTTTTGAGGTTCCACCCTCACCCCCCCATGGGGCTGAAGGCCTGAGGCCACCTCCTTTCTCCCTTCATAAGCTGTCCCACAGTCTGCAGGAAGTTACGGAAGATGCTCATCCTTGATTGAACTGTGTGCTCTAAGTGAGCGGATAATAATACCAGCTGCCTGTCTCCCGCCAGGGAAGCCAAGGGAAGGGCGTGAGACCTCTGAAGGTCTCATATCTGAATCAGATGTCCCTGCTTCTGAAGTCTTTTTTTTTTTTTTTGCGGTACGTGGGCCTCTCACTGTTGTGGCCTCTCCCGTTGCGGAGCACAGGCTCCAGATGCGCAGGCTCAGCGGCCATGGCTCACGGGCCCAGCCGCTCCGCAGCATGTGGGATCTTCCCGGACCAGGGCACGAACCCGTGCCTGCATCGGTAGGCGGACTCTCAACCACTGCGCCACCAGGGAAGCCCTTGGATCTGAAGTCTTGAGCAAAGGACCTGGATGGAGGGACTAGCTGGAGGTTCTCATTAGAGCCATGATGTGCTTCCGAGGCTGTTCCTGCCTGGAGTTCCTGCTGTTTCCACGGGGCTTTCCCTGGTAACTTTGCACCTCCAGTCCTGCCCACCTCCTCACCTTCCTATTGATTCTTATAGCCCCTCCCACCTTCCCTCTGTATCCTTCCAATAAATGTCCTTTTCCCTAAGTAAACCAGGGCCAGTTGCCATTGTTCACCAGCAAGATTCCCAGGCAGGTGGCTCCATCCTTCCTTTGGTATTTTTGGGAGCAGGCCTTCTCTGAGCCCCTCCTGGCCCTCTGCTGGGCTTAGGTCAGTCCACAGATGGCAGCAAGGATGGCCTGGAGGGGCAGGCAGGACACCTACCCTTAGGGCTAATTTGAATGTTTTTTTTTTTTTTTTTTTTTTTTTTTTGCGGTATGCGGGCCTCTCACTGTTGTGGCCTCCCCCGTTGCGGAGCACAGGCTCCGGACGCGCAGGCTCCGGATGCGCAGGCTCAGCGGCCATGGCTCACGGGCCCAGCCGCTCCGCGGCATATGGGATCCTCCCAGACCGGGGCACGAACCCGTATCCCCTGCATCGGCAGGCGGACTCTCAACCACTTGCGCCACCAGGGAGGCCCTAATTTGAATGTTTTGCTTAGAAAAGTCTTTGCAGGAGGCTTGGGAAGTTTCTCAGGTGGAAACGGGTGTTATTTGCAATCCACTTGCCCTCCTGTGCAACCCTCCTTGTGGGAGAGAAGGCAGGTGATAGCAAAATGGTATGTTTGAGCATACACTCCACCTGCCTAGACATGTTATAAATTTAATAATCTTTAGCTAATTAGTAAGAAAGAAGGCATGGCTGAGATATTTTCTCCATTCTTTTATCCTGAAAACAAATTGCTCCTGTAACTTTGTGGACATAGTGGGCCTAAAGTGATTGTGCCTATCAAACAGAGGTAAGGCTGAACATTGTATGCACACATATATCACATAATATACATGCAGGTGATTGTGACATACTCTTTTTCTTGGCTGCACCATGCGGCATGTGGGATCTCAGTTCCCCAGTCAGGGATTGAACCCTCGCCCCCTGCAGTGGAAGCTTGGAGTCCTAACCACTGGACTGCCAGGGAAGTCCTGTGACACATTTTTATTTTTGCATATCTGACAGCTTTTTTTTTTTTTTTTTTTTCGGTACACGGGCCTCTCACTGTTGTGGCCTCTCCCGTTGCAGAGCACAGGCTCCGGACGCGCAGGCTCAGTGGCCATGGCTCACGCGCCCAGCCGCTCTGCGGCATGTGGGATCTTCCCGGACCGGGGCACGAACCCGCGTCCCCTGCATCGGCAGGCAGACTCAACCACTGCGCCACCAGGGAAGCCCCTGACAGCTTTTAACACCAGGTGATCTTCCTGTCTAACGTGGCCCCTGCCTCCCCCTCTGCCCATTTTATTTTTCTATTGCCTCACCATGATTTGGCTTGATTTACAGCATGTATCTCGACTGGATTTCATTTTTTACATATTTACCTGTTTATTTGTTTATGCTCAGTCTCCCCCACTGAGGTACGTAAGGGCTGAGATTTTGTTTTGCTCAGGTGTGTGGTAGGTGCTCACATACTTATTGCCTAATGTCTATTTGCACCCCGCAGATTCTTAAGAAGGGTGTGTTCAGTGAGTGTGTGTTTGGATGAACAAACAAGCAGGCAGGTATTTAGGACTAGTAGGTAAGAAAGTAGAAGCCAAGTCCCAAAGGTTTTGGAAAGACCAGGTAAAATGTATGACATCCATGTCTACGTGTGCTGGGTTTGCAAGGTTACTTTTCCCTGGTAGTGCCCTTGGTGGAGCCACGTGAAGGGGTCCTCAGTGAGCTGATCAAGATCTCTAGGCACGGAGCCTCACCTGCCATTTCCCGGCCCCTGCTCCCACCATCAATCCAGCTCCACAACCCTCAGGGCAGGGGTAGGAAAGGGGAAGAGGCAGCAGAGAGGGCATTTTCTCTTACTTTGTCAACAACCGGTACTTTTAGGGTAGCGTCCTCTTTACTGAGCATAAGACTCTGGGTATAATTCTAGCTCCTTCTCAGGAAATGTTGGAGTTAAATAGTGTTCTGGCAAAAGACCCATGACTGGGGGAAAAGACAAATCCAAAAGGGTGGGTAAGAAAGGGCCTGGTGGAATCGCTCTGACTTTGGAGCGAGACAGACCTGGCTTTGAACCCCAAGTTGTCACTTCTATGTTTCTGCCTTTGACCAAATTTCTTAATTATCCTTTATTCTTCTGTCTTCTCATCTGTGAAATGGGATAATAGTACCCCCTAAGAAGTTTGGTTGAAGATGAGAGGAGATAATGCATTTAAAGCATCAGATATGTATTACGTTTCAAAGAATTGCAAGTGTTAAGGGGGAAAAAAGCAAATGGAAGAGGAAGGAAGGAGACAGGAAAAGGAAAGATGAGGAGAGAATGAAGATAAACTTGATCATGATGGGCAATGGAAAAGGGTCCCCTGTGTTTGTTCGGGGCCTGTGGGGCACAGGGTCCCACTATGACACATCAGTGTGCAAATGCCTACTTACGCTCGAGTTTGCAGCAGGGAAATTGGTGAGGAGGTGGTAGGCTCCTAGTGAAACAAGATAGATGTGAAAAATCAGGAACACAAAGGCACATGAAGCCACCACCAGACCTGGCTACCCCAGGTCTGTTCCTGCTGGAGAAAGAGGAGAGTCTGAGTGGAAGAAGAGGGCTCAGGGTCTAGACCTGGCTTCAGTGACTTTGGGTAAATGACTACACTTCTCTGAGGCTGTTTTCTTGTTAGTAATTGAGGGGGTGGTACCACTTTCTGGAGTCCCGGAGGAAATTTGTGTGGATGCTTTTATGTTTTTTAAAATAGTTATCCTCAAGCATCTGTATACTACAGTTAATACTTTATTATTTTGAATTGCTTTCTTTTTCTTTCTCCTTTATGTTACTGTGACTGTTTTTATTTTGAAATTGTGTATAGTTAGGTTTTATTATCCATGAATTTCATTTCAAGATGAAAGGAAACATTACAAAATATTGGACAGGAGAAGGGGGTACTGGGTCTGACAAGGTGAAGTCTAGCTCACAGGTCTTAGTTGACTTGTCTCTAAGACCCTATCCAGGTCTAACATTCCAGAATTCCAGGCAACAGGCTCTGGAGCTCAGCCCTTCCCCTCTCGCTGACCCTCTGCTGACCCACATCCCTCTGGTTTCCACTCACCTTTGGGGGAAGGGCGTGTCTTGGGAGTCCTGGGAGTTGAGCTCTCCAGGTACAAAGCTCTCAGCAAATGTCTCCAGGCTAGAGTCATCTCTCCCAGTCAGGAAGCAAATCCCCGTGGAAACAGGTCTGAGGAAGGGCTCCACTGCTCACTGACCAGCTGGACTTTGAGATTAGGACGGAAGGGGAGGAGCTCCCCAGGGGAGTCCCGGAGGGGTTACTGCTTCCACTTCCGGCAGGTCCCAAGGAGAGAGAAAGAGAAAGGGAGTGGGAGAGAGGGAAGGAGGGAGGGAGGGAGAGAGAAAGAGAAAGGGAGTGGGAGAGAGGGAAGGAGGGAGGGAGGGAGAGAGAGAAAAGAGAAGGCAGGCAGGCAGGCACAGCAAGGGTCTTCTGGCTATTTTGCTAGTTTTATGTCCCATCAGGGTCTCATCAGGATGAGAGTCTCTCTGCGGAAGGGTGGTGATGGGCCTGGGGGAAGGGGTCAGGATATAGTTGCAGGGGTCAGAGACTTAGAAAGGAGAGGAGTGAAAAAGAGAGAAGGAAGATATCCATGAATTAAATGGGTAAAGACACTGGTTTTCGTACTGGGGGTCTTGAAGGAAGACAAGAGGGATAATGGGGAAGGAGGTAGTCCACGGGAAAGGAGAAGGGCACCAAAAAGCTAGGGACGGCTCTGGACAGCTGCGTATCCCCTTAGGTATCTGAATAGGGCAAGAAGGTGAGAGCTAAGGAGTTAGGGTGCTTTATTTTTATTGTTTTAATTTCTTAAATTCCCATTTGTCACTCCCGACTCCCCTGCACCCCTAATCTCCATAAGCAACTATTTTGTGTGTTTAATATATACCTTTTTGTTGGTATGTATTCTTGTAAAATGTTTATTGTTTGGGGTGAATGCATTAAAAAATTATTTGTTTTTGGCTGTGTTGGGTCTTTGTTGCTGCACGTGGGCTTTCTCTAGTTGCGGCGAGCGGGGGCTACTCTTCATTGCGGTGCGCGGGCTCCTAATTGCAGTGGCTTCTCTTGTTGCAGAGCACGGGCTCTAGGTGCATGGGCCCAGTAGTTGTGGCTCGTGGGCTCTAGAGCGCAGGCTCAGTAGTTGTGGTGCACGGGCTTCGTTGCTCCACAGCACGTGGCATCCTTATGGGACCAGGGCTCGAACCTGTGTCCCCTGCATTGGCAGGCAGATTCTTAAACACTTTGCCACCATGGAAGTCCTATGCATTTTTAGTTTATGTCAATAGGTGTGCTTTTTTTTTTTTTTTCACTCAGAACCTTGTTATAAAAATCCATCCAGGTTGCTGTGAGTAGATCTCTTCCGGGTTTCCAGCTGCTCTGGGCTGGGTGTCCATGTGCCTTTGCAAGGCAGTGCCTAAGAAGGGAGAGTGACAAGGGCAGTAGGAGCTGGGAGGGTGAGGGAGTGTTGGGTTGATAACTGGCTCCCATCCACAGAGGGCAAGGAAGAGCCAGGCCTCTCCTCAGTGGTAGGTGGCAGATTTAATAAACAAGGGAACTTATGAGGCTTGTCTTGGGAGAGTAGGTCTCTGCATCTGCCCACTGGAATCTTAAAATTTTATATAGAGGCCTTAATTGGGTTCAGTAACCTACACCATCCAATCATGTACACATTACTCTCTCAAGGCTGCATCCTTGGACCAGCTCTCACTGTGCTAATGATGGGAAGAATGTATATTCCAAGGACAGAGGAGGGGGTGAGAGCCTCTGAGTGCGTGGATCCAGCTCTCAACTTTCTCCTCCAACAGGGTGGGACTGGGGGAACAGCATACAAGGTGTACATCTTGTATCACCTTGCACAGGGGACAACTGGCTTGGCCACATCCCCCACATCTGGGAAATAACCTTTTATCCCTAATGCCCATAAGAGGTGAGGTTACCAGGTAAGCACAGAAAGGTTTTAAATTCAATGTCAAGTGTCCCCTTTTGCGTGGGCTCCCAGCTCCCAGCCCATCCTGCTCTGGGGCTGTAGGAAGTGGTTCTGTGATCTGGCTGGTCAAGTGCTGTGGGAATGACACATGTCAGCAAGGCCAGTGGTGAGGCGAGGCCAGTGGAGATGCAGCCTCTCCCTGGGGTGCCCAAGCTGTCATGGTGTTGGACTGAGGTGAGAAAATGCTGAGTTCCTGAGGGCTGGCATGTGTTCCTCAGCTCTACTGGGCTGTGATCTATTTTGCTTCTGCGAGCACTGGAGGCTGTAAACTCCTTGGATTTGAGATTTTTCTTGGGCTGTAAGTTTAAAGGCTGTTATGGTGAGAAGCGCCCAACAGCATCAGGGGCTGCCTAGGGTGGGAAAGCAAAACACAGCACTCTGAACAACTTCACAGCGAGAAGTTGTACCTTCTTTATTTAAAAGGAAAAATGTTTATTTTGATCACTGTAATGTAATGTATGCTTTTCGTGAAAACAACAAACTCAAGCCTAGAAAACATGAGAGAAAGTAACCATCACAAAAAAACTAACCTTTATATTTTAGTAAAGATTCTTTCAGAAAATTTTTTTCATGTGTGTACCTGTGTATATACATGATGTTTCATAAACTGCTTATAGTCAATAATATAGCTTTTCATTCACAAAATATAGATCTGGATCATCACTCCTAATTCTTTCATAATATTTCTTGATATATTTTATTTAATTTTGGAAAATTCTTGGCCACTGTTACTTCAATAGTTTTTTCCTGTTCTTTCTTCTCCTTCTGATATTTCAATTATACACATATTACACTTTTAGAAATTGTCCCACAGTTCTTGGAGGTTCTGTTATTCTTTTCCCCCCACTCTATTTTCTCATGGCATTCTAATCTGGGAAGTTTCTATTACCCATCTTCAGAGTTCACTGATTATTTCCTCAGCCATGTTCATTCTACTGATGAGCCAATCAAAGACATTTTTCATTTCTGTTTGTTGTTTTTATGTGTTTTTGATTTCTAGCATTCCTTTCAATTCTTTCTTGCAGTTTCCATCTCTCTGTTTATATCACCCATTTGATATTACATAATATCTGCCTTTCCCATTAGGGCCTTGAATGTATTAATCATAATTATTTTAAATTGTCTGATAACTCCAGTATTTGTGTTATAGCTGAGTCTGGTTCTCATGTTTACTTTGTCTCTTCAGACTGTATTTTTTTTCCCTATCATTTTAGCATCCCTGCAACTTTTTAATGAAAGCTGGTTGTGATGTATTGGGTAATAGGACCTGAGGTAAATAAGCCTTTACTGTGAGGTTTTATGTTAATCTGGTTAGAAGCTGGGATGTGTTTGTTTTCTGTAGCTGTAGGTGCCAGAGGATTCAAATTCCTCTAGTGTCCTTGTTTTTGTCCCCTGTTATCTTAGGGTTTCCTTAAGAAATTCTCTTTAAATAGAGCCAAGGCAGCTCTTTCAGCTGTAATCCACTGTTACTATACTGGAGGCTTCAAACTCTTATGATTAGATCTTAGTCTTTTAGTGGGCCTATGTCCCGGGACTGGGCTGTGATCTTCACAAGTATTTCTCGATAAATTCTCTGTAAGTATAAACTAAAAAAATTTTCCGCCCTCGACTCCCTCCCCTGGCTTCTTTTTCCCAGTTTGCGTCCTTGAAGCCCTGACCCCTTTTGACTATGTTCTTTTTTTTTTCTCCCTTAGGTGAGGTAGGAAGCATAGAGGTAGCTGCAGTGGGAGCAATGCCCTTCACACAGCTGATACAGCGTTCTGACAAAGTCATCTTTGTTACATCTTTGTTAACAGAGCTTTGTTAAGGTGAAGTCTCCGTGCACATCATGTGATAGTTACTCTTCCCCTTTCCCAGCCAGTGCAATGAAGGGATATTCACCATGACAATGGATCTTTACCTGGTGATGTTCCTGTAAGTAAGGCCCAGAAAAGTTAAGGGTCCTCCTAACACTCTGGCAACCAGGGAGTTTCTCATTCTTATGCTAGTCCACACTCAGCCTCTAGCAATTTGTCAAAATTACTGTTTAATGTTTCTACCAGTTATGGCTCCAGGTTAAGAAGGTCTTGCCTGTGACTTTGAAGATCTGCCTGTATTTCTAGATTTCAGAGTGACAATTCACTATGCAACCTCACTGCTCTGATGGGTTCAAGAAAAGTCATTGGTTTTCAGTCTGTTCAGCTTCCTCTTGTAAAAATGGGAGTGATATCTTCCAAGCCCATTACATGGTGGAGAAGCTGGAAGTCTACATATATTTTATTTAGTGAGTCCCTATCGATGGACAGCTATATTTTCTCCAGCATCCTAGGACATAGAACTTTGTGCACTAGATTAACTATTTTTTCCTTTGGAGAAATACTTGAAGGGGGATTTCTAGGTCAAAATGTATGTCTGTTTTAAAGGCACTCCAGTAAGTTGGCAGTTTATAATTCAACTAACATGGCACAAAGTTGTTTTCCAAGATGTTGGGTCTTTTGATCTTTTTAGAATTGGAATGATATCCACTGAGTCTGAAAACTGGGATGAGGAGGAAACTTGGGTTCCCTCCCAATCTAGGAGGGATTTGAAATAACACTCCAAGATCTTCCTCTAGTTTTAGAGGTAAAAAGACTATTAAACAGAAATTATTTCCAAGTTATAAGGGATGTTAAGAGACTTCTGCTCTGGTTCTTTTTGTTCTCTCTCCCTCAAGCAGATCAGGTGTAATTTTCTTCATTTTCTATAAGACCAGAGAAGATGAAGAACTACCCCATGACTGGTAAATAGGAAGGACAGGATATCAGTCAAGAGACTTGCTATCTCTATTTCCCAAATAATGAATTACTTTGAAGATACAGAATATACTTCATCAGCTAGGAAAATATTGGAATTTCTCTTTGAAAAAGATAATTGGCAAAGGAGGAAACATGGAAATTCTGTTGTCATGTTAATAATTATAGGGTTGTTGTTTTTTTTGTACACAGGTTCACTAATGATTTATCAGTTAAATCCTGAGTGAACTTTGCTCTTTGACTCCAATCCTTCTGCCAATACCAGAGCAGGGTCCGTAAGATAACAGCTTTTCCAAAGTGATCTTTTTTCTCTCCTAACTCATTTAGGAGTGACGGATTGAAGGAAAGGGAAACATTTTGGAAAGATTTCAGATAAAATCCAACTTACATGAAACCTCCTGTGACAGGTATTCCATTTCAGTGAACGGACTCTGAAGGAGGGCATGTGCAGGTGTTGAGACTGAGGGACAGAGACGGCAGGTGTGCTGGGGAGAAGAACTGCATGGAGATGAGGCTCAGACACTGCAAACCTTAGAGTTTCAGGTAGCAGTGATTTTCTTGAAAAATGGTGCAGAGTCAAAGTCCTTCAATTTAGTTATTAGGATGAACTCTTTGAGCAAAGCTCATCTGGCATTATTAGAGTTAATTTTTTGTTTAAGTAAATTTATTTATTTATTTATTTATGGCTGTGTTGGGTCTTCGTTGCTGCATGCAGGTTTTCTCTAGTTGCGGCGAGCGGGGGCTATTCTTTGCTGCGGTTTAGGCCTTCTCATTGCAGTGGCTTCTCTTGTTGTGGAGCACGGGCTCTAGGTGCACAGGCTTCAGTAGTTGTGGCACGTGGGCTCAGTAGCTGTGGCTCGTGGGCTCTAGAGCGCAGGCTCAGTCGTTGTGGCCCACGGGCTTAGTTAGTCCGTGGCATGTGGGATCTTCCCAGACCAGGGCTCGAACCCGTGTCCCCTACATTGGCAGGTGGATTCTTAACCACTGTGTCACCTGGGAAGCCCCGAGTTAATATTTTTTAAAGTCAGCCTGATAAGACTTGGAGACACAGTGGTTACCCCAGCCTTCCCACTAGACTGTGATCCCCAGGAGAGCAGAAAGCATGTTCCTAATGCTTCCTGAATCCTAACACAGTGCCTGGCACACATGTTTATCAAGTGTTTTCAACAGTGCATATAGTTGAATGACTAATAAACCACTTAATTGAGGAAGTGTTAAAAGGAGGGTATTGAATGTTCAGATTAATTCCTTTTTGGTAGAATGTATGGCAGAAACATTTTTGTGCGTAGGCCCCTTAGCAGTTGGATTTCTCCAGTTGTTCATTCCCTTGAACTTCATGAACAAAACATGATGTCTCTCCCAATCTCAGCAGGATGAGATTTGTCAGAATTTGGCTCACTGTGACTGGGGTTGATTCTGCAGGGGAGAGAAGCTGCCCTGAAATTTGGGCCCTCAGATACAGTGAATTAGCTGACTAGGGCCTTTAATTATATCCCATTCCTATGATGATTGTTACAGAATTGTTTGATTTAAATGACAAATTGCAAATAGATTCAGATTGCAAATGAAAAATGAAGGAAGATTGCATCAAATGTGAAAAAGAGAACTGATTTATCATCTAAGAGAAAAAATTCTCAAGTAGAATGAGAAAACAAAATCTAGCTACATCGTGTTTATAAAAGAAACATTTAAAACATAATGACATAAAACAATTGAAAGTAAAGGAATGGAAAGAGATTCATCAGAGAATTACCACCCAAAAGAAAACTAGTGTAGCAATATCAGTATCAGAAAAGAAAAATAAGGGTTTTAAGACAGAGTCATTAAGGATAAAGGGGATCATATTTAATGATGAAAGGAATAATTTGTTAGGAAGATACACCTAATAATATGGCCTCAAAATATATAAAGCAAAAATTGATAGAATTACAAGGAGAAAGAGGAATTTCTATAATCCTAGAAGATTTTAACTTATTTACAAATCACCTCAGAAAATTATATCTTAAGCAGCACAAAAGATGAATCTCATAAATGTAAAATTCTTAAGTAAAATGTTACCAAATTGAATGCAGCAAAGATTGCAAAAATACATCATGACCAAGTAGAATTCATTCCAAGAATGTGAGGGTAATTTAATATTAAAGTATTTTCTCTAAATAAATTCTTTGTTATAATTTACATGTTAACTGAATAACAGAGAAAAGTCACATTATCATGTAAATAAATTTGAGAGCCTTTAACACCACTTCAAGATAAAAAAATATTATTAGCAAGCAAGGAATAGAAAGGAGTTTCCTTAACATAGCCAAGTGTATCTGCAAAAACCTAAAGGAAACATACTTAATGGTGGACTTTTAGTAGCATTTTCTCTAATATTAAGATCAACAAAGAATGTGCACTACTCTGCTTCTATTCAACCTTGTACTGGAAATCCAACCCCAAGAAATAGATCAGGAAAAAGATAAAAGAGTTATAAGGATCAGAAAATAAGAAAACCCAGTTGTTACATTCTGATGACATAGTTGTAAAAATGGAAAATCCAAGAAAACTTACAAATTACAAGGATTAATAATTAGAGTTCAATAAGGCTTCAGGATATAGGATCAGTATTAAAAAAATCAGTGGTTCCTATATACAAGCAGCAACCACTTAGAATAAGATAATCTTTAGTAAGATACCATTTGCAATAGCAACAAAAATATTATGGTGCATAGGAATGAATCTAATAAAACACATGTAGACATTTATGAAGAATAGCATAAAGCTTTATTAAAAACAGAAGTAAATGAAGTGATATACCATGTTCATGATTAGGAAGAAACAATATTATAAAGATGTGATTTCTCCCAGAATTAATACATAAATTCTATTAACAACAATTTGAATCCCAGAACAAGTTTTTAGGAAAGTTGATAGGCTTATCTCAAAATTCATGTGATGAGTAAATGGCCCAGAATTGCCAGAATAATTTTGAAGAAGGTATGGAGGTGTAGGAATGAATTTACCAGATAGCAAGACTGCATAAAACTAGGGTAATAAAACAGAGGACATTGGTACATGGATAGATAAAGAGACCACTGGACTGGAATAGAAGCCCAGACTTAGGACTTAACGCTTATGTAGAGACTCAGAAGATGACAAAGATGGTATAAAAGATAAGCAAATCAGGGATGAGTTATTCAGATCCAGAATGGATTCATTAGGACAATGAAAATTAAAATGACAACAATAAATTATTTTATGCTCATCAAATTGTCAAAAATTAAATATCTGACAATACTAGGTAATGATTAAGAAGTGAACTCCTACACTGCTGACTGGGGTAGACATTTGTACAACGGCTTTGAGAGCAATTTTATCTGTATTGAGAAAATATTAAGATATGTGTCCCATATGATTCAATAATTTCACTTCTAGATGTACATCCTGGAGAAAGTCTTGCAAACACTTAAAATGTGAAACTTGCATAAGAATATTCATTGCAGAGTCATTTATAATAGTGGAAATGGAAAGTTGATCAACACGGGGATTAACAAATAAATTTTACACATGTACACAACTGCATACAGCAGATAAAAACCAATCAACTGGAGCTATTTGGATCTCAAAAACCCAATGCTGAATGAAAAACAAATCAAGGTGCATAATGATATATGTTATTATCTATGTAAAATTTATAAACACCCGAAAAATTATATATATATTTTTTATAGATACGTATGTATGAAGTAAATGCATTTTTAAAATGGCCAGGAAGGATATACAACTGCAGGATTGTGGTTAACACTGGAGAGGGAGATAGATAGAGAATTTGGTTATTGAGGGATGCCTGTTCCTGCATCCATCATGTTTCATTTATTAAAAAGAAAAGGTATGCAAATGTAAAATAGATAGCTAGTGGGAAGCAGCCGCATAACACAGGGTGATCTGCTCGGTGCTTTGTGACCACCTAGAGGGGTGGGATAGGGAGGGTGGGAGGGAGACGCAAGAGGGAGAAGATATGGGGATATATATATGTATAGCTGATTCACTTTGCTATACAGCAGAAACTAACACACCATTGTAAAGCAATTATCCTCCAATAAAGATGTTAAAAAAAAACAGAAAAGGTATGGAAAAAAGGTAATATTTGTGAAATTTGGGTGTTGGTAAGTGGATCTTTGTTGTATCATCCTCCCTAATTTTCAAGTGTGTATGAAATATTTTATGCAATAGACAAAATATTATAAATAGAAGAGTCAATTACAGCTGGACTTCTAAGTGGAGACATGGGATAATTCCAGGTAGGAGGAAGCAAACAAAAGAAAATGTGTATTGTCAGTGCTGAGATTTGTGGCTTAAGCTTCATTTGGGAGAGTTGGTTGTTTATCAGATTTGGAACCTCTCATCTTCGTTGTTCTCAGAAGGCCCAAGGAACTTCTGAGTGCTTCCAAGCATGTTTGCATTTTTAAAGCTTGGGTCTGGCAAATGGCTGAAGACTGGAGGAACTTGAGAGCAGTGGAAAGGGAAGATGTAGAATTTAGCTGGGTTGGAAGCAAGATGTCAGTTTTGATTTAGAATTAGTAGGAAATAAAATCAGAGAATATGTTGAAAGAGGAGTACAAGAATGCATGCCTGGAAAAAAAATGCCTTGGATGAGTGTTCTAAGCCAAATATTTTAGCATGTGTCTGCGTTAGTATTTAGATTGCTGTTTTTTTCCTTCTTTAAAAAAAATATGTCCTAATAAATTTTGTTGAAACAAAGAACCCCCCCCAAACTTACATTATATATAAAATACGTGTTCCACATATATACAAAAAGACCCTCCAAAAATCATTGATTAGGAAGTAATTTATTGATTCAATTTAAATTAACCATTGCTACCATTGCAAAAGCAGTTGCTCTGAAAAAGTATCGAAAAATGTATCATGAGATTACATAGTTCAGTAACAATATCAATATTGATTATGTGAAGCAAAACTACTGGCAAATGTCATTGAAGCTCATTTTATAATTCTAATAATTTATGCAACAAATGTGCGTCACCTTAAAAATGTACCTGTGACGTTTACAAATTCTTTCAAACACATTTATAAATACAGTAATAAAAATTCCTGAGCTCCCTTAGCTTATACCAGTGTTCGCCAACCAACAATCCATGTGGTGTTTGACTAACACCCTCTAGCCTTTACTTAAAAAATATTTTGTCGCATTCGTAAAAGTATCTGTGCTTCAAGTCTGTTTGTAAGTGTAAGTTTTAATGTGAACCTGATCATAATAAGAGAAAAATGCTTAACACTTGTATGGGCAGCAGGAGTTGAGGGGTGAGGTGAGTAGGTGAGGTTGTAGTCAAAAGAATCCCAATTTAAGTGTCGAGACCTCCAAAGTAGAATATGTTTTATCGTATGGGTTTTGTCTCACTTGCATTCTTCAGAAGAATTCTCAGAAGTAAATCTGCAAGAATCTGCTTCCCTGGCCAGTAAGGTCTTATTGGAGGCTTTTCAATAACCCCATTTCCTATAGTCCTGCCCTATCTCCCAGCCCCAAGATTTCAAGGTTTCTGTTAAATAGATATTATATCTCCCAGTCCCTCAAAATAGTGGGGGATTTAGAATGTGTAAAAGTTGGTTAGTAAGTTGTAGAGTTTAATGGGGTTAAGGTTTCAGATATGGTTCTGGCAAGATGTGGCAACATATAATTTCTGTTTTCTTTTGTGAAAGCACATGCGATAATTTTGGAAAATTAGCTACACATTACTTTTCCAACTCGTCATTAATTATATGAACGCCGTGTCTGGTGACTAATACTACAATTTTTTCCAGCTTAAAAGTAAAAGTGTGTCCAGTAATTAAAGGCAGATGGCACCAATGTAAGCATGGGGGAGTCAGTGTTTCTTTGACAGAAGCCAAGTTTCAGGGAGTGATACTCACTAAATGAGAAATTTCTCATTCCCTGGTAAAACATGGCATTAGGGGATTTAGGAGGCAAAGAAGAATTTGTAAAGAAAACCACACACCATCCCACAATTCTGTAACACAAGCAGGAACAGTAGGTAAAGGTTTCTAGATCTAGATCCATTAAAAGTAAAAAGTTATCATTTTACACTTAATCCAATGAATTTGGTCAGAAAATATGTTGTTAGTAATATGGATGAATCATACTGTTCAAAAGCATTCCATTTTTTAATGGCTTGGTTTTACCTTTATTTTATAATACTTAAATGAGCTTCTCTGATCTGATCCCCATGTGCCTGGTTCCATCTCACGTTATTTTTTAGCAGCTTCTTGTGTGAGGGATGGGTGAAGGAAAGAGATTATGTTTTGCAATCATATGGAAGGGTGAAGAGAAAGGAGGAGAATTGTTTTGGTCCAATTTACATAAACAATTTCTGGATTATAGATCCTTAGCAGCAAAAATCCATCAAGAAAATTGTTTCAGTCATGAATGTGTTATTTTGCTATTTATATATCAAATAAAAATAAATAGAGGAAGGGGAGGCAAGGGGAATAAACATTTATTGAGCCAGGCACTGAGCTGGGTGTTTTCAACAGCATGAATAGAAATATAATGATCATATGCTACTGGGATGATTTTGTTTGGCAAGCATTGTTTTTGGAGTGTAGTAAAAATGAAGATGTTCTGGCAATAACAATTAGCAGAATCTCCCATACTGCTGACAGGATTTAACTGTCCATGTTGCCCCCTCAAAATGGAAGGAGACAAATGAATAAATCCATGGGAAAGAGAAAGCACAATGTGCAATAACCAAAGATTTACAGAATTAAAGATGCAAGATGAATCAGGTGACTATAGTCTTCTATAATTCTTTAAGGCTAAAAAAAAATAGGCATTACAATAAGTTCATGTAGAAATGAGTTTTTAAAATCAAAACAAGATTATTTCTGATATATGGCTGATTTCCCCCATACCATAATATCTTTGATGGTTAAAATCAATTAAGGAAAAGATTTATTTCTAGGGGCTTCAGGGAGGTCAAATTGTGAGAAATATCGCTATAGTGGCTTTGGGTAACCACCTTGAGGTGACTTAACGGTTGGGAAAAAATCTGCATCTATAGTTTTGTTGGTTTTTTACCTGGTGAATTACTATGTATTCTTTCTGGCTCTTATTCATCAGCCAGTTTTTATAAAATGGAAAAATGGTTATTGAGAAAACCTAGCATAAACCTACTGACTGGTGAATTACAAGGTGTATTCTCATGTAAAAACAAAACAAAACCCCAGTAACATATTGTAACAATCACTTCTAATTTCCTATGTAGTGTTTAAGAATTTTGCTTGGCACTTTCTAGGAAGAGAGAAAAAGCAGAGGTAGTGGTAGCTTTGAAAATATGGAACCTTTTTCTATTCCATAGCCTTCACTTCAATATGGCTTTACAGAAGACACAGATCACCTAACAGTCCGGTTCTATAGGTTGTTTCGGTTTCCGTGTGAGACACATAAATTGTCTGAAATGACTGATCAAGCAGAAGAACAAGCCTCATGATGCATATAACATTCAAGAAGTATAAGAGGTCACATGAAGCAAAGCTGGGGGGGTTGACTTTTAAACAGTTGTTGGATTGTACTTTAAACACTTACCCCAGAGCAGCTGTACAAGGGCAACTTATACTACTTCTAGACAAAGATTAAGAAAAAAATTAGTACATTCATGGTTTCATCAGAAAGATATGATTACATATTTTTTTCAGTTTTGTTTTCCAGACATAGAAACAATCATACTGAAATACATATAGATAGATTCTAAGTCATTAAATAATTAATTTCCTTTGTATTACATGGTGAGTTTCACAACAGGAGGATTATATATCTCAATGTGTCATACAGTTTTTGAACCACATAAAGCAATATAATATAAAATCATATAACAGTTACTTTAAAGTCAGGAATATCACAGAGCAAATACACAACTATGGCACTGAAAATAGTCAAAGTGGGAGATGTGACATCTTTCATTTCTAAATGATAAGCAGTTTGAAGGAAGGATATTAGAACAAGAAGGGAGGTAGTTGCTTTTAAAACTTCAAAATCATTTTATCAGGAATTTTATAAAACAAATTGCTGTTCAGGAAAATCTTTGCCATATGGTTTTTCAATTTCAGATAACACAACAACAAGATATTTCCCCACCTCAGGATTTGTGAAATTTGCATGGAAAAAACTCAGACTGGATTTTGAAGTGTATCCAGGTGAAGCATAATTTGACCATAACTATTAAACTATCATTTTGATATTACTACTTAAGTAGCTAAAGTTTTTAGAGTTAATTGTTTTTTTTTAATCAGCAGCAGGTAAAAAGTTAACTAATAGACTGTGATTATCTAAGGGTCTCTCTCTTCACTGACAACAACCATGTAAACAGTACATGTTTTTCCCCTTTACACATCTCAGTGCTTCCTGACATGAAATCAGAGCATAAATCAAAGGAATCAATGTGGACAAAACAGTCATGGGCATATGGTATTGTGAGTTACGTACATCTCTTAGCCATAAACTCAGAACACTGAATAGATTATAGAGTGACTATGTCCAATAAAATTTGGGTTTAGCAGGCTACTCTCGGCATTTTGTGGAATCCTAAGCTGCCCAAACATTTGGAAACACCCTATCTTTCTCTTTCCTTTTATTGAAATAGATACCATGTAATGGTCTCAGACCAAAAATCACCTTCTTGAAAGACACAAATCTAGGGAGAGAACTCCTGTTTGATTTGCAGATGACATGTATACTGATCATGAAATAAGTCCAGGCCATAACGATAAGTAGAACTTCTGGTTAGGTCATAAGCTCTCAAGCAATCATTCTGTATTTGTAAGTTTCTGCTTAAGACCTCCATGACCGAGTCGTTAATGTAGCTGGATTTATTTATCGCCTTTGAATGAATGAATTGGGCTAGAATATCTAAGCCTGAGGACCTTTAAATGGGGTAACTTGTGACCCTCAACCTGGGCCTTGATATCTGTGTGGCTGACTTAACTTTTTTTTTTTTTTTTTTTTGCAGTATGCGGGCCTCTCACTGTTGTGGCCTCTCCCATTGCGGAGCACAGGCTCCGGACACGCAGGCTCAGTGGCCATGGCCCACGGGCCCAGCCGCTCCGCGGCATGTGGCATCTTCCCGGACCGGGGCACGAACCCGCGTCCCCTGCATCGGCAGGCAGACTCTCAACCACTGCGCCACCAGGGAAGCCCTGACTTAACATTTGACTCAGTCCTTTGACTCAGGCCAAGGTCATCGTTTATGCATAATTTAGTTTCTTGCAAATCCTATGGTTGCTACTGCACATAATGAACTCTCAGGAAAAATAAAGGCTCTGGAGTGAGAGCATAAGAAGCCTACAAGATGGACAGCTAAGAAGAAGAAAAGAAGCAAGGATGCTGAATGAGATCGATCTGACTTGGAGGAATGGATCTGTTTTTCTCTTCAACAGCGTCACAGCCACATTGTCCACTGCTTCAGGTTAAGGCCACACCAGCAATATTTCCCTGCACTGTCCCTGGGCCTTCTACGGAAACCCTGGACTTTACTTAGATCATGAGCATCAAAGACAGTTAGAGCCGGAAGGGGTCTTAGAAACATTTTAGGCCAATGCACTCGTTTAACAGGTGAGGGAACTAGTGGCTAGAGTTTAAAGGACTTGCCTAAGATCACACAACCTGTTTAGTGGCAGCAGGATGACCTCGACCTGGAAATTGAGTGCTCAGCCCACTACCCTAGCAACAGCACAATGATGCTTGGGTTGAAAAAGGAGAAAAAGAAATTGGTTCACTGAAGTACACACGAGGCTTTCATCAATGACAAATCTACGTTAGTAACTCTGCGGATGGTAATCCAGAGGCCTTTACATCTTTCTGCATGTGTGCAAATTTCCACGGTGCATGCATTGCCCTTCTCAGGCCCTGGCATGCGAGTCCAAGCCATTTAGAAGTACATTAATATGTTTTCAAATTGAGGGTCTCAAGTAACAGGGTGGCAGGCTTATTCCAAAATCCTAGCCAGAGTCAATTTCTTGTCAAAGTAAGTTACACTATTCACATCAGCTCTGTGGCAATTCAATTAAACAATAAATTAAAATCCACTCAATAGTTGCTGATTGGACCTTCGACTGTTTAGTCATTCTCTTTCTGGCTTTTTCATTCATTTATCTAAAATGTAAGATTTACTTTCTAATCGATACACTTTTCTTGTGAAAAGGAAACTTCAAAAAAAAAAACAAAAACAAAGAAAGGCACTATGTAAGATGTGTACAAATCTGTTTCTTTCATGTCTACTCTAAGGACATAGTGAAATTACTACAGGCAGCGTCAAGTCTTTCTGCCAGTGATGGGCAGCCTGGAGAAAGAGGCAGATTTGGGGATGGACCCTCCTTAGCCAAGCTGCACCGTGGGGCTCAGGTGCCTCTGGTTGTTCATTGGATTCTCCCGTTCAGTTGGGTCACTACAGGACAGTCAAACTCCTTCATCTCGTACAGATGGTAAGGGATTGACCAGCTTTGGACCAAACCAGTGAAAGCAAGTATTTAGTACATAACTGCCTACCAGGATTGGCCTTAGGCACTTAGGAGATGGAGAGTCTGTTAAATGTCAGTGACATGGCTGATTATAACTTGTGCTCATTTGAGGTGCCTTGTACCCATTTGCTAAAACTGACCAGAGAAGATTTTGCAGTTTGAGTTATAAGCTTCCATAAATCATCCATTGGCTATCCCTTTTCCGTGTGCTTTGCAACTTGAATATTTAGGTGTTTGTTTATAAAAATATGACCTTTATGATTAAGAGCTTAAGGCTTTTAAAACCAAATGTGCAATGGTGGTACATAATCCATGGGAGAAAAAAAAAAAAACCAGAATCAGCCGCCTGATATAAGAAAAGTGTTTTTCTTTCTAAAAATCAAAGCCTCTTTCAATGTCTTTTAAAAAATATCTCATGCCTCTTCTCTCTACACACATATTTGCACATAATCTTAGACTATGATTCTATACCTACATGATTTATAAAATGCATGTGCAATATGTTAAGATCAGTTGGACTTGATGATTTGCGAGTGAAATAAAATGAGCACATCACTGAAGAGGACTTGTATTTCTATGATAAAGGGCAAGTATTTGTTAGCTTAATTATAATACAAGGCATTGGTTAATTATCTTTGCTGGACACTATTCAGTGAATCATGGAATCAAGGAGTCGGAGTTTAAAAGGACATTAGAGATTATCCGGCCTAACATTTCCTTCAGAGGAAACTGAGGCCCAGAGAAGGGAGTTGATCTGTCTAAGGTAACATAATTAGCATTAGAAGCTGGGTCTCTTGACCCCCAATCTGCATACTTTCATTCGACTAGGGGATTCCTTGACAGAAAATAGGCTAGACCATAAAAAAAACGTAGTTTATTAAAGAGTGCTAACTGACCATAGAATTATAGCCTTGGCTTTAGTTAACAAGTGGTAGTAATTTACTTGCTAACAGGTGTTTTTTTTAAGGATTTAGAGTCTTCAGCCATGACATTTTTTTCCATATATGCCAAATTATATATCAAAAACAGACTAGTTTTGAATTTTCATACTATCAGAGTGATTGATATACATCTTGGAGGAGATTGGACTATTTTGGGGAAAGGTTTAGTCTCTATCGGCTTTGAAGTGCAGAGTCTTTTGTCCATGCCTCTCGAGGTGGAATATATTCCCTGGCCCTCTTAGAAGTTGTGTGTACTTTTTCAGGTCATTCGCTACCATTATGGGAATCCTAAACCACTAATATGTTTTAAAAAATGATGCCTTTTTCTTACAGTACTGTTCAGTGCAAGTCAAATAGACTCAACCTGTACTTTCCAGGAGAGGATTGTTTCATGCACTAAAATAAGCTTTAGTGGAAATGATCATCTAGGGCAATGCCTCTCAAACTTCACTGCGCACATGAATCATCGGGGGATCTTAGCAAAATGCAGATTCTGAGGCGGGGGTGGGGTGGAGATTCTGCATTTCCAAGCAGCACCCAGGTGATGCTGATGCAGCTGGTCAGACCATATTTTGAGTAGCAAGGATCCAGGGGATTGAATAAACTTGGACAACTTTCCCAAACAGCCCCCTCACTTTTAACATGTTGTTTGCATATTGGGAGAATCGAGCCTCAGATTTATTACCTTTGCATTTCTGGAAGCTCTGGCAATGTGTTCACTTTCACACATCAGGCCACTTCTGAGTCCAGTTCCTATCAACATGGACTTATTGGGCTGGAATATTTAACTCACAGAGGGAGCTCAAATTCTCTATGTTCCAGCTAGTGAGTGGATACAGAAATGGATTTGCTGTCAGGTGAAATGGAAATAGAGGCAGGCAGTTCGATAAGTCATGGATGTTCTCTTTAAAATGAAGATCCAGGCTTTTGACTGCTCTTGGAAAGCCTGCCCTTGGAACTGACTTGGGGCTTCCAACTACCATACCCTGGCCTTTGTAGTGTTTCCCGCTAATCCACAGATGCTTGGTTTCTTGGAACTTTTCTTTGGATACTCCTGACGTGAGTGCTCTCCCTGCCCCTGCCAAAATTTTGCAAGTGGATCTACTGGATCTACTCCAGAGAGACACGAACTCCTGGCTTTACTTAAAATGTCCTTGCTGCCCAAGATTGTTCAGAAAAGCAGAACAAGAACCCTCTCTCTAGGACAGCACGTTAGATGTTACCACTCTCCTTTTTCATTGTAGCTTTATGAATATTCACCCAGAGAAGAGCAGAAGGCCCGGAGTAGCCCTAAATTACAAGAGAAGTAATTTCTGGTCTGTGGAGGGCCCTAAAACTCTAGCTCTGTGATTGTTGTTTAAAGTATCCTGGAGATAAAAAGAATCAGCTAAACTATACTACACTGTGTTGGAAACTGAATACTGTCATCTGCTTCATATTCCTCAGTGGGCTTTGGGTTGGTGTGGCATTTTATTCCACAAACAGGGACCGCATATATCACTCTGTACTGTAAATACTCCTTATAACCACATAATGGAAAATACTGTACCCACTGAATAGGTAAACAGCTGTACTGGGAAGGTAGAAAACAGTGTTTTACTTACCTAAGTGATAGAAAAATAGTCTTCAAAAATACATTGTTAAACTTACGGGTTTATATTAAAGTAGAATTTGTATGTACAGTAAGGCAGTACTTCTGTTAGCGATTATCTTTTAAATTAAAGTTAGTCTTTTGGGATTTTCACTAACAGAAGACTAGGGTGTGTAATAAATTATCTATCATGCTGAAATGAAGCAGGAAAACATTTTAGAAGGATTCACCACATGAGACTCATTTGCCTCTTATGTAAGAAAATTTCACTTTCTAAAACTCTATTCTCCAGAAACTTCAGAATGAAATACAATTTGGGCGGGGGGGAATCCATGCTTAATAAATTCAAACTATTTTAAGAAAAAATCAGAGGCATCCTTTTTATTTGCATATTGGCAATGCGTCATTAAGGTAATAGGAACGGATGTAAACAATTTGTCAGGTGTTCTAGAATGCACTCTTTTTTAAAGTGTGTTTAATTTGGTTAATCCTAATAAAATGAAAGAGGAGTGCAAAGGTTAAGCAATTGGTCTTCCAAAGTGGTTTTCATGGCATTTTTCTCCTATCTACCATCTTCCTGTGGTAAACAGTTCTGACTAGTTGATATCCCTTCTGTCACATACCAGATCATGAAAGCCTGTTCCAGGGGATATACCTATTGGCACTGTCCCTCAAGAATACTAAGCAATGTGCTTTTATTTCATTGAACACATAATTTTATAACTGATAGCAAAACGTAACTCTACAAATCACACGAAACTAAATGATTTGTTCTGGAATCAGCTGTTAGAGAAAGAGGCAGCTGGTTGAAAATGGATCGTGAAGACGAGTGACCTGGGAGTTTGGTCGTGTCGTTCTAACCCCGTTCTCGAACCTTCTCTGATAGAGTGCATTTCATGTACACTGTAGTGTTACCTGAAGGAAAATCACATTTTAACCCATCCTTCCAGGAATCAAGCTCTCACTGAAAGGAGTGCATAAAACCTGTGGGATGCAGGTAATCCAGCCCACCGAGCTGGAGTCTGCAGTTGCTCGGGGCCGCGGGGAAGGAGGCCAGGTCTACCTCGGCTGGATTCTGTGGCAGGGATGGCGGGGCCTCCTTGGCTGGTTCTTCCAACGGAGCCAGGTTTTGTGCTCGCCGATCCTGCACCAACACCAGGATGTTGCTCTCCATCATCCGGGACACCTTTGAGTACTCCTTGCCGGTTTCAGGGGTGCTGGTCTTCTCCGCCCGGCCACTGTTCTCGTTTTGTTTCGGGAGCAGTGCCAGCGCTCCATCTTTGCTGACTTTGTGGATCTCCACGTACTCCAAGGGTTTAGCAGAGGTCAAGGGGGTCTTGTCCTGGGGCAGCAGCCGTGCCGCATCTTGGTCAGTCTCGGAACGGAAGCTTTCTGACTCCCCGTGCTCAGCTGCCTTTCCTTCCCCGCCAGTCTCAATGGTTTGTGAGGGTTTTAAAGCATGTGTGTCTGTTTCGTCCAACAAAGTGGATGCAGCACCTGCCGTGCCCAGGCCCAGCTTACACACATCAGCAACGCTGTGGTAAGACGATCTGGAGTAGTGCAGGCTGGAGGGCTGCAGCCAAGGCCACGTTGAAGCTTGGGATCCGCTGGCGTGAGAAGGGGGGATTTTGCCTTCCACGTCTGTGCTCTGAGGGCCTTGGGGCTGGGTAACGTGTGTTTCAGGTTCCTCTGCCTTCCCAGGACCCTCAGGCGTGTGGAATTTGGAGGGCTTGGCCCGAGGCTCATCACACTTTTCAGACAAAAGGGAAGGGCTGTCGCAGCTGCCCCGGCCAGAGTCACTGTCGGGATCCAAGTGTGTGGGCGTCACGCCTTGCCCCGGGTGCTCTTTGGAGTGAGCGGGCACCAGCTGCTGGTCCTCACTGTCATCCACCTCTAAGAACTCCACCAGTAAGTCCTCGCAGTCGGAAGCGGGAGGGAAGTCTTGGCATCCCAGGGCGCTCAGAAGTTCTTCGGACTTGCCCTTCTATTAAAACACAGACACAGGGTAAGAAGGCTGTCAGGTTCATAACATTCCAAATGGACATCGCAGCCAAGTCTGTGTTCCTGACGACGGGCAGGTGGGAGGCGGCCACGGCCTCACAGAATTTCCCAAACGTCAGACGTTTGTGTCCCAGGCCATCTAGAATCACCTCCTGGACTATTACTCACCTAATATTTTTCTTTAAGTCAATTCACGATTTTAACTTAGTCTTTCTCTAAGCAATAATGATCATGAGTTGAATGGGCAAGTAGTATATGTGCATATAATAAAAATATAACTATTAAATAAGAAAAGCTTGGGAAACATCTAAACCCATAATGCTCATGCGTGCACTTGGTACTGGGACTCACTAGCTCTGAAATCTGGTTGCTGGGCGCCTAACTGGCTCCCTCACCCCACGTTCTGGAGTCTGGTAGTGGGAAGTTGGTTCTCATCTTTTCCTTCTCCTCTCCCTTGCTTCTCCCTCTCCGTCCCTCCCTTCACCTCCCATCCCACTCCTTCCTTTCCTTCTGCTCCATTTCCCCTCCCTCCCCTCCTCCCCCACTTCCTGCCAGCCCATATTCCCTCCATCTCCTTCGGTTCCTCTCCTTCCTCCTTCTCTCTATCCTCCTCCCCCACCCCCACTTCTCCTCCGGCCTCCTCTTCTTATTTTCCATGCTTCTCCAGATGCTCTGACTTAGGTCAGGGACTGGTGCCTAAATCTTGGCTCTACTTATTAAAGGGTCTATGACTTTGGATAAGCTGTTCTATGATCCTCAGTTTCTCCATTTGTAAAATGGGAATAATAGTACCCATCTGGGAAAGTTCTTTTGAGAATTAGTGGTAATGGCATTAAAAATACCAGAACTTTTTCTTCTGACACAAAAAGCAGTTTTTAAAAGTCACTAAGTCCCTGTGGCTACAAGGTCAAATTGCGAGCTAAACAATAATGCATTTAGTTAGCTGAGATGTTCATGCTGGGTCTATAAAGGTCAGTGCTAGAGACTGGATAGCAGAATAAGAGCCCAAATTCTGGGGCTCTAGTTCCTGCTCTGATATCTGCAATCAAAGTGAATGCCATCAAGCCAAATTCCCTAGGACTCACTCTTCACATTCTTGTGCTTTTGGCCTCACAGTGGCTGGGGTCAAGTGACAATGTGTAGGTGACTGCTTTTAATTTATTTTTTTTAATTGTTTTTTTTTTTTTTTTTTTGCGGTACGCGGGCCTTTCACTGTTGTGGCCTCTCCCGTTGCGGAGCACAGGCTCCGGACGCGCAGGCTCAGCGGCCATGGCTCACGGGCCCAGCCGCTCCGCGGCATGTGGGATCTTCTCGGACCGGGGCACGAACCCGTGTCCCCTGCATCGACAGGCGGACTCTCAACCACTGCGCCACCAGGGAAGCCCAGGTGACTGCTTTTATATACATCAGTGTTAAGCAGAAGGTCAAATTGAAACTATATATTTCAACCTGCAGAGAAATTTAAAATGTTCTAACACCTCTTTTCATTTGAAACACTTAAATTTAATTCCCACTCGAATCGGTCTAAGTGGGCCCTGGCAAACACCCGTTCCACTGTACTGAGCCAGTCTTAACTGAGCTCTCAAACTGAGCAAAAATTGCAATAGGATATTCTGTTACTATGGCCTTCTGTAAGGAACATTCAAGTGAGAGCTTACACCAAAGTATGACGGAGGGGCTGGTGGTAGGTTCCTCTTTTGTATTCACCAAAATACTCACCCTTTTTCTCAATTGATTATTTGTACAAAATGTTTTTCATGGGGCTTATGAAAAGACCTGATAAACCTAGCAAGCATTCCTATGTGTTTTGAGGTTTTCTTGGCTTTCTTTCATTGCCCTCTGACACTTAGTATCTGATGGTAAGTACCCTCATGATTCCCACATCTTTCTGTAAACACACCTGCTGAAGAGGAGGGACAGCTGGTCAAGGATGGCCGCGCTGACCAGGTTGCACTGATGGGAACTGTGTGCTCATGTGTAAAGATAATGAGTATAGAGAAGCTGATCACAATACATTCTTACCTCTGGCACTTACCTCCAGCAGATGGGTATCAAATCCTTTTATTTTTGGCCCAGGAACGGGAGGGAGGATGCAGGTCACCATGCTATAAAAAGATTTGTGAGATAAGATAAATGACACATATTCTCACTTTGTAATTTTTGAAAGATTAGCGTTATCTCCAAATAGCTGCTACATGGACTATGGTAGGTAGAAGTTAGAGTTCCGAGGCTACGTGAAACTAACCATCAGTGGTGAAGACAATGAATACTTCTAGAGGTCAACATCAAAATGAATTCTGGCTAATTAACTCTGGCTGATTCTGAAATGACTAGGGGATTATTTGCTGTTCTTGCCAGATTTTTACTATTTCACAACTGTGAGCCTCCATTTGATGGAGAGAGCATCAACTTCAAATGTGTCTATTCTACTTTTGCTAGCACTGATAAAAGTTTTTCATGGCGAACCCACTGCAACTAATGGCTAAAATGAGGTGCTTGAATTATCTGTAGGTTTCCATCATTTTTGTATTGTCTTTCTTGGCCATTATCCCTGACAACCGTGATTGGGATGAGGGTTGATAGACAGTGAAGTACCTGTAGCCCTTCAAAGCCACTGCCCAGACCATAATCAAACAGATGACAGCAGAAAGAATGGCCACAAAGATCCACACGGTTGCATCTTTCATCGAGAAGTCTAAAAAGCAAACAGCCAGAAAGTTTTGATCACATACAGCATCATTAAAAACAAACAAACAAAACAAATCAATGAAACTTATGAACATAAGTTCTGCCCCTCCACACCTTTTCTGATTTGAACATCAATCCAGAGTAACAGTAATGATAGATTTAGTTTGTTCCAATATTATTAAATTTTAAAGTTGCATATATTTTACAGTACTCTAAA
The DNA here is from genome assembly GCF_025265405.1 of Mesoplodon densirostris. Taxonomy (NCBI): domain Eukaryota; kingdom Metazoa; phylum Chordata; class Mammalia; order Artiodactyla; family Ziphiidae; genus Mesoplodon; species Mesoplodon densirostris. The sequence goes on from NC_082663.1 coordinate 29,547,909, forward strand.
ATTTTCAAAATCCTTAAAAATATTATTTGATTTGATACTTATATAGGAAGTCCAAGGGTACATGGTCAGTTGCAGTAATAATAATTTAAAAAGCTAACATTTATTAAGTTCTTAGTAAAAGCCATATGGTGTTAAGCTGTTTACATACATTGCCTGTATGTAAAGATGAGGAACTGAGACTCTTAAGAGTGGTTTACCCAGAGGCATGTAGCTATAAAGTTGCAGTTTGGGATTTGAGCCCAGGCCTTCTGCCTCTAGACCCTGTACTTTTATTTAGTAAGAGTCAGGGCTGGACTGGATGTACACTCTTATGGCCTGTAATTCGGTGCTCTTTCCAGTATGCCAGTGCAAGCCCTGATACTTTGGCCAGGCAAGTCGTCACAAGAGCTAGGCTTCGCCATGCAGTTCTGGGCAAGACTTCTAACTCCACTGACCTTTAGTTTCCTCCCTTTCAGTTCCTAATGGCAATTCTGTTTTCTCTGAACACTTGAGACGGTTGGGAGGAACAAACGAGGTAAAGACTTTGTAAACTGTCAAGTACTTGAGAAATGCAAATGATTAATTCCCTGTAGAATGCCAGCCACCATGTTTAATGGCACTTAAAGAATTGGGTGCCTTTTATATACTGTTCCTTGACTAAGAGACCAACATGTAATTGTCTTCAAGGACTGAAAATCAATTCACGCTTTTCAGATGGGATAGCGCCTTACAAATTTTGGGAGAATTAGATGATAAACTTGAATGATAGGAATGGGGCAGATGGGGAGGGCAGAATGACTGACCTTCAAGCCCTCTGAGACATTTCAAGCCCATGACTGCAGACTTATCTTAGAAACTGGTCCTCACTGACAGTGACCCAGGGAGCAATGCTATACTTCCAAATGTCTTTGTGTTGAGTAGAGAGCTGATAAACTCACCTCTACTCATTCTTCTGGCTAAGACTCAAAATAGTTTCTCTGTTAGTAGTTACTACATACAAATTTACTAAACTCATTCTATCTTAAAAATATTTAGGAGTATAAGCAAAAGGGAGCCAAGACACTCACCATTAGGTATCTGGATGGAGCTCTCTGGGCTCCACTCACTCCAGAATCCATGGTCTGGCTTGCAGTGAACCTGGACAAGGTATTTCTGTCCTGGATATAAGCTGAGAATCTTAAACTGAGTCTGCTGCCCAGCGAAATGAGTCTAAGGGAGGGCAAGGAAAACAGAAGTCACTCTGTCTTGTGTTACGAAGAAAGAGAGTTTTTCTTTAGGCAGTAAACTATTGGAGGAGTGAGACCAAATGATCACACTTAGTAAATACCCTGTTCACACCATCCCACCCTCTCAGCCCAACACTTCCTCCAGTTAAATACTGCTCACACAAAAATCAACAGGCTTTCTATCTCTCCATTGGGAACTCTACTTTAGAAAGACAAATGTTCTGCTCCCTACACCTTGCTTTCTAAATTCTACATTATGGAAGGTGACTAGTTAATAAAATTGGAAAATTGTTCTTTTCTAAACTCTAATAAAATAATTGATTCAAGAATCATTCACTGATGTAAAGCCACTAGGTGGAAGAGAACTGGGATTTCATGAACCCTGAAGCAATTGTGCACAAATTAAACAAGACTTTACAATCAAGGGATCAAGATGTGATCTCCCTGATCCAGGGGCCACTTTTAACATCATTTATGGTAGGTTGACCAGATGGTCTTTGTTTCCTGATATGATGGAATATGAAGCATATATATCACCTCTGAAGTTTTCTTGCCAAAAATTGTTCACCTGGAATCTAATCAAGTCTTTAGATCTAATGTCTGGTTACAGGAAATATGGGGACAGAGAAATTGGCTAAATGACCTCACAAAGAACTAATCAGACAAATGCAGAAGGTGGGACATTCTATGTGACAAGTGACCCAGTCTCCTGAGCACGTTGAGAGTGAAGGGATATATCAGCCAGCCACAGTGAGTGATCCTGGAGTGGATTCTGGTTTGAACAAACCAGCTGTTAAAAATATTTTTTTTGAAGCAATTGGGGGAATTAAAATATGGACTGGCCATTAAATGATATTAAGGGATTCAAAAAGATGATATTAAGGAATTTCAATTAATTTTCTATCTGTGATCCTATTATTTTGGCTATATTTGGAAATATTCCCTTTTTAAAAGAGACATATACTAAACTATTTAAGAGTAGATTATCATAATGCCTATAATTTATTGTACTATTTGTTTATAATGAAGTATTTAAAAGTGAATAAAAATGCCATTAGCCATAGACTGGTTACACTGAATTTTTTTCCTTCCACCTAGTGCCATTTAAGTACTCTCACAGATGTTAGATCTAAGATATCCTGAGGGAGGTGGGTTGAAAACCTGGCAGAAGTGGCTGTTCAGTTGCAAGGAGCTAGTCATGGGAGAGCTGTAAAGATGAGCCCCCATCCATCCCAGTGGAGGGGAGAAGGCCCTTCCACACATGGGTGGGTAACATCAGCATCAGGAAGGCAACATGGTGGCCCAATAATTAGGGGGCATGACCTATTCTCAGTTGGGATACTTCATCTTTGCCAAAGGACAGGGTTCCCTCCAAAAGCTTCTGGTTGACTCACCTCCCACTCAGCTGCTTTCTCAGGTTTTAATCGAATTTCATACTGGAGTGTGAGCCAACCAGATCTTACATCAACCAGGGTGGGTGGAAACCATTTTATCCACAGATATGGTTTTCTGTCTTCTGGCTGTTTTAATTCCAAAGTCAGGTTCACAGGAGGGTCTGGTTCAACTGTAGATATGAAAGAAACTCCATATTTAGTCAAATATGGGTATTTGAATCCAGAACTATATGACTTAGAGGCAGATCTCTCTACCTGTTTTCTCTCCATGGTTATGAGACACTTGGTATTTGATGTCACATTCCTTTAAGTACAGGTCTGTGAACGCCTCCTTAAGAGTGAGGTGCCTAGGCCATACTCCCCAAAGCAATCTACAGATTTAGTGTGACCCCTATCAAATTACCCATGACATTTTTCACAGAAGTAGAACAAATAATCCTAAAATTTATATGGAACTATAAAAGACCCAGAATTGCCAAAGCAATCCTGAGGAAAAATAACAAAGCAGGAGGCATAACCCTCCCAGACTTCAGACAATACTACAAAGCTACAGTAGTCAAAACAGTCTGGTATTGGCACAAAAATAGACATATGGATCAATGGAACAGAATAGAGAGCCCAGAAATAAACCCATACACCTACGGTCAATTAATCTTCAACAAGGGAGGCAAGAATATACAGTGGAGAAAAGACAATCTCTTCAGCAAGTGGTGTTGGGAAAGTTAGACAGCCACATGTAAATCAATGAAGTTAGAACACTCCTTCATACCATGCACAAAAATAAACTCAAAATAGGTTAAGGACAAATATAAGACATGACACCATAAAACTTTTAGAAGAGAACATAGGCAAAACATTCTCTGACATAAATCGTACAAATGTTTTCTTAGGTCTGTCTACCAAGGCAATAGAAATAAAAGCAAAAACAAACAAATGGGACCTAATCAAACTTACAAACTTTTGCACTGCAAATGAAACCATATACAAAATGAAAAGAAAACGTACAGAATGGGAGAATACATGCAAATGATGCAACCAACAAGGGCTTACTTTCCAAAATATACAAACAACTCATACAACTCAATATCAAAAAAACCCCCAAAAACAACAACACAAACCAATTGAAAAATGGGCAAAAGACCTAAACAGACATTTCTCCAAAGAAGAAATACAGATGGCCAACAGGCACATGAAAAAATGCTCAACATCACAAATTATTAGAGAAATGCAAATCAAAATTACAATGAGGTATCACCTCACATTGGTCAGAATGGCCATCATTAAAAAATCTACAAATAACAAACACTGGAGAGGGTGTGGAGAAAAGGGAACTCTCCTATACAGTTGGTAGGAATGTAAATTGGTGCAGCCACCATGGAAAACTGAATGGAGGTTCCTCAAAAATCTAAAAATAGGGTTGCCATATGGTCCAGCAATCCCACTCCTGGGCATATATCCAGAAAAAACTATAATTCAAAAAGATAAATGCACCTCTATGTTCATAGCAGCACTATTCACAATAGCCAAGACATGGAAACAACCTAAGTGTCCATCAACAGATGAATGGATAAAGAAGATGTGAGACACACACACACACACACACACATACACACACAATGGAATACTACTCAGCCATAAAAAATAATGAAATAATGCCATTTGTAGCAACATGGATGGACCTAGAGATTATCATACTAAGTGAAGTAAGTCAGAAAGAGAAAGACAAATACCATATGATATTACTTGTATGTGGAATCTAAAATATGATACAAATGAACTTATCTATGAAACAGACTCATAGACATAGAGAACAGACTTGTGGTTGCCAAGGAGGAAGGGGGGTGGCGGAGGGATGGAGTGGGAGTTTGGGATTAGGAGATGCAAACTCATATATCGAATGGGTGAACAACAAGGTCCTACTGTATAGCACAGGGAACTATACTCAGTATACTGTGATAAGCCATAATGGAAAAGAATATAAAAAAGAACATATATATATGTATAACTGAATCATTTTGCTGTGCAGCAGAAATTAACACAACATTGTAAATCAACTATACTTGAATAAAATAAATTTAAAAAAAGAGTGAGGGCCCTAGGGTGCTGGCTTGCCTTACCCTAGTCTCAGTCCTGCTGGCCAGTCACATTTTCTCCATTCATTTCTTACCTCCTCAAATCAGTCTCCACTACAGGTGAGAGAAAAGCGAGTGTAACTCTAATTGACTTGGCATTATACCCTACAGTTGCCTAAAAACACAGCTTTAGAAAATTTGCCACTAATCCTAGTGGTTGTATGTTACTAAGTAAATACCTAAGAAAGATTGTTTTATATGGACTTACTAAATAAACATCAGTTATTTAATATAAGTTTTAATTTGAACACAAGACTGAGAAATGCTGATCAAAACATCTTTGTACAAAGGTGCAAGTAAAATGTTCAAGATGAATCCTTGAAAGCAAAGTTTCTCAACCTCAGCATTATGTGTATTTTGGACCAGATAATTCTTTGTGGTAGGGGCCTTCCTGAGCATTGTAGGACGTTAGCAGCATCTCTGGCCTCTCCCCATTAGAGGCCCTCTCTCCCTGTGTTGCAAACATCAAAAATATTTCCTGCCATTGCCAAGTACCCTATGGGAGGCAAAGGGCACCCAGCTGAGAATCTCATTTCAAGTGTCTTCAGCATAGCTAAATATTTCTCAGTGACAACAATGCAATCTATTTCTGAGAGATTATGTGCCAATATCTTGTACTGCAGGTTATCACTGGATGAGATTCAAGCTGGTAGACTTTACTGTGGTTAAAACTGCGTTGTAAATGAACTCTGTGGCCTGTCACCAAACACTGTATGCTGCAGGGTTATATGAGAATTCCATGAACACTTCTTTCATTATTTTGAAAAGTATGGCCCAACACATTCTTTCACCAGAGAATTTGTTTTCCAGAGTCACTATGAATTTGATCCACTCATTAATTTCACTTTTTTTTTCTTTTTGCGGTATGCGGGCCTCTCACTGTTGTGGCCTCTCCCGTTGCGGAGCACAGGCTCCGGATGCACAGGCCCAGCGGCCATGGCTCACGGGCCCAGCCGCTCCGCGGCATATGGGATCCTCCCAGACCGGGGCACGAACCCGTATCCCCTGCATCGGCAGGCGGACTCTCAACCACTGCGCCACCAGGGAGGCCCTAATTTCACTTTTTAAACATACTACTTTTCTTTAGTGATCCCATTTTTGTTTTTGTGGATAATCTTCATTACAGCAGTTGTACATTTCAGAACTTCTCTTGCTTTCACTGTTTTGACTTTAAATATTAAATATTTTAACACTTGAGGGCAGAATATTTGAGGACAAGGAAATTTAAGAAAGAAACTATGAAAATGGAATTATTTGGTGTTTAGCATTTTAAAGACTTCATATCTCAAGTAAATTTATATGAATGGAATTTATTTTATTCCTACTTGTCAGTGGGGTTACTTTTTGATTTTCTTAAGCTAAGATCAAATTCTGTTTCTATCCCCATGCTCCTTGCAATAATTTGCTGGGGAGAGACAGAATTCAAATGGGTACCAGTTGCTGTTGGAAGCTTTTCTAGTTTTTAAGGATCAATCACTGATAACACGCCAATGGGATGATATACAGCCCGATACTTGAGAGTCCTAGCTTGATTTTCCTTGTTGGTTGGTGTTAGGTAAGTCAGGAAGACTTGGGTGACCTTGAACCTAATTAGCTACTCCTTAGGTTAGCTAAGGCCAAGCCATCTCTTGTCCTAAGCCATCTCTTGTCCTAAGATCCCCTTTGTTGTCCCTGCTAAACCATACAGATCACTGCAGTTATGTCTCATTGCGCTGCAGCTCAATGTTGATCACACAAAGCAAGAAGCAGCTCTCAGGTCGATTTTGCTTCACTTGCTAATGACTTCTCCAAACATCATGGTTGTGATCCTGGCCTTCAGCCTTCTGTTCCAGCAGCACGATTTACTCCCCAAATTCTTTATTTTGAAAAGAATAGCTCCAGTTGCCAAGAAACATATGTATATTGAGAATTGAATTTGGGGCAAAGCAGTTTGGAGCAATTCCTGTGGGTGGAGAAGCAGATGAGACTATTGTAAGAGCTGCTACTCCACGAAGCAGCTCTGTCTTTCAGGGAGAGAAATCTCAGAAAAGAAATCCCAGCTTGCCAAGGGAGAAGGGGACATCGGTCGCAGGGGGAGGGCTGGAGAGAAGGATTGATAAGGGAAGCTAAATAGAACATTCCTGTTGGGTGCAAGGGGATGGGAGGAAGGGTCAAAGGAAGGCATAAGGATTTTACTGTCTTACCATCATAAATAAAAATTGATTGACTCAGCCATAAAAAAGAATGAAATAATGCCATTTACAGCGATATGGATGGACCTAGTGATTATCATACTGAGTGAAGTAAGTCAGACAGAGAAAGACAAGTAGTATATGATATCACTTATTGTGGAATCTAAAAAAAGGGTACAAATGAACTTATTTACAAAACAGAAGTAGAGTCACAGAGGTAGACAACAAACTTATGGTTACCAAGGGGGAAGGAGGGGGAGGGATAGATTGGGAGATTGGGATTGACATATACACACTACTATAGATAAAACAGGTAACTAATAAGGACCTACTGTATAGCACAGGGAACTCTACTCAATACCCTGTACTGACCTATATGGGAAAAGAATCTAAAAAAGAGTGGATATATGTATATGTATAACTGAGTCACTTTACTGTACAGCAGAAACTAACACAACATTGTAAATCAACTATACTCCATTAAAAATTAATTAAATCCAAAAAACTGGTTTAAAACACTCAGTTGGCAAGGATGGTGTGAATTTTCTCATCTTTCTTTATGGGAATCTATCCATAAGTCCAGAAGACTCAAACTGAGTTTGACTATTGGTAGATTCATATTGGAGTAACAAATTCCTCACCAATCATGCTTCCCCTTACCTATGTAAGTCACGTCCACGTAACGTGGATCTGAGGAACTGCTTCCCATCTGGTTCGTGGCGTTTACTGTGATGATGTATATCGTCCATATGGAGGTGTGCTTCTTGTTAAAGTAGCAGGAGTTGGGACCACTGGTTTTGTAGTCTGGACATTCATGGGTGAATGTCTCTCTGTAATGAGTAATATATTAGGAGTCAGTAAGAAAGTGGTAAAAAGAGTCTAGTGTTTTCTTAATAGATCAATACCACTGGATTCGGGGGAACAGGCATTCCAGATGCAAAAACCAGAGCTCAAGAAGGGCTCCCCAAGTTCTTCTGCCCTGCCCATGTCAGCTGGGGGTGACAAAGGGAAGAGAGTGCTGGAGAGGGGGTGGCAGGGTCACATCAGAGCCCCAGTGACTCTGTTTCTCACCAACCCCTCCTGTCTACAGGTTGCTGTGGGCTTTGTGATATATGCCCCCTGCCAATAAACACTTGAGTTTTCTGTGGCCAATGCACCGCTTTCCTCAGGGAACCACCACTGGGTCATCTCGGGGCACTGGGACTTTCCCCTGCACATACACACGGGGTGGCGGGGAATGCACAAGGCAGCATTTATTGCACATATGTTTTGAATTACATTTCTTTAAAAAAAGATGAAAGGGGATACAAACTGCAGTATATTTCCAATTACACTAAGTCAGCCACAGAGAAAAGTGACTCTGAAAGGAGACATTTCAGGCCCAAGAGGCTCCTTAGGCTGCTCACATTTAGACTTGGGGGCCTCCACGCAAGACTCACCACAGAGGTGTGCAGGCTTATTCCACTTTGCTTGCCACTTTGAGTTCCTGGGATCTGTTTGCCTGACACACCTTTGGGTCCCAGAAGGGATGGCAGCTTTGTGTAGCACTAACTGCTGTCACTGGGAAGTGAGCCAGCTGTTTCTACTAGTCAATGTTTTCTTCACTGGGGAAGGATACAGCCGTCCCTGGATTTCCAGGAGGGTCTCATTGTAACGGTGACAAACTCCTTGTCTAGAGATCACCCTGTTTACTCTGCACTGCAATTTTAGCTCCCAATATGCCTTCTGGGAGATCATAGGTCCATGGATTTCCTAAGGAAAACACCTCATCTTCCTTTTCTTGTAGGGCTTGTTATTTTCTTGCACAAGAAACAAGTTCGAAAAGCTAATGTACCACGGTTGTCAAAGATTACGCGATAATACTCTTAGGTTACAAAAATAATGATTACAAAAAATGATAAATGGCACAAGATTGATAGATAAGCATCTAAAATTAACTAGCACTTAGGAAACACTTATATGTGACCTTGGGCTACAACCTAAACTTACGACAGGCAATGAGGGCATTGCCGGATTGTGTCGCCAAGGTGGTGGCTGAGCTTATGCGCGTGAGGGAGCTCGGCAGGGACATTAAGAGGAAGATGTGGACGCGTATGTTTGATTCCCTTCCTCCAGTAGCAGGAGCCTTATCAGTGTCCATTCGGGGAAGCGTGGCAATTAACCCAGAGTCAGTGTTCCTGTGGCCCGGAGAGTGAGGACACCCAGGTGCGCTTTGCTAGGAGAGAAGAGAACGTTTACCCTTCCTTGTGGTAAGTCAGCGTGTAATTGGTAGGTAATCCTCCATCTGCCCCAGGCTTCCACCAGCAGGTGAATGTTTCCTTTTCGGGAGAACGACATTTAAAGATCTCAGGTTTTCCAGGAGGTGACTGTCCTAGAAAAAGCCAGAAGCCACTGGCGTCAATATTAAGGTCTGTTCAACTCTTTGACCATTCTGCTGGTGACAGAAGCAGATTGATGGGGCCAGGCCAGTGATGAGGTCTCGGTGGGAGTAGGCCTAGGGGTGGAGGGCTCAGAAGTGTCAACATCCAGCAACACTCCTCTGTGGGCGTTGCTGAAGTTGGCAGGACTCAGAGAGAGAGCTTTGCGGTGTGTGTGTGTGTGTGTGTGTGTGTGTGTGTGTGTGTGTGCGCGTGTGCGCGCGCGCGTACTGTGAGATGGAGATACTCCACTATTGGATGCAGTTTCAACAACGGTGAGCATCAAGAGTTCTAGGGATGCATATGCACTGAGAAGGGGGATGTGGCCTTTCTATACTCCCATGGAGTCTATGGGGCGGATACACAGCCACAGCCCCATAAAAAGAATTCTCCCCCAGGCACAAGCATCCTGTGGTCATTTGCTGATCCAGTGCTCTCTGGACCTCTCCCCTCTGGCTCACTAACCACCATCTTTCTGCCATTCCCACACAACGAGCCCAGCTCTCTTCTCTTGTTCTTTCACTGTATCACCGAGGCTCCCCCTTGAGCTGCTTCCTCCCCATCTTCTCTGTCCCTTCCTTTTCCCCTTCACTCTTCCTTGATTCCATTCAGCTTTTTCTTTTCTTTTTTTTTTTTTTTGCGGTACGCGGGCCTCTCACTGTTGTGGCCTCTCCCGTTGTGGAGCACAGGCTCCGGACGTGCAGGCTCATTGGCCATGGCTCACGGGCCCAGCCGCTCCGCGGCACGTGGGATCCTCCCGGGGCACAAACCCGCATCCCCTGCATCAGCAGGCGGACTCCCAACCACTGCGCCACCAGGGAAGCCCTCCATTCAGCTTTGACCTCCGATTCAGCATCACAGCCTGGCTCCCCATCCTCCCTGCCTCCATTTCCTCATTTGGGTTTTTGGTCCCTTTTCCCTTATATTTCCCCCTCTCTCCCTGGGTCTTTATGGGTAGGAGGCATGGGAGCTCCTACAGGTGGCCGCTCTTGCGGTTACTAGCTACCACCATTATCTAGGAGCTGTACTTAGTCCCAGCTGGAAGCTAGCAGGGCTGAAAGAGCTGATGTGGAAAACCCGATGCCAAGTGGATGAAGCTTTTGAGCTCCCTAGTCCCCAAAGCCCTTGGTCAGCCGGGCCCCTCTTCTTCTCCTTATCTGTCAGGTCCAAAGAGGGAAACAGTGGCCCTGGTGCTGCTGGGCTGGGGGGCCCATCCACAGCGAGCCACGTAACCCCAGGTGGTGTTTAGTTCAGGAAATCAGGAGTGGAGAGAAGAGCTTCCAGGTGGTGGTCCCTCAGCCTCTGGGGCTTCTCTGTTTTCTGCCACACTTGCCCTTCACCCCTCACGCTGGCTCCCGGGTAGAACTGCTAGCAGGTCAGAAAGAGCAAGTTTGGAGGAGAACACAGGTGGGAAGACAGGGCACTAGGCAAAACTGCTGTAAAGAAGAACTGAATGGAATGGGACGATGCGGTGCACAGGCTGGGGCCGAGGTCACCAGGCTGAGTGTCACCCGGAGCCCAGCCACCTCCCAGCCCCCCGAAAACGGTCCACGCCAGACAGCCTGGGGTCAGCTCTGCCAATGTTTGTAATGTTGCTGTCCTCTAGGGAACATTTCTTCAGGGTAATTTCACAGGGTGAACTGATTTTTTGTTTGTTTGTTGTTGTGGCTATAGGGAGGAGTATGTGAGGTAGAAAGGAAAGTGTACTTTTAGAAAAGCACAAAATTTATGGCTCAATGATGGGCATATTTAGAAGCCAATTAAGGCCACTGTTGATTATCTGAATACTTAAAATTTCCTTATGGATTATACTGATCTCTGTGGTCCTTTTTCTCTGAAAGCTTCTCTCTCTCACATTTCACTGGTTATTAATAGTACCTGGAGGAAACTCAAAAGAGGAGGGTAAAGTTGTGAAATTATAATTAGTTAAATGTTTCTTTCACCCACTTTAGAGGAGATGGTTACAGTGAATGGACTGTCTCACTATCTCTGTAAAATGCACACAAACACAGGAACAACCACAGAGGTACCACACACAGGTACACACACACACACACACACACACACACACGCTCAAGTACAGCCCATATCAGAAGGACAACCACATACCACAGAGGAATAATATACACAGCTGCATACTTGTAGAAGTATACACAAGTACATACACAGGTACATACACAGAAATATACACCTAAAAATGTGTACACAGACAGGTATACACAGAGAAGCATTTGCAATCAGGCACATATAGGGAAGTTAAGATATACACAGGTATACAAAAGTATACACACCCAGAAATAGGCAGCGGTAGACACACTGAAATGTACACACACAGGCTCACACACTCTAGTTTAGTTGTGAATTTCATTTCCCCATAACAGAGTTGGCTGTATACCCGTTTCCCACCATGTAACAGCAATCCCCTTATAACTCTTTACAGGTTTTCAAAGATTTTTCTCATACACCTTTTCATCTGAGGTGGAAGAAACATCACTATTCTCACTTTGAAAATGTATAAATCCAGAGAGGTTAGGTAATTGGCTCAAGGTTGCACAGCTAGTAAGGGACAGACCCTGAACTGAAACTCTGGTCTGTTTGTTGGTAGAGCTCTTTCCCTGCACTCCCAGAACAAAGACGGAAGTCAGAGCATAGTGACAGGATTTTGCATTAATTGCATTCATTCTTTTGCATTCATTTTTGCATGTCTTAACCCCCAAAATATTGTAAATAATTTAATAGCAGCAAATGGCATGGACATTTTCATTTCTCGTAACTTCATTGCAAGAGGACTGTGATGGATTCTCCCCTCCTCTCATATAAACACCCCAGGGAATGAAAGAGAACAGGACAGCCTCTTACTTACCATTCAGAAGGTTGGTGTTGAGAAACAGTAGCAAAATGAAAACCACTGTGGATGCCACATTTTCCTTCATGTTGGCTCCCTTCTCTTTCCCCAGGAAATGGATCAGAGGTTCACTGAAAGAGGAGGCACAGGCAACTTTTTTGAAAGGACAGTCTGGTTAGGCACAGGCACCACTTTACTCTGGGTGTTTGCAACTGATTCTTGCTCCTTGCTGAATGTGAAGAACAAAACAGGAGGAAAGGAATGTAGGAAAATGTGACAAGGATGGCTTGGCTCAGAAGCATCGCTGCACACATGCTGGGAAAAATGCCACCACCAGAGGTCATCAGATGACAGCGTTCAAGGGCAGCCCAGCAGCAGCTGGCTCTTTGCACACACCCCAAGGAAAAATTGTTCTCTTTGCACCCCACAGTCACCTAACGATAGATCACCTGTTTTACGTGACATAGATTGTATTCCCTACAAAAGAATTGTGCTGGGAGGGCTTTGATCCTCCAGCCAAAATTAAGCCAGGCTGAAAAAGTCAGTGCATTCAGGTTAACTCCAACCTGGCCTCACGGATGCCACCAAGTAAGGGGGGCTTCGCCTGAAGGTTCAGGTTGAGAAGACTCTGGAAGCCTTCTGGGCTATGGGCATGGCTGTGAACGATGCAGTGAACTCTAGTGAACCTCCTCATTCTGGGAGTGCAGGGAAAGAGCTCTCCCCTTTGGAAAAGCCCCATAAACAAGAAATGACAAATCCCAGTAATAATTCAAGTCCCTTGGGTTTGAAGAATTAAGCAAATTTTGAACCTGCAGGGGTTGAGAGTTTTGAGAAATTTATTATTATATTATTATTTTTACCCTTGGAACAACTTTTAAAGCCTCTAAATGTCCTTCTAAGAAAAAAGGATTTTAAAAGACATTTGGAAAAGGCTCATTAGTCTTTTTGGACTCCACACAACTCTCGGAAAACAATAGATTTGACGAAGTAAGTGTAAATTCTTGGAAACCCGTGGCTTACATTTTCCCTTTAAAATTTATGGGATTTTTTAAATCAGGGGAAGGGCATCCAGGGGCAAGGCTGCCCATCTAGGGACGTTGGAAATGACTGAGTGCTGTTTGATGAGCCCTGAAAAGACCAGCCTTTGTCCATTCCTCCTGGTCAGAGGGCGGATCACCATCTGCCAGCCTCACACCACCTCACAGACAACTTCTCGAAGGCTTCCACCTGCTACTGCTCCCTCTGCGTTGTACTCAGAAATAGAAATCTTAGTGACAGTAGAGTTTCGGTGTACACAGCCGCCATCAAGTGACTCTCTCATAACTGGGGCTCCTGGCTCAGTAACAACTCCTGTGAAGTAGCCAGTATCCTGTTCTTTGGGGACCTTCTAGTTACTTTTTCAGGATTCTTTTTGAATATCCTCCCAGGTTACACGTTCTAAGCCACCTGCTCTATCTAACCCCTCAGGGTCATCTAATTAAATCAAGATGCTAAAGGCTCATAATGGGTTTCAAGTCATTCCTCCTATGTATGGAACATTTATCATGGGCCAGGCACTGTGTTGAGTGTCTTTAAAATTTTTTTTTTCAGCTGTGCTGCACAGCACGTGGGATCTTAGTTCCCTGACCAGGGATCGAACCCGCACCCCCTGCATTGGAAGGGCAGAGTCTTAACCACTGGACTGCCAGGGAAGTCCCTGCACTGAGTGTCTTAATCATCCAAATTGCACTGAGCCCTTACAATACCCCTGTGTGTAGCATGGGCTATTACAATCTCCCCTTTTTTAAATTTAATTTTTATTTTGTATGGGAGTAGGTTCATTTACAATGCTGTTTCAGGTGTACAACAAAGTGGTTCAGTTATACATATACATATATCCATTCTTTTTCAGATTCTTTTCCCGTATAGGTTATTACAGCATATTGGACAGAGTTCCCTGTGCTGTACAGTAGGTTCTTGTTGATTATCAATTTTATACATAGTAGTGTGTATATGTTTATCCCAGCCTCCTAATTTACCCCTCTCCCCAACCTTTCCCCTTTGGTAACCATAAGTTTGTTTTCTAAGTCTGTGAGTCTGTTTCCTTTTTGTAAATAAGTTCATTTGTATCATTTTTAAGGATTCCACATGTAAGTGATATCATTTGATATTTGTCTTTCTCCATTACCGTCCCTTTTAACAGAAGAGGAAATGAAAGTGTAGAAAGGTGTAGTAAACTGTCAGTTACGTGCCATTGGGAGAGAGGAATCTGGCAAATCTGAGAGTGTCTGATGAATCATACTCATTTGTGGATAGTGTGTGATGAACATGCAATTATTCCCCATTCTATGGGGGAGACGGTGGAGACCACAGTGACTGAGTCAAGATGAACAGCACCCCAGCCTGGAGCAGGTGTGGAGTCAAGAGAGCCAGGACTCAGTGAGCTCAACCGCCATACTTGTGCCTGAGGATCTCAAACACTGTTGTTCTCCCTAATCCAGCTTCACTGGATCCATCTAGACCTGAAAGAGTTTTTTTGTCCTAAAGATCTATCTCAGCCTGGCTTGGGGATGGGAATTCTACCTACTGGCTGAAGAAGTTCTATAATATCCTTTTATTGAAACTTCCCTTCTCTTTTTGCATCAAAATACTTGAGATCAACTGCTATAAATCACACCTTTTGGGCGAGGTCATGTGCCAACTAAACAGCTCTTCCAAATCAGGGCTCCACGTGTTTTGAAAAAGAAATGCCTGGATGGGGAGCAGGGTGGAGCAGGCAGGAGCAGATACTTTCATCACTTATGCTTCCTGGTATGCTGGTCCAGGCTCAAAGAAACTCTCTTAAATAAAGTTTTCCAATAAAAATGATTTCAGGAAGCATTTTATAAACTAAAAAGAAATAAGCTCCTCTGGGATTTCCTAAGGTATCCTGGAATCTGTTGACTAGCCACAGGTAGTTTCTGATGCCTCAAAACCCCCATGTCAGGAAATTGAACACACTCATAGTGGTCTCATTACTGTGTTTCAATGAGTAATGATTCCCAACTCATCCTGAAACTGACTCTCCAGCAGAGTAAACACAGTGGGGTAAGTAAACCTTCAGAGAGAAAGATAACCCCAGCTGCCCACTTTGCTATGCTGACTGTCAACCTGAGCATCTATTGTGGTCTCTCCCCACACTAGGCATACGTCCTGCTGTCCACTGATCATCTTTATGGCTGGTGGACATGAGGCTGGGGATAAATTTGGTTTTTGTCTCAAACTAAAAATAGAGTAACAGTATGATCCAGCAATCCCACCTTTGGGCATATATCCGGAAAGGAAAAAAATTCTAATTCGAAAAGATACATGCACCCCAATGTTCACAGCAGCACGATTTACAATAGCCAAGACATAGAAACAATCTAAATGTCCATCAACAGATGAATGGATAAAGAAGATGTGGTGTATATATACAATGGAATATTACTCAGCCATAAAAAAGAGTGAAGTAATGCCATTTGCAGCAATGTGGATTACCTAGAGATGATCATACTAAGTAAAATAAGTCAGACAAAGACAAATATAATATGATATAACTTACATGTGGAATCTAAAAAAGTTGATACAAATTAACTTATTTATAAAACAGAAACAGGCTCACAGACATGGAAAACAAACTTATGGTTACCAAAGAGGAAAGTCGGGGGGAGGGATAAATCAGGAGGTTGGGATTAACAGATACCACTGTACATAAACAACAAGATCCTACTGTATAGCACAGGGAACTATATTCAATACCTTGTAATAACCTATAATGGAAAATAATCCAAAAAAGAATATGTGGATCAGATATTATATTCAGATCCGAAGTCTGACTCACTTTGCTGTTTGCTGTATACCAGAAACTAACACAACACTGTAAACTAACTATACGTCAATAAAAAAAGTGTAAATAATTTAAAAAAAATTTTGTTTTTGTCTCTCTGAGTCAACTCCCCCATTGCAGCAGGATCTTGGTCAAGATTATTCACTCTAAGTGGGGCTGGAACATCCAAAGAGTGCCCACAGACTGCTTTTAGTGATGGTTATAGTGGCAAATGGATCCAAATATTTGGAGTCCAACTAGGAAAGTTAGCCCTATACTCCCACCAGAGGACAGTTATCTTGGTTTCACTCCTCAGTAGCTCCCCTGGTGCGACTGTGGTTTAAAAATGCAAAAATTAAAACTGAAAAGTAGGTCTGTAGCAAGTCAGCAGCCTCCACGACTTGCCCATGACAAACTGTCTTGGCTTCCTCGCTTCTGAATCCTCAGAGACTCTCCCATCTTTATGCTCCTCTGTAATCTTATTCAAATATGCCTTCTCACAGTGCTATGTCCCACTCTGGTATGACCCCACAAACCCTCTTCTTCCTCATCTTGCTCTGCATTAATGCTCATCCGGTTCAGATTCTCTGTCCAAACGCTTCCCTTCATCACTCTTTTCCATTAAGCCAAGTCTCATCTACACAGGCCAAGAGTTGAGAAAGCAGGAGCAGGACAGGGGTGGAGATGCAGACGTAGAGAATGGACTTGAGGACACGGGGAGGGGGAAGGGTAAGCTGGGACGAAGTGAGAGAGTGGCATGGACATATATACACTACCAAATGTAAAATAGGTAGCTAGTGGGAAGCAGCCGCATAACACAGGGAGATCAGCTCGGTGCTTTGTGACCACCTAGAGGGGTGGGATAGGGAGGGCGGGAGGGAGACGCAAGGAGGAGATATGGGGATATATGTATACGTATAGCTGATTCACTTTGTTATACAGCAGAAACTAACACACCATTGTAAAGCAATTATACGCCAATAAAGATGCTAAAAAAAAATTACAGACCTGAGCTTTCACCCTTTACCCCCTGGTAGACTTTATCTGCATATGCTGGCTCACCCAGGCCCTGAACCAATCCCAAACGCCAGAAATCTCAGCCCTACCATTTTGTGGGACTTGCTCCCAAGACCTGGTGTCAGGTGGTCTTGAAGTGAATGCAATTCTCACCTTGTCTGTCCTCATCTGCTACTGTTGCCCCAATGCTCTACTCAGATTTTGACTCAGTTTCCCTAACTCTAGAAATGAACCTAGCATGCTGGGCAGGGATTCTGAGGACCTACCTAGCTCTTGCAAGCCCAATTCCCATGGATAAGCAGGGCCCCATCCAAGATTTGAATTTCTTTAAAGAATGTCACACATGTGAAATGCACAAATCCTAAGTATTCTGCTCAATGAATTATCACAAAGTGAATATGTCTATGTTACCATCATCCCAGAAATCTCCCTGGTGCCTCCCCCAATCTCTACCCACCCCTTCCCAAGAGGAACCACTCTTCTGACTTTCAACACTGCAGATTAATTTTGCTTACTTTTGGACTTTATAGAAATAGAATCATACAATATACATTTTTTGAGTGTGTGTGTCTGGCTTCTTTCATTTCACATTGTTGTATGATTCAATCTTGTTGTTACATGGACTCATACAATATTCATTTTTCACTTCATCTCATTCATCTTCATTCATATTACGTTGAATGAAAGACCATAATTTGTTTCCTCATTCTACTCTTGATGGACATTTGAGGGTTCCAGTTTTTGGTAAACTTTGGATTTTGCTAAGATCGATCAAGGCTCCGATGGCAGGGGAGCCCTGCACACCTCACACCCACTTTGCACTCCTTCCCAACTTTCAGTTCTCTACCATCAATGGTTAGGACACCACCTGCCATACCTCCTGACTATAAATGCAAATTAAGCTCCAAATGCCTGTCTGGTCCTAAAAAGGCAAACAATCTCATTTCTTGCAAACAAATTTGAAATACATTCATCCCTTGTTTGAAATGTTGGGAATTGTGTTAGCTGCTCCCTTTGGGGTCTGCTGGGTTGGCGTCCTCTGCCCGCCGGGTCTCCTTACCTGTTGCTCCACCTCTTAGATGGCCTGAGGCTAAAAAAAACAGGGCCAGAACTCCACAGGTACCTTTTGATTTCCAGGAATCTGGCATGTCTTTCCAATATAGAATGCTAATATTTAGTTTGGAAAGCAGAGGACATAATCTGCTAAGGGTGGGGAGAGCAGCAGGAAGGATTAGCTATTTCACCCCAGGCTCAAGATTAAGGCCGTTTTACAAGCTCTGCCCAAAGTCAATGGTCAATGACTGCAGAGAGAATAAGTGAATCACTGAAACCTTAAAGATGAAAAAGCAGAACAAGAATCTAAGATGGGGGATGCAAATCTGCAAGCAGAAGAACTGGTCCTGTGCTAGTATTGTCAAACACTGGACTTGGAGCCAGCTTAGCGTTCTGTCTTTGACAGAGGAATCTGAAGAGGTTTTCAGGATAGCATGGCAGCCACTCCTAAATGCAGACATTGAATGTTGCAGACATTGAATGTTGCAGATACAGTGCTAGGAGAACCCTGGCCTGAGGGTGGGGAGATGAAGGTCCTAGCTCTTCCTGGGTTACATGCAAACATGTGCCCACAGCACTGAAGTGTTTATCTGTCCATAGCCCAGAAATCATAGGTACACATTTGTTTGTGAAATTTCACAGCAGGACGTTTGCTCATATATCATCCATTATTATTTTTCTTTTCTTTTCTTTTTTTATCACTGCAATGATCAAGTTTACATTTTATTGCTTCTCAAACAGGTTGCCTTCTCATTCCCTGTCCTGAGATAATCCTTTGGTGGGAAACATCTGGTACTTTCCATAACGGAATCACTTCTATATAAAATGACCATCCCAGTCAAACCCAGCAGTTTAATCAGAACATCATGGCTGTGTGGATGTTACCAGAAATAGTAGAGAGACAGCTAGAAAATGTCCACCTCTGATTCCAGACACCCCCTCCCTCCTCTCGTGTGAATCCCAGAACTTCTCGAACTTCTTGAAGACTCTCTGTCTGTGAAAATGCACCCAAGCAGAGGGAGTATGCTGTGCATGACCACAGCTGTGTGATGTAAGAGGTAGGCATAGCAGAGATCGGATTTGTCCAAACTGGAGCCAAATCAGGGTTAGTACTGCACCTGGGGACTTACATAGAAAACTCTCCTGGCCCCTAACCTAATCGGGGTAAATCGCTCACGGTGATGTATGTGCCTTTGCACGGGAGTCACTTTAATAAAAGAGAACACTGAATGCTTCCCCACGGCTGGAGGCATCGCTTCCAAATCCAATTACACCAACTCCTCTCACTGACCACAACATCCCAGCAGCATCTTTGCTCTCAGAAAGGCTTATTTTCACTCAGCCTCCTGGGCTTGAAGGCAAGAATAGGAACTGGGTGAGTTTCAATTTTCCCCAGTCAGTGCACACTTCAGACAGATGGTAGAAATTGCCCTTTGGCCTGATTTTCAGAGGAACTAGTTCCTCATAAGACCATTCATTAACAACAATTAAAAAAAAAATCCACAGGGCTTCCCTGGTGGCGCAGTGGTTGAGAGTCCGCCTGCCGATGCAGGGGACACGGGTTCACGCCCCGGTCCAGGAAGATCCCACATGCCGTGGAGCGTCTGGGCCCGTGAGCCATGGCCACTGGTCCTGCGTGTCCAGAGCCTGTGCTCCGCAACGGGAGAGGCCACAACAGTGAGAGGCCCGCGTACCACAAAAAAAAAAAAAAAGAAAAAAAGTCACACACACACACAAAAAATCCACAAATTGTACATTAGGTTTTGCAGTTTACAAAGCTGTTCCAGACTCCAGTGGTTTTCAGTCCAGGATTCGCATTAGAACCACGTAGGGAACTTCTTAAAAGGACAAACTCCTATATCTTGCAAGAGGTTCCGATTGATTCAGAAGTGGGTCCACTGACACATGGACATTTTAACAAAGCCCTCCAGATGATTTCAGTGTAAAGTCAGGGCTGGGAACCACTGATGCCACCTAACACATATAATGTCTCTGCTAGGAGGCTTCCCTCGATGGGAGAGGAAACCGCGGCTCAGAGAGGTAACTGGCTTTGCCCACCGTCACACAGCTCAGCCAGCACAGCAGAAATGGGAATCCAGTCTTTAGACTGGGAGTCCTGCCTCAAATCAACAACAAATCAAAGACAAAATTACAAAACATTTACATGGTGATCTGTAGTGTTTAAAGCACTTTCACATCATGGTCATATTTTATTCTTACAATAATCCTGTGCAGAGGCAGGAAAGCTATTATTGTTCCTACTACTATGTCACGGCTCCCATGTCAAAGATGAGGAAATGGAAGCCCAAGGGGGTAAGTGGCTTAAACCAACAAGCTTATCTTAAAAGCCTCCAGTGTGCTCAGAACTGCGTGGTGATAAAATCAGCAAACCCTCGTGCAGCACACACTACATGCCAGGCACTGAGATGTAAGTTCTATGAATATGTCCATTTTACAGATGAGGACACTGGAGCCCAGAGAGGCTCCATGAGTTGTCTGAGGTCACACAGCTAGTGAGCAGTGTATGGAGAGAGAGGAACTCTGCAGCTGGGCTCCATGATCTGGGTTGTTAACCACCATGCTTTGCACTTCTGATGGCTACAAAGGAGTAGTGGCCCCTGCCTTCAAGAAGCTCCAACGCACAGAACCCAGCCCGGCCATGGCTTGGTGGACAGGTCAGAGGACCTTGGGACCATGGGTTCTGAGCCTTCTAAGGCATTCCTCTTTCTGATAAAGGGCTCTCTCAGCACACTCTCCCTTCCCAAAGTTGGCTCTGATACAGGGTGCTGTGGGGATCTAGGTATGGTCCTTCAATAGCAGTGGATGTTCCTGGGGCACTGCTTCTAGAGTCTGTTCTGGGCACCACTGCCCACCCATCCCAGATACAACGGGTCCAAATTTTTGGAGGGTGGGATCTAGGAAGGGGCATTTTTTTTTTTGCGGTACGCGGGCCTCTCACTGTTGTGGCCTCTCCTGTTGCGGAGCACAGGCTCCGGACGCGCAGGCTCAGCAGCCATGGCTCACGGGCCCAGCCGCTCCGCGGCATGTGTGATCTTCCCGGACCAGGGCACAAACCCGTGTCCCCTGCATCGGCAGGCAGACTCTCAACCACCGCACCACCAGGGAAGCCCCAGGGGCATTTTTTAAATTAAAAAATGTTATTGGAATATAATTGTGCAGCATTAGCTAAAACCTCTATCAAGTCACATAACAATCATTTCTGTGATGGGAACAATTAAGATCTAGTCCCTTAGAAACTTTGAAGTTTATAATACATTGTTGTCTATAATCACTATGCTCTGCATGAGATCTCCAGGGCTTATTTATTTACTGATTGCAAGCTGGTACTGGAAGGGGCGTTTTTAACAAGCACTTAGGTGATTCTTATGGAGCCCTGATTAGAGCATAAAGGACTAGGCAAGGCAGCTACTGGTTAGGAGGTAGGATTGGATCCTCCTCCATCCTCTGGGCCTGGAAAGGGCATTTTCCTAAAAGGACTGACCTGAGCTGAGAGTTCCTTGTGAGGAGGGCTATGAGGTCAAGGGCACTCTCCCCTGGGGTGTAGGTCTACACCAGGGAGCAATTGTTACATTTTCAAAGAATGTTGTAAGCCAGCGGGCTTCCTGTTGGTAGCTTGAAATCAGCAGGAGTGGGAGTACTTCTATGGTGGGAATTGGCAAATGCTATAAATCAGAATGTTTCTTTCTTCTTTCTTTTTCTCCTGGAAGAGCAGTTGTTAAACTTTGACCAGCATACCCCTCACTCCATCTCTCTGGGCTCGGCGTTCCCCCATGTAAGAGGAGGACTTGGGGGTAGTTGAAACTTTCAGGACAGCATAATGCAGGTTTGCAGGGAGCCCTTTCTGACTGGAGGATACCTCGTGAACCCAGGATCCCTTCCCTCCTCCCTTTCCTCTCATCTGCCTCCCTCTCTGTGTTGATTTAACCCGGCCTTCCTCGGGGTCCTGGTCAGACTCCCCCCATTGCCGCCTCTGCTTGTTGAGGCTGCAAGGTTATTGTTTTGTTCCTTCCTGTTGACAACTGCATCAGAGCTTAGCGGGACCTACAGTTGCTTAACACGTTAGCTTTCTAGATATGGTACATACACAATGCCCAAATCAAACAAACGAACCCCCCGTAACCGTAAGCTAAAAACTCGGCTCACCTTGACCCTTGTAAGTGCGCCTCTCACAGTAGCCTGGCGCTTCTGTGATAGAACATTTTCAGTGTTTCACCCAGCCCGGAGAGTGCCCTGACCTGCCTGCCACAGCTTTCCATAGCTGGGGCCACTTGAGCTCCACCTGCAGGCTCTGGGCACAATGTCCATGCGGTGAGAGAAGCCCAGGGAAGGCTTGCATCAGGTCCTGTTCTGTTCCTGGTGCTGGAATCCTGCGTGGTCAACTGTTAAGACCCCACTTCTTCCATAACAGGCCCTTCAGGCCCTGGATCTCTGCCCAGTGCCCAGATCAGTGGCTGACTCCTAGGGCCGGCCTGCATCCGCGTATTCTGTTGGCCCCAGCATCCACGGTGCGTGGCTGGACCGTCTTTCTGAATGCCTGGCAGAATTCCCAGATGCTGACTCCTTGCAGCTCAGCTTGTCGCCTGACCCCTTCCGTCTTGCGCCGTCCCTCTCACTGTCGACTCTCCTGCTCTTCTTGGGAGGCATGATAGGTTTCAAGGTCCTGGCCCCTCCTCATCCTGGTCCGTCTCATTCCTAGAGAGCAGTAAAGTGCCCCTCTGCATTCTTCTGTTTTTAATAAATTTATTTATTTATTTATTTATTTATTTTTGGCTGTGTTGGGTCTTCGTTGCTGTGCGCAGGCTTTCTCAAGTTGCAGTGAGCGGGGTCTCCTCTTCGTTGCAGAGCACGGGCTTCTCATTGCGGTGGCTTCTCTTGTTGCGGAGCATGGGCTCTAGGCACACAGGCTTCAGTAGTTGTGGCTCACGGGCTCAGTAGTTGTGGCTCGTGGGCTGTAGGGCACAGGCTCAGTAGTTGTGGCGCACGGGCTTAGTTGCTCTGTGACATGTGGGATCTTCCGGGACCAGGGCTCGAACCTGTGTCCCCTGCATTGGCAGGCGGATTCTTAACCACTGCGCCACCAGGGAAGTCCCCGGAAGTCCCCCTCTGCATTCTTGATATCAACCAGGTTTAATCTCTGCACACTTCCGAAGGTTTCACACCTTCTCATTTACTCATTTTGCTCAGTAATTCTATTAGCTGTCTGTTTTCACATCTGGCTCACCTCCCTGTCCAAATATGCTCAGCCTCGTCTAACGTGCATGTGTAGGCACACAGACTAATAACAACAGCCCAGATCAGCCCCCTTCCTCCCACCCTCCAGCCCAGAGCAGGTGAACAATTGCTACCATGTGTCTCCTGCACATTCCCAGAAAAATCCCTCGGCCATTTAAAGAGATCCTGGGTGTGTCCTCTTCCACCTTGGAGGAAATTCATTGGTGAAATTGGAAGTGGCAGCAGCCACGTGACAGAGGAAGAGGATGGGACTCAACCAGAAGATCAGCTTGAATTATGCCAGGGGAGGGCGGGCCTGGCCAGGTCTGAGTAATAAGGTAACTTTTTTTTTTCCTGTTTCACCAAGATACTTAAATATGGTTGAGTATTCATTCATTCATTTATCAAATATTAATATTTATCTCCTTCACCTTCTTCAGGCCATTGCTTAAATGTCACCTTATCAGCAAGATCTTCGTTGACCACTGTCTTCAAACCCCATCTCCAGCACTGCTCCACATTCTTCTTCATCCCCCACCCCACTTTACTGTTCTCCACAGCTCATACCATCAACTGACCCATGATATTTTTCCTCATTTGTTTGTTGATGGGGTGTTTCCCTCCACTAGTCTGTAAGCTCCGTTAGAGCAGAGGCTATACAGGAGAGTGCCTAGGACAGTGGCCTAAATTCCAGTGATCTCAGAATGTTCAGTTTTGTCTATGTTCTGAAAAACATGTCATGTCTTACTGAAACAATGTCTGCCCCTTCCAGAGGAAATTGGTTTCCTTGCTCCCCTAAAATTGTAGCATATCAGCAACTAGCTAATCCATGGTGCTGGAGTCCTCCCATTTCTCTTCCCTTCAGAGTATTTAAGAAGAGAGATTTTGGAGGCAAATTATCTGAGTTGGAATCCTGTTCTGTCATTTAATAGATGTGTGATCACAGGTAACTTACTTCTCTGTGCCTTAGTTTCCTCATCTGTAAAATGGGAATAATGCATGGATCAACCTCACAGAACTATGATGAAGATTCAGAGTTGATATTGGTAATGGGCTTGAAGTAGTGCCCAGTCTACAATGAAGACTATATAAATTTTTGTTAAATTTCCTCCATTCTCCCATTGCTAACTGCTTCTCCCTCCTAACTCTCTCCTACCCAAGAACTTTCCACAGTGGAAGAACTAAGAACTAAGGTAGAGTGACATCCTTTCCATAGGAAATGTTGCAGTTAGAATTTCAGTGGAGGCAATGGGGGTGTGAGCAGATTGGATTATACTCCCCAACTCTTTGCTCCCTCCCAGTCAGAGGATTCCATACCCCCATCCATTGTCATTAGACACACTCATGTGTAAACAAAGAAGAACAAAGAGTTTGCTCACTCCCCAACTCTACAAAGATGAAGTTGTCAGCCACTGCAGTGCACCCTAAGAGGAACTGAAGATGAAAAATGGGATGAGGCACTCAGCTTTGGAAAAACAGCCCCTTGGATAGCTGGATGCACAGATCAGGGAGAATTTTAATGAACCCAGATTCTTGCATCTTCCCACACGTAGAAGAGCAAAAAAATCATTAACTTGAGATATCCATTCTTGTGACTAGCAGTAATCTTTTTTTTTTCAATTTTTATTGAAATATAGTTGGTTGATTTACAATGTTGTGTTAGTTTCAGGTGTACAGAAATGTGATTCAGTTAAAGCTATCTATCTATCTATCTTAGATTCTTTCCCATTATATGTTATTATAAGTATAGTTGCTGTGCTATAGAGTAGGTCTTTGTTGTTGGTTATCTATTTTATATATAGTAGTGTGTGCATTTCAGCATTAATCTTTTACAAGATGTATATTGAATTGCATGTATTTCCTAGCCAAAAATCATACATAAACTCTCTCCTCCTTTACCTCTTCAGAAAGGTTCCCTCCGAGCTACTGAGGGGCTGTCTCTCAGGATATAGTCCTCAGTAAGGTCCATGAATAAAACTTAAACTCACAACTCTTACACTGTGCGTTTTTCTTTAAGGCTTCACATGCCCCCTGTGGGTGGAGTACACATCTCATCTCAATGAATTTGGACTTGGCCACATGAAAAACTCTAGTCAATGGAATGTGAGTGGTTGTGATTGTTTTTGCTGTATCCAAACAGAGCCTTAAATACAATTGCATGGTATTGTATTTATTGGCTGAGGCCTTTCTGCTCTCGTTCTCCATATGTCCTCCGGATGTGCCACATGGTACCTACTCCCGCCATCTGGGTTCCAGAATGAGAAAACAGGTGGAGCCCAGATAAGCTCAGCTGAGTCCAGCCAATCCCAGCAGAGCCACAGCCAACCTGCTGCTGAGCCACAGTCTTACGTAAAGTGAGCAAAAAGGAAATGTGTTGTCAGCCACTGAGAGAGCACCATTTGTTACCACTGCAGAACTGACTAATCCAGGGCAAGAGCAGTAGGAGGAGAACGTATGTCTTGCAAGACTGTTCAAACGAGATTATTTTCTCACAGAGGGATCTCTGTGTGTGTTATATATGTGTCTGTGAATGTGCTGTTCATCCAAACACAAAACAACTTAGATAATAATCACTCTTATATTGGTAACAACCTTGTCTACTATGTGTATTTCCATTTCTAGAAATGTGGGCTTGGGAAGTGAGAAGGGAAGTTAAAAATAAAATTAAAAACAATAAATTGTTGACCAATTGGCCTTACCTCTCTGGCTCCCTGGTTATTTGTCTCAAGAGGAAACGAACAGCAGGAGTTCTAGAATCATGGCATTTTGGATATGAAAGGAGCCAAAAGACATGAAAGG
Source organism: Mesoplodon densirostris (assembly GCF_025265405.1). Taxonomy (NCBI): domain Eukaryota; kingdom Metazoa; phylum Chordata; class Mammalia; order Artiodactyla; family Ziphiidae; genus Mesoplodon; species Mesoplodon densirostris. The sequence goes on from NC_082663.1 coordinate 29,574,000, forward strand.
ATTCTGATCCAACCTCTCCCTTTTACAGGTTGGACAACTAAGGCCTGGAGACATGAAGTGCTTTGGCCAAGTGCCTGATGGGAGAATCTTTAGAGCACTGAGAACGGGCTGTGTGCACATCTGAGAAAGTTGCAATAGCTAAGAAGAAATTTTCAAGAATGTGTCGAAAGCATTTTTCCTCTCTAATTCCTGCTTTTTTCTACATCTCGGTTAGAACTCTGGGAGACCACAGGAGTAGCAAAAGCTTCTAGTGTCCATCAGAATTTGGTTCTCCTTTTCCTTCTGGACAGAGAGTTAAAGTTTGCTTCATTGGCTCCCCTGTAGTTAGACAGAGGCAGGTGAAGGAGTTGTGGCCTCTGAAAGTGGGCAGAAATGATGTACTTTTCGTCTAGTCCTGGTCTATAAGATATTCACACATTCTCTCTCTCTCTCCCTCTCTCTCTCTCTCTCATCCGTTACTGCCCAGAGGATGATGAAATGGAAGACTTCAGTCGTATGGGCTTAGTACAGCCCATAGACGGAAGGGTCCTGCATCCTCTTCTGATGCCCACTGGACTGGGACATGGGTGAGAAACAAATTTTGGTTGTTAAGCTTCTGAGACAGAGAGAGGTTGAGTGTTATAATGACTAGCCTTACCTAGATGACTAATCCAGGGGTAATCCAGAGACAACCAGTGCAGCTTAGTTTAGATGGTAACTACCATATTTAACCAAGTAGAAGAGCTGTAAATAAGAAGGAAGCCTCTGACATCTGGCCCACTGCCACTGTTCCTTCTTGAATACCATCATCAAAGTCTCCGAGTAACCTGTGCCTTGCTTCCTCTGCATTTTCAGCCCCACACACTGTCACATTCATATGTGTCCACAGGTGTTCAACAACACTTGTTGATGGCTGACTGACTACTTTTATAAAGCCATACACCATATATTATTTTGATTCACAGATCCTTTGAAACAGCGCTTGACTTGAGCTCTATAATACATTCTTCCCATTAAGCAATAGGCCCTCCATATTACTGAGGGCTATGTTCTGAGACCTTATGGATTCTTCCAATAAAGCTGCTCATGTTCATCAATTCGAACTCTAAGACAGATGGGGGACACAGCCAACTGAGATGTGGTTGCTGGATAAGTGAGCTTTGAATAGTGATGCACTTCTGTAGCCCAAAGTAAGACAACAGCACTTAGAAAAAGAGAATATAATATGCTTAACACCTTAAAATATAAGTGCTATTGTCAATTATAAAAGAATCCCTCTATAGATTTCTTAATAAGTCCACCATCCTATTAGTGTATATCAACAACCAGTAGGCCTAACTCCCAATTGGTTGCTAGGTTTCCTGTGTCAGTGCATTTGCACATGGAAATAGAAAGGCCCATGCAAACATCTGCGTATTTGGCTACCGTGACATTGGCCTGGCAGAACCCAGTAAATCATTGTTGACTCACTGCTTTACAATAATAACATCACCGCTTTGTACAACGTGTAGTTGATTGTGTGTCTTCCAGACAACCCTCTCTGAGATTACCCAGGAAAAAAAAGGATTAGGAAGTCCGTATCTAAAAGCTTAGTCAATTTCTCCTTATCTTTGTAAACATTCTTGTAATATTATCCATAATGATTTTTCATCCTTGGCCTTGCAGACTTCCCATACTATGCTTCTCAACTCAGCTTCAGAGACAGAAATTAATTTTAATATTATGACAAGAACAATATAATTTGGAAGGGAAGTTTGCTGCTTTGCCGATACCTCCAGTTCTGTCAATTACCAACTTATTTACAAGTCAAAATATAAGTGGCTTGGGATGCTTTTATGGGAGTGCCTCAGCAGAGGGACTGATCTGCACCTGGATGCCTGGAATGCCTTTCTGAATGTCCTTGATTGCTTAAAAAACTAAAAATAGAACTACCATATGACCCAGCAATACCACTACTGGGAATATACCCTGAGAAAACCATAATTCAAAAAGAGACATGCACAACAATGTTTATTGCAGCACTATTTACTGTGCTGGACATGGAAGCAACCTAAGTGTCCATCAACAGATGAATGGATAAAGAAGATGTGGCACATATATACAATGGAATATTACTCAGCCATAAAAAGAAGTGAAATTGAGCTATTTGTAGTGAGGTGGATGGACCTAGAGTCCATCATACAGAGTGAAGTAAGTCAGAAAGAGAAAAACAAATACTGTATGCTAACACATATATATGGAATATAAATATAAATATATATGGAATATATATATGGAATCTAAAAAAAAAATGGTTCTGATGAACCTAGGGGCAGGACAGGAATAAAGACGCAGACGTAGAGAATGGACTTGAGGACACAGGGAGGGGGGAAGGGTAAGCTGGGATGAAGTGAGAGAGTGGCATGGACGTATATACACTACCAAGTGTAAAATAGATAGCTAGTGGGAAGCAGCCTCATAGCACAGGGAGATCAGCTCGGTGCTTTGTGACCACCTAGAGGGGTGGGATAGGGAGGGTGGGAGGGAGGGAGACACAGAGGGAAGAGATATGGGGATATATGTATACGTATAGCTGATTCACTTTGTTATACAGCAGAAACTAACACAAGTTGTAAAGCAATTATACTCCAATAAAGATGTTTTAAAAAGACCCATTATAGTCCCCGCCTTTTCTTTCAGGCTCTGTGCATGTGCCAGGCACACAGAGCTAAAGTGTGGCCAGTGAGTCAGTCTGGGAAGAGCAGCAGATAATGTTCCCTTTAATACCCTGTGCAGTTCAGAAGAGCGGTGTCCTGCTTAGGAAAGTCCTCAGGAGCACTTACTTGCTTACTGAACGAGGGATGAGTGAACCAAGGGTTGCAGCCTCCAACGGGTTGTCTTCGTTCTCACTCTTTACCCCTCTGGAGGTCACATTTAGCCCCATGTCACTTCATGGATTAACAGGAACAAGGATTTTGTGGGTGGACAGGTACCACATATCACGGCAGACCCTTGGCCAAATTCCTTATCAGGCATCTCCGTCTTCCTCTCCAGGTTCTTCTCCTTGTCAGTTGCCTTGTCTTGCCCCTTTATCTTCCTTTCACTCTGCTCTAAATCCCCTTGGTGGTACCAAGCCATCCTGCTCTCCCTCAGCTTCTGTGTCTTACAGACTAAAATACCAGGCTGATATCTAGAAAAATAACCATGAGCGTTCCTCAAAGTATGTCCCATGGGGCAAGTCCTCCCACCAGGTGCCTTGTTATAGTCTTTGCCCTGCAGAAACGGCTCCCTTTCTATGCAGGCACAGGGCTGCACGGAAAATGTGATCTCTCCATGCTGTTTCAGAAGCAATAAAGATTGACACGTGGCTGCCCACTCAAAAGCCCAGCTGCCTCCTTCGCCTCAATTTCAGCTTTCCTTCCTTCAGGCAGGGACTTCCTTGGGTCTCCCCAAAGCGGGGGATGCCCTGTCCACAGAGCACCCAGGACCTGACCCTATCATAGAACTGGTAATGAAGCCTGATTTATCTTTCTTCCTGAACCTGCCCAGGCTGGTAGCTCATGGATGTCAAGAACTGTGTTTATTATTTTATTATTTTTTCTTCTATGTTCCTCATCCTTAATATAAATCTCAATAAATGGTTTTGAATAAATAAATGTATTGGGTGTCAGTTGCATTTAGAGGGAAGTTGGTAAGGATTTTATTCTCTAATGGGCTCTAAATCATTGGCGTATGTGGTTGCAAGGGTAATGCCTTGTCTATATTGGGTGGTTTAAAAATTGATAATAATGGCGATGTGTGTTTTGATAGGATTTCCAATTTTCAAAGTATTTTCTTATAAAATGTGTATTTTATTCTTTTCCCAACACCGTGAGATTTCTGGATGGTATCACTGAGTTTGCAAATGCTTGTGGCTGTTCAACAGTAGAGGCGGGGCTGGCACCTTGCCTTCTGAGTGTAAATTGATGAAATCTTTCTGGTAATACATGTTAAAAGCCTTAAGAATGTAGATACACTTTTTTTTTTTTAGAACAGTATACATAGTTGCCTGTCATTTTTATTTTTATTTTTTCTCTTTATTTTTAATATCTTCATTGGAGTATAATTGCTTTACAATGGTGTGTTAGTTTCTGCTTTATAACAAAGTGAGTCAGCTATACATATACATACATCCCCATATCTCCTCCCTCTTGTGTCTCCCTCCCACATTCCCTATGCCACCCCTCTAGATGGGCAAAAAGCACGGAGCTGATCTCCCTGTGCTATGCAGCTGCTTCCCACTAGCTATCTATTTTACATTTGGTAGTGTATATATGTCCATGCCACTCTCTTCGTGCCAGCTTACCCTTCGCCCTCCCTGTGTCCTCAAGTCCATTCTCTACATCTGCATCTTTATTCCTGTCCTGCCCCTAGGTTCTTCAGAACCATTTGTTGTTGTTGTTGTTTTTAGATTCCATATATATGTGTTAGCATACGATATTTGTTTTTCTCTTTCTGACTTACTTCACTCTGTATGACAGACTCTAGGTACATCCACCTCATTACAAATAACTCAATTTTGTTTCTTTTTATGGCTGAATAATTTTCCATTGTACATATGTGCCACATCTTCTTTATCCACTCATCTGTCGATGGACACTTAGATTGCTTCCATGTCCTGGCTATTGTAAATAGAGCTGCAATGAATATTGTGGTACATGACTCTTTTTGAATTATGGTTTTCTCAGGGTATATGCTCAGTAGTGGTATTGCTGGGTCGTATGCCAGTTCTATTTTAATTTTTTAAGGAATCTCCATACTGTTGTAGATACACTTTGAATTGGAAACTACACTTCTAGAAATTTATCCAAAGGAAAAGAAATGTGCAAAAACAATTTTGTACACACACAAAACATCCCCACTGTGCTATTTATAAAAAAAGAATATTGGGAAAAAAATCTAAATATCAAATCATAAAGGCTTATTTAACTAGATCATGGTATAGATATTCAGCAAAATATTGTTTAATTTAAAAAATAATGTGATAAAACTTTTAATGATATGGAAACACGTGCAAGAAAGAAGATAACTGGGTACAGAAAGTGGATGTGTTTGACCTCAATTCTAATATATGTATCTCCATATGTGCACAGAAGAAAAACTGGGAATATATATATGCACCCAGTATATTAGCAGTGGTTATCCCTGGGAGGATGGTTCTAAAATTAAAAAAATATTATTTTTGTAATAAAATAAAGTATTACTAAAATACCTAAATAAAATTAAAAGTTATTACTTTTATAATTGAGGGGGGAAATCCCAATAAAAATTTTAACACCATAAAAACAATCCCTTCATGGACACCTGGCATTTTGGAATGTAAATACATGGACGAAGTCCCCACTAGGGTGAGATACAGGAATTGGTTATATGTGTCATGGCACAATTTTCAGCTGTTGACAGCCAGCCTCCCCGTGTTAATTAGTGGTTGTGTCTGAGCACGTGACCCATCTCTTGGGCAATAAAGAGGGGTTTCAGCAGTTCTTGATGTCCTGCTCACTTGTTTTTAAGAACTCCCTCCACTTCTCAGAATTCCATTATTATGTCCATCTTAGGGTTATTTAAAATCCCCAGGGACAGCTAGCGATTATTTGCCATTAAGCTTCTGACAAGTGGATGAGAGGCAATTTCAGGGAAAAACCCCTTGCACTGAGCCTCAGAAAAGGGTGCAGTCCTTATTAAAACGGAGTTTAAGAAGTTCAGCTGGGTTCTCTCTGGGAAGCTGTGTACTTGTTTTACCCCGGCCCCTCAGCTTCTGGTCATCCTTGGGATACAAAGCAAAAGGAATTAGAAGTTTAAAGTGTGGAAAAGAGGGAGAGAAGGTGGAGAAAGTGGGAGAATCTGGAAGTCCAAAGGGTGGTAAGGAAGAGGGGCAGCTGGTGGACTCAAGGGTTAAAGCCCCACTCTCTTGACTATGGCCAGAAATCTGAGCATCTCTGCCACATCTTGAAACCACTCCCAGTGCCAGAGTCTCTCTCTCCCCTTACCTGGCTCCATCTTGTACTGGCACATCCTGTCCCTACCTGATTTAATCACCTGTTCTCACTCTTGTACGATATGTTCTTTCAAACTTCCTTCTTCATTCAAAGCATCTGGGCTACTTACACAGCAAGATAATTACTTGTCTCTCTTACTGGCTTATATTTACTCTTTTTTTCTTCTCTCCCCTTTACTCAGCTTCCCTCAGGAGCCCTCTCTTAGCAGAAAAGCCACCTGTCCCATCAAAGATGTAATGGCCAGGGATCTGAGCTAGGCTGGATCTGTGGGGAGAGCAAAAAGTACTCCAGTGCAGACTCCTTGAGAGAAAAAGGAAGGAGGAATGAGAACGAGGATTCACCCTTTAAATGCATTTTCAGAAAACTTCAGGATGACTCTAGTTTAGTGGCTGGAACACCTATCCATCCATCCATCCATCTTTCAAACGTCCACTGAGCATCTCTGATGCAGCAGGCATGGGCAGGACCCTGATAATTTAGTCTTGTGCTAAAGCAACCTTCCTAGTACTTAGGCTGGTAGAGAAGAGAAAAGCTAGTATAACACTTTAATGTAAATAACACAAGTATTAAGGCCCCTCTGCAGGGGTCATGAGAGCCAAGAGCAGGCAGATTTGACCTACTCAAGGAGGTTGGGGGCTCCCCTGGGGAGGCTACCTGAGGGATGACGAGTAGAAAGTCCCTCTTCTTTCTCTATTCATAGCCCTGCGTATAAATGGGTATGCAGATGTTCCTGGTTGCTTCTCCAACAGTCATTTCCCCTTTGTTTTTGCACACAGAGCCCAGTTTTGTCAGCTATCCGCTGTCCAGTCCCAGGGGATGGAGTGTTATCCTTCTAAGGCAACTGTGGTAATCTCACTTCCCATTTATCTGTGATTGGTTTAGGACTGGTTATTCCACCCAGTTCTGGACACAGACATGGCAGAAGTCTTCTGGGGTCTGCTGGGGAAGATTTTCCTCCCTGGTCAAAAGAGAGAGGGTGGAAGAGAAGGGTCCCCAGGTAAAAAGAATCTGGGTCCTTGGTTGTATTATGAGCTCCTAAAGCAAACCTGGGACTGGTTTTCTCAGGACTTCTTTGGTGAGTGTTACACGTCCATGGTTTAGTCTGCTTTTAGCCAGGCATCTGGTCCTTGGGGGATGATTTCATCAAAGTCTAGTACGGACAGCTCAGTGGTCTAATTGGTGAAATGGGTATGTTTTCAACCCTAGTGGCCTACGGGTGGAAAAGGTGGATGTGAGTGAGAACTATCAGGATGCTGCCGTGAAGGGAAGGAACAAGGTAGCTTGTGGCTGAGGTATTGCTTCATGGGGCACATTCAAATTAATCATATCCTCACTATTGCTTTATCTGTTTTTTTTTTTTTTTTTTTTTTTTGTGGTACGCGGGCCTCTCACTGTTGCGGCCTCTCCCGTTGTGGAGCACAGGCTCCGGACGCACAGGCTCAGCGGCCATGGCTCACGGGCCCAGCCGCTCCGCGGCATGTGGGATCTTCCCAGACCGGGGCACAAACCCACGTCCCCTGCATCGGCAGGCGGACTCTCAACCACTGCGCCACCAGGGAAGCTCTGCTTTATCTGTTTGAATAGCCTTTTGATTTTTTTCTTTTCAATTCTCTGGACAATGGCAGATTTAGTGCCAGGAGTCATTAAAAGTGAAAGTCCAATAATTCCTCTGCCTATCTGTTTTTTGATGTGCATGTTCTGTCCAAGAAAATACGGAATCTGATTGGTTATTTAGCCATGTATGTAAATAGCTCCCAGGTTGTGAGACATTTTCTCAAATTTGATGAAAGTCATAAATATTTGGCACCAACCACTTTAAGTCCTCTAAATGGACTAATCTGATTCAGTTTTCTGGATTCTTTTCTAGCAAACAGAAGCCACCCGCATGTTCCGGGGTCTCCCACTGCAGACTCAGAGTTTTGGGAGCCAGGAAAACTGTATCTTCCTGCATCTCAGGCACAGGAAAACAGACTTGGCAGCTAGGGTGCCCAGGCTGTCATGTGCACCGTTTCCTCTTTACCATTAATGTTTGTCTGGGAGGGGTCTTCTGGGAAAAGTCACATCCTTGTTCTCAGTCTAGTCCTTTGCTTGGCCGTTCGCAAGTGTTATTCGGTAATGAAGAGTCCACGAGATGGTCAGGGCTTGGGGCTGGATGTGAACTGAGGTTGCAGTATGATCCAGGTGGAGGTCACACACTTTGGGGCTGGCACACGTAGGGACCTGGACAGGTACAAAAGAACCCTCATTCACCTGAGAGGTGACACAAGCTGCAGAAAGAATTGGACAGTGGTGTCTAGAGCTGGTTCTGCCATTTCTCGGTCAGATTGATTTGGGTCCATCTCTTCCTCTTTCTGAGATGAATTTCTTTTAATAGAAACTGTCAAGAGGCTCACATCTGTCTTGCTTTCCTCAGCCAACTATTGTGAGGATGAGATGAATTAATGTCATGAAAATGCTCCATGGGACTGCAAGTTCTATGTGAGTGTGAACCAGTGGTCAGTAAGAGGTGAATGCTCCCAGATCCTCCACGTCTCTCTGACTCTTTGAGTGGAGGTCTAATTCCAGATGGAGAAGGCTCTCCTTTCTTCCTGAATGTCTTTTGATTTAGGAACTCCCAAGTATCCTTGCTTTAGGACTCTTGGTAACTGAGGGGCTGCCATGTGCTGCCATGGTGATGATATCCCTTTGGCTGGGAGGCCAGTGACCCCTGTGTCCCTCTTGGCTCAGGATTCAGGACAGGATAATTTGCTTCACAAGGAGCCAAAGATCCCAGGGCCCATAAAATGGAGGAAATGGGGCCCAAAGCCAATGCCAACCGCTCCTTTATTTGCAGGTGTCAACACCAAGAGATTTGTGGTGGGGTGGCTTCATGTTTGCTCGGGGCTAGAGTCTGGGAAAAGCACACAAAGTTTGCCTTTGGTGGCCTTTTGCTTTCTCTTTCGAATTCTGTTCTCTCTCCTACTCCTCTGTCCTTCCCTACATAGAGGGAATTTCAGGCTCCCTCTGCTTCCCAGAACTCTGCTTTGGCAGTACCAGCAAAGTCAAGAGGAGTTCCACACAACAGAACTCCCTACGGTGATGGAAGTGGTCTATGTCTTCTCTGTCCAATACAGCAACCATACCATATGTGACTGTCAAACATTTGAAATGTGGCCAGTGTGACTGAGGAACTGAATTTTTAATATTATTTAATTTCAACGAATTTACATTAAAATTACCACTTGAAGCCAGTGGCTAGTGTGTTCAATGGTGCAGGTCTGGAGCTCAATACCTCAATCATTTCAGTCCTTCCACTCCAATCACAACTAACCTGTCCTGCAGATGATGGATAAAGAAGATGTGGGACATATAATCAATGGAATACTACTCAGCCATAAGAAAGAATGAAATAATGCCAGTTGAAGCAACATGGATGCAAATAGACATAATCATAGTAAGTGAAGTAAGACAGAAAGAGAAAGACAGATACCATATGGTATCACTTATATGTGAAATCTAAAATATGACACAAATGAACCTGTCTACAAAACAGAAACAGACATCTGAACACAAAGAACAGACTTCTCTGGTCGCCAAGGGGAAGGGGGTTGGGGAAAGGATGGAGTGTAAAGTTGGGGTTAGGGGGGACCTTCAAGATGGTGGAGGAGTAAGACGTGGAGATCACCTTCCTCCCCACAAATACACCAGAAATACATCTACATGTGAAACAACTCCTACAGAACACCTACTGAACGCTGGCAGAAGACCTCAAACCTCCCAAAAGGCAAGAAACTAACCACGTACCTGGGTAGGGCAAAAGAAAAAAGAAAAAACAGAGACAAAAGAATAGGGACGGGACCTGCACCAGTGGAAGGGAGCTGTGAAGGAGCAAAGGTTTCCACACACTAGGAAGCCCCTTCGTGGGCGGAGACTGTGGGTGGTGGAGGGGGGAAGCTTCGGAGCCATGGAGGAGAGCGCAGTCACAGGGGTGTGGAGGGCAAAGCGGACAGATTCCCACACAGAGGATCAGTGCTGACCAGCACTCACCAGGCCGAGAGGCTTGTCTGCTCACCCGCCAGGGCGGGCGGGGGCTGGGAGCTGAGGCTCAGGCTTTGGAGGTCGGATCGCAGGGAGAGGACTGGGGTTGGTGGCGTGAACACAGCCTGAAGGGGGCAAGTGCACCACAGCTAGCCGGGGGGGAGTCCGGGAAAAAATGTGGACTTACCTAAGAGGCAAGAGACCATTGCTTTGGGGTGCACGAGGAGGGGGGATTCAGAGCACCACTTAAAGGAGCTACAGAGACGGGCACGAGCCGCGGCTAAGAGCGCGGACCCCAGAGACGGGCATGAGACACTAAGGCTGCTGCTGCAGCCACCAAGAAGCCTGTGTGCAAGCACAGGTCACTATCCACACCAGCCTTCCTGGGAGCCTGTGCAGCCCACCACTGCCAGGGTCCCGTGATCCAGGGACAACTTCCCCGGGAGAACGCATGGCGTGCCTCAGTCTGGTGCAACGTCACGACGGCCTCTGCCACCGCAGGCTCGCCCCGCATCCATACCCCTCCCTCCCCCCGCCTGAGTGAGCCAGAGCCCCCGAATCAGCGGCTCCTTTAACCCCGCCCTGTCTGAGCAAAGAACAGATGCCCTCAGGCGACCTAAACGCAGAGGCGGGTCCAAATCCAAAGCTGAACCCCGGGAGCTGTGCAAACAAAGAAGAGAAAGGGAAATCTCTCCCAGCAGCCTCAGGAGCAGCGGATTAAATCTCCACAGTCAACTTGATGTACCCTGCATCTGTGGAATACCTCAATAGACAACGAATCATCCCAAAATTGACGCAGTGGACGTTGGGAGCAACTGTAGACTTGGGGTTTGCTGTATGCGACTGACTGGTTTCTGGTTTTATGTTTATCTTAGTTTAGTATTTAGAGATTATTATCATTGGTAAATTTGTTTATTGATTTGGTTGCTCTTTTCCTTTTTAAAATTTATATATATATATATTTCCCTTTTTCTTTTTTTGGGAGTGTGTATGTGTATGCTTCTTTGTGTGATTTGTCTGTATAGCTTTGCTTTTACCATTTGTCCTAGGGTTCTCTCTGTCTGTTTTTTTTTTTTAGTAGAGTTTTTAGTGCTTGTTATCATTGCTGTATTTGTTATTTGGTTTGGTTGCTCTCTTCTTTCTTTCTTTCTTTTTTCATTACCTTTTTATTTTTAAATTTTTAATAAGGTTTTTATTTTAATAACTTTACTTCTTTTTATTTTCTTTCTTCCTTCCTTCCTTTTTTCTTTCTTTTTTCTTTCTTTCTTTCTTTCTTTCTTCATTCCTTCATTCCTTCCTTCCTCTCTTTTTTCCTTCCTTCCTTCCTTTTTCCTTTCTTTTCTTCCTTTCCTCCTTCCTTCCTTCTTTCTTTCCTTTCATTCTCTTTCTTTCTTTCTTTCTCCCTCCCTTTTCTTCTGAGCCATGTGGCTGACAGGGTCTTGAAGCTGCAGCTGGCTGTCAGGCCTGGGCCTCTGAGGTGGGAGGGCCAAGTTCAGGAAATTGGTCCACCAGAGACCTCCAGGCTCCATGTAATATCAAACGGCAAAAGCTCTCCCAGAAATCTCCATCTCAATGCTAAGATCCAGCTCCACTCAACAACCAACAAGTTACACTGCTAGACACCCTATGCCAAACAACTACCAAGACAGGAACAAAACCCCACCCATTAGCAGACAGGCTGCATAATATCATAATAAGTTCACAGACACCCCAGAACACACCACCAGACGTGGTCCTGCCCACCAGAAAGACAACATCCAGACTCATACACCAGAACACAGGCACCAATCCCCTCTACCAGGAAGCCTACACAACCCACTGAAACAACCTTAGCCACTGGGGACAGACACCAAAAACAACGGGAACAATGAACCTGCAGCCTGTGAAAAGGAGACCCCAAACATAGTAAGTTAAGCAAAATGAACAGAGAACTACACAGCGGATGAAGGAGAAATGTAAAACCCCACAAGACCAAACAAATGAAGAGGAAATAGGCAGTCTATCTGAAAAAGAATTCAGAGTAATGATAGTAAAGATGATCCAAAATCTTGGAAATAGAAAGGAGAAAATACAAGAAACGTTTAACAAGGACCTAGAAGAATTAAAGAGCAAACAAACATAATGAACAACACAATAAATGAAATTAAAAATTCTCTAGAAGGAATCAATAGCAGAATAACTGAGGCAGAAGAATAGATAAGTGACCTGGAAGATAAACTAGTGGAAATAACTATGGCAGAGCAGAATAAAGAAAAGGGAAAGAAAAGAATTGAGGACAGTCTTAGAGACTTCTGGGATAACATTAAATGCACCAACATTCGAATTATAGGGGTCCCAGAAGAAGAAGAGAAAAAGAAAGAGGATGAGAAAATATTTGAAGAGATTATAGCTGAAAACTTCCCTAATATGGGAAAAGGAATAGTCAATCAAGTGCAGGAAGTGCAGAGAGTCCCAAACAGGATAAATCCAAGGAGAAACATGCCAAGACATATATTAATCAAGCTATAAAAAAATACAAAGAAAAATAATAAAAGCAGCAAGGAAAAAACAACAAATAACATACAGGGGAATCACCATAAGGTTAACAGCTGACATTTCAGCAGAAACTCTGCAAGCCAGGAGGGAGTGGCAAGAAATATTTAAAGTGGTGAAAGGGAAAAACCTACAACCAAGATTACTCTACCAAGCAAGGACCTCATTCAGATTTGATGGAGAAATCAAAAGCTTTACACACAAGCAAAAACTAAGAGAATTCAGCACCACAAAAACAGCTTTACAAAACATGCTAAAGGAAATTCTCTAGACAGGAAACACAAGAGAAGGAAAAGACATATAATAACAAACCCAAAACAATTAAGAAAATGGTTATAGGAACATATATATTGATAATTACCTTAAATGTAAATGGATTAAATGCTCCAACCAAAAGACATAGACTGGCTGAATGGAGACAAAAACAAGACTCATATATATGCTGTCTACAAGAGACCCACATGAGACCTAGGGACACATACAGACTGAAAGTGAGGGAATGGAAAAAGATATTCCATGCAAATGGAAATCAAAAGAAAGCTGGACTAGCAATTCTCCTATCAAACAAAATAGACTTTAAAATAAAGACTATTACAAGAGACAAAGAAGGACACTACATAATGATCAAGGGTTCAATCTAAGAAGAAGACATAACAATTGTAAATATTTATGCATCCAAAATAGGAACACCTCAATACATAAGGCAAATGCTAACAGCCAAAAATGGGGAAATCGACAGTAAAACAATCATAGTGGGGACTTTAACACCCCACTTTCACCAATGGACGGATCATCCAAAGGAAAATAAAGAAGGAAACACAAGCTTTAAATGATACATTAGACAAGATGGACTGTTTGATATTTATAGGACATTCCATCCAAAAACAACAGAATACAAATTCTTCTCAAGTGCTCATGGAATGTTCTCCAGGATAGATCATATCTTGGGTCACAAATCAAGCCTTGGTAAATTTAAGAAAATTGACATCATATCAAGTATCTTTTCTGGCCACAACGCTATGAGACTAGATATCAATTACAGGAAAAAATCTGTAAAAAATACAAACACATGGAGGCTAAACAATACACTACTGAATAACCAAGAGATCACTGAAGAAACCAAAGAGGAAATCAAAAAATACCTAGAAACAAATGACAATGAAAAAAAAAGTTGACCCAAAACCTATGGAATGCAGCAAAAACAGTTCTAAGAGGGAAGTTTATAGCAATACAATCCTACCTCAAGAAACAAGAAACAACTCAAATAAACAACCTAACCTTACACCTACAGCAATTAGAGAAAAAACACAAAAAAACCCAAAGTTAGCAGAAGGAAAGAAATCATAAAGATCAGATAAGAAAAAAATGAAAAAGAAATGAAGGAAACGATAGCAAAGATCAATAAAATGAAAAACTGGTTCTTTGAGAAGATAAACAAAATTCATGAACCATTAGCAAGAGTCATCAGGAAAAAAAGGAAAAAGACTCAAATGAACAGAATTAGAAATGAAAAAGGAGAAGTAACAACTGACACTGCAGAAATACAAAGGATCATGAGAGATTACTACAAGCAACTATATGCCAATAAAATGGACAACCTGGAAGAAATGGACAAATTCTTAGAAAAGCACAGCCTTCTGAGACTGAACCAGGAAGAAATAGAAAATATAAACAGACCAATCACAAGCACTGAAATTGATACTGTGATTAAAAATCTTCCAACAAACAAAAGCACAGGACCAGATGGCTTCACAGGTGAATTCTATCAAACACTTAGTGAAGAGCTAACTCCCATCCTTCTCAAACTCTTCCAAAATGTAGCAGAGGGAGGAACACTCCCAAACTCATTCTATGAGGCCACCATCACCCTGATACCAATATCAAAGATGTCACAAAGAAAGAAAACTACAGGTCAATATCACCGATGAACACAGATGCAAAAATCCTCAACAAAGTACTAACAAACAGAATCCAATAGCACATTAAAAGGATCATACACCATGATCAAGTGGGATTTATGCCAGGAATGCAAGGATTCTTCAATATACGCAAATCAATCCCTGTGATAAACCATATTAACAACTTGAAGGAGAAAAACCATATGATCATCTCAACAGATGAAGAAAAAGCTTTTGACAAATTCAACACCCATTTATGATAAAAACCCTCCAGAAAAGAGGCATAGAGGGAACTTACCTCAACATAATAAAGGCCATATATGACAAACCCACAGCCAACATCATTCTCAATGGTGAAAAGCTGAAACCATTTCTGGTAAGATCAGGAACAAGACAAGGTTGTCCACTCTCACCACTATTATTCAACATAGTTTTGGAAGTTGTAGCCACAGCAATCAGAGAAGAAAAAGAAATAAAAGGAATCCAATTTGGAAAAGAGGAAGTAAAGCTGTCACTATTGGCTGATGACATGACACTATACATAGAGAATCCTAAAGATGCTACCAGAAAACTACTAGAGCTAATCAATGAATTTGGTAAAGTAGCAGGATACAAAATTAATGCACAGAAACCTCTCACATTCCTATACACTGATGATGAAATATCTGAAAGAGAAATTAAGGAAACACTCCCATTTACCACTGCAACAAAAAGAATAAGATAGCTAGGAATAAACCTAGCTAAGGAGACAAAAAACCTGTACACAGAAAACTATGACACTGATGAAAGGAATTAAAGATGATACAAACAGGGCTTCCCTCGTGGCACAGTGGTTGAGAGCCTGCCTGCCGATGCAGAGGACACAGGTTCGTGCCCCGGTCCAGGAAGATCTCAGATGCCGTGGAGCGGCTGGGCCCGTGAGCCATGGCCGCTGAGCCTGTACATTCGGAGCCTGTGCTCCGCAACGGGAGAGGCCACAACAGTGAGAGGCCCGCATACCGCAAAAAAAAAAAAAAAAAAAAAGATGATACAAACAGATGGAGAGATATACCATGTTCTTGGATTGGAAGAATCAACATTGTGAAAATGACTATACTACCTAAAACAATCTACAGAGTCAATACAATCCCTATGAAACTACCAATGGCATTTGTCACAGAACTAGAACAAAACATTTCACAATTTGTATGGAAACACAAAAGACCCCAAATAGCCAAAGCAGTCTTGAGAAAGAAAAGCTGAGCTGTAGGAATCAGGCTCCCTGACTTCAGGCTATACTACAAAGCTACAGTAATCAAAAGTATGGTACTGGCACAAAAACAGAAATATAGATCAATGGAACAGGATAGAAAGCCCAGAGATAAATCTATGCACATACGGTCACCTTATATTTGACAAAGGAGACAAGAATATGCAATGGAGAAAAGACAGCCTCTTTAATAAGTGGTGCTGGGAAAACTGGACAGCTACATATAAAAGAATAAAATTAGAATACTCCATAACACCATACACAAAAATAAACTCCAAATGGATTAAAGACCTAAATGTAAGGCCAGACACTATCAAACTCTTAGAGGAAAACATAGGCAGAATACTCTGTGACATAAATCATAGCTAGATCCTTTTGGACCCACCTCCTAAAGAAATGGAAATAAAAACAAAAATAAACAAATGGCACCTAGTGAAACTTAAAAGCTATTGCACAACAAAGGAAAACATAAATAAGACAAAAAGACAACCCTCAGAATGGGAGAAAATATTTGCAAATGAAGCAACCGACAAAGGATTAATTTCCAAAATTTACAAGCCGCCCATGTAGCTCAATTTCGAAAAACAAACAACCCCAATGCAAAAATGGGCAGAAGAACTACACAGACATTTCTCCAAAGAAGATATACAGATTGCCAACAAACACATGAAAGAATGCTCAACATCACTAATCATTAGAGAAATGCAAATCAAAACTACAATGAGGTATCACCTCACACCAGTCAGAATGGCCATCATCAAAAATCTACAAACAATAAATGCTGGAGAGGGTGTGGAGAAAAGGGAACCCTCTTGCACTGTTGGTGGGAATGTAAATTGATACAGCCACTATGGGGAGCAGTATGGAGTTTCCTTAAAAAACTTAAAAATAGAACTCCACACGACCCAGCAATCCCACTACTGGGCATATACTCTGAGAAAACCATAATTCAAAAAGAGTCATGTGGGCCTCCCTGGTGGCGCAAGTGGTTAAGAGTCCGCCTGCCGATGCAGGGGATACGGGTTCGTGCCCCGGTCTGGGAGGATCCCATATGCCACGGAGCGGCTGGGCCTGTGAGCCATGGCCACTGGGCCTGCGCGTCCGGAGCCTGTGCTCCGCAACGGGAGAGGCCACAACAGTGAGAGGCCCACATACCGCAAAAAGAAAAAAAAAAAAAAAAAAGAAAAAAAAAAAAAAAAAAAAAAGAGTCATGTACCACAGTATTCATTGCATGTCTATTTACAATAGCCAGGACATGGAGGCAACCTAAGTGTCCATCGACAGGTGAATGGATAAAGAAGATGTGGCACATTTATACAATTGAATATTACTCAGCCATAAAAAGAAATGAAACTGAGTTATTTGTAGTGAAGTGGATGGTCCTAGAGACTGTCAGAGTCAAGTAATTCAGAAAGAGAAAAACAATTACAGTATGCTAACAGATATACGGAATCTTAAAAAAAAAAAAAAAAGGTTCTGAAGAACCTAGGGGCAGGAGAGGAAAAAAGACACAGACATAGAGAATGGACTTGAGGACATGGGAAGGGGGAAGGGTAAGCTGGGACGAAGTGAGAGAGTGGCATGGACATATATACACTACCAAATGTAAAATAGATAGCTAGTGGGAAGTAGCTGCATAGCACAGGGAGATCAGCTTGGTGCTTTGTGCCCACCTAGAGGGGTGGGATAGGGAGGGTGGGAGGGAGATGCAAGAGGGAGGAGATATGTGGACATAAGTATATGTATAGCTGATTCACTTTGTTATAAAGCAGAAACTAACACACCATTTAAAAGTAATTATACTCCAATAAAGATGTTAAAAAAATAAAGTTTGGGGTTAGCAGATGTAAGCTATAATATATAGAATGGATAAACCGTAAGGTCCTACTGTATAGTACAGGAAACAATATTTAATACCCTATGACAAAGCATAATGGAAGTGAATATAAAAAAAGAATGTATATATATATATATATATATATACACATATATATGTATACATATATACTTACATACATATAACTGAATCACTTTTCTATACAGCAGAAATTAACACAGCATTGTAAATCAACTATACTTAAAAAAATCCAAAAAACAATTAACCTGTCCTGTGTCCCAACCTCAAGACCCCCTTCTTAGAGAGGTACCAACAAGCTAATCTGACAAACAAATTCCTATCCACGTATTAAGTTCTTACCCTTTTTAGGTAAATGCGTAGGTTTTGAACAATGCCATGCTTCAGTCAATGCAGAGGCTCAAATGACAGGCATTTGAAGGACTCTGGTAGGCAAGCATGGTGGGTGAAAAGATTGTATGTAGGCTTAGAGTTTTAGAGTGACCTCAAAGCATACTCTGTGGATGGGCCCATTCTCCCCAGTGCCCTGGGCTGCTTCGAAGTTCCTCCTAGTCTCTTGCAGTTTGGGGAGAGTTAAGATCAAAGATGTGTAGATGGGAGCCTGGGAAAGAGCTGGATGTGGGAGGGTTGGAATGGGCAGAGCCTAAAGGATGCCAACCTCCTGCAAAAGAACCTGGCATGCCATTCAGAGTGGCATTCTGTTCCACTCTGGGGAGGAGGTGCCAGGGAGAGGTTGTTAGGGAGGGGTCAGTACCACGGGACAGGATGGAAGGGTTAACAGTTCAAAGAGACCAGAAACCAGACTGAAGGCCACAAGATGGACTGCGGCACTTCCGGTGGGGTGTCAGACAGGAAGTGTGATTCTACTCTTAATTCTAATCCTCCTTTATAGGGACCATTTTGTTTCCTCTGAATTCTTTTATGAACATTGCTTTCTGGATGTTCCTTTCACCCTGGAACTGAGCAGCATTTCTGTTTCTCTTGGACAACCATGGGGCTGCTCTCAAGTTCTTGCCTGTGTTTTCACAGATACCTACTGGTATCAGAAGCCAACACTTTCACACCAAACACTAGGTTGGGTAAAGGGTGGAGGATAATGAGGGGTGGATGTGGTTTGTAAATAAGTATACATATAAATAAAAAAGAGTAGCCAACCCCCCCCCCCCCGGTGCTCTGCAACGCAGTTTAGATCATGCTGTGCTTTTCCAGACCTCATGAAGGGAAGGATTGCTCAAGCATTTAGTGTTACTCTCTCCTCTCTCATTTGCCTTTCATTCAATCAAACCTCATGAGGCATTTGGCATCAAAGGGCAGAAGCCTAGGAAGAAGAAAGAAACGCCGAGAAGATGGTGGTTTGGCTGCGTTGATTCACCGGTTGCAGCGTTACCAAATACTCCTGGGCTTTAAGCCAAAGGGTCTTGCTGTGAGGAAGCACTTTGACAACTTATGGCAGCCCTTCTGCAAGTCCTTGCTAATGTTTACTCTGAACACTATAAATTTCAGTCTACTCGCGAGAAAAATACAAGTCTTGCTGGGCTGAGGTAACTTAGAGCAGGGGTTTTTCTTGTGGGATATTTTGTCTCCCCCAACCCAAGGGACACCTGGCAGTGTCTGGGAACATGATTTTATTGTCACTACTGAGGGGAGGACTTTCTCCTCTCTGGAACCCTAAGCGACATCTGAAGACATGGTTGATTGTCACAAGGGTGGGGGTGGAATACTGGCATTTAATGAGTGGAGACCAGGGATGCTGCTAAGCATGGTACAATGCACAAAACAGCCTCCACGACAAATAATTTTCTGTCCTAGAATGTCAACAGTGCTAAAGGTGAGAAACTCTGGCCCCGAGGGAAAGCCCAGGCTTGGTTCTTGACACTAACATATCAGATGGTCCTCAAAGGACCAACACTTTTCAGTATTGGAGGACAAGTACCCTGGGGTGACCTCAGGAAATCCTACGATAATTCTCATCTACCCATGACCTAGTCAGTTTCATATCTTCATGAGTCCTTAACATGCTCTGAAAGGGAGAGTGCATCCTCAGGGTGACACAAGCCAAGTTGGTCTCAGAGGGTCAAGATCCCATTTTTCTGTAGTACATACAGAGGGTAGCCTTGAGGCTTGGTTTCTCCATCTGTCAAATGGACTCATAATACTTCACGACCTATTTATCAGCTGGACTTGGTATCCTAGGGAGATGGAGTTGGGGCATGGTATTTGATCTGGCATGAAGGGAGAATATGTGAGTTAAGTACTTCTACCCAACTCCGGCTCCAAAATGGCAATAGGACATTGTAGGTGGGGAGAGGCAAACAACAACCTGTGAGATCCAAGTCAGTAGATTGTGCCTGGGGTTCAGTGGGTCATGGGACCAGGAAGTGATTTTCCCTGCCGATGGTAGGTAGGGAAGATGCAGAACCCAGCATGTCTGAGTCTTTCCACGAGGACTGTCAGTGGGCTGGGAGGAAGGGGACCTGCAGCTGTGACAATAGTAGGGGCTGAAGGGGACACAGAAAGCCATGCCAGAATTTATGCAGAGCTGCTTGGGAAAATAAAAGCAAACACAGTATTTCTTTTTCTGATTTTCAAAGAATAACACAGTCATTGTTGAAATGTTCTCAAGTACAGACAACTAGGAAGAGAAAATTAAAATCTCCCATAAATGCACCACGAGGAGATATCAGCTATTAATAGGTGTGGTATTTTCTTTGAGAAAAACAGAGAAGGGTTTTCTGGGCAGGATAGGCTGGGGAGATCAAAAAGGTCTTTGAGAATAGCAGAATGC
Organism: Mesoplodon densirostris; assembly: GCF_025265405.1. NCBI lineage: Eukaryota > Metazoa > Chordata > Mammalia > Artiodactyla > Ziphiidae > Mesoplodon > Mesoplodon densirostris. The sequence goes on from NC_082663.1 coordinate 29,594,329, forward strand.
AACAATGTGGATGTTGACTGGTTCGGAACTATTCTCTCTGTGAGCCAAGAGAGAAGAGTCCTTTCCTGAGCCTGGATGAAGCGCACAGTAGGACAGTTGGGCGATGTGACAGAGGGGCACGTGTCAAGTTCCCCTTACCTCAAGGTTCATGTGGAAAGCATCCTTAGCGTTCGCCTCCATGAATAGAAGAGTTCTTTAGCTGAAAGAGGAAATGACTCATTTTAGTTCAAAGATGGTGAAACAGGAGATGCCATTTCTTACTCACTTTGCAGCAATAGCATGACTGAAATCACTGCACTTCAGTGATGGCATAAGACAGCTCTAGTTTTTTTGTTTTTTTTGTTTTTTGAATTAGTTTTCTATCAACCTTATTATGAAGTAATTTCAAACTTATAGAAAAGTTGCAAAAATACTAAAAAAATGTTATACTCCCTTTACCCAGATACCCTAATTATTAATATTTTACATTTAGTTTATCATACTCTTTCTTCTTTTTGTTTTTTAATTTTTTGCTCACACCATGCAGCATGTGGGATCTTCAGTCCCGACCAGGGACCAAACCTGCACACCCTGCAATGGAAGCCCAGAATCTTAATCACTGGACTGCCAGGGATGTCCCTATCATTCTCTTTCTTTTCTGTATACACAAATGATTATTTTTATTGAATCATTTGAGAATAAGTCATGATGTCTCTTCACCTTCTAATATTTCTGTTGTGTTTTCCTAAGAGCAAGGGCATTCTCTTATATAACCATAATGTAATGACGAAAATCAGAAAATTGACGTTGATATAGTACTATTATCTTATCTACAGATCTTCCTAAAATGTTGCCAGTTATCCTAACTGGGATTTGACTTTGTGAAATTTGGCCCTGGAGACCTTGAATGAAATTTATTGACGTATCCTGTCATAGCCATGGCTGAACTGGGAATTTGGCCGCTCCAGCTCAAAGCTCAAGTTTGATTCTTTCTCATGGGTTCATACGAGCATTGGCAGAAGCCTGCTTTTCGAGATGTGAATAATTTTTGGTAGTGACAGGGTTGTTCCCTGGGCTGTTGCGTGTGGGCTTATATCAGCTGGACTACGCCCATCTGGAATTATGGTTCCCATCTTGTTCCTTCCAATATATCTGGCTCTTTTGTCTAAGACATTTTAAATTCTGAGGGCTAACTAGCCTGGGTCTGTGAGGCATGAGGTGACAATTGCTAATAGTATGGATCTGAGTTAGAACAAAAATGATTTCAGGACTTGAATACAAAATAGGCTCCTATATGTGTACAGTTACTTTTTAAAATTTGCTTTGATATATAGACAACGATTGCTAATTTAGTGCTCAGTTTTCTCTTGCACATTCCATGCGAAAACAAACAATCTAACCAGAGTAGCAGGCCAAATAATACTTTTAAATAATTTCTATGTCTTCAAAATCCAGAATCTTGGGGATTATTGTTCAAGGAATCAGGGCTGAGTGTTCTCCATGCTGACACCCATGGAGAAGGAAGTGGAAGGCAGGCAGCTGTGGATTGCTACCAGCGGCTTCAAGCCAACAGAATCTCTCTCATACACCCCCAATTCCTCAGCATCACTGCTACTGGCCTAATGAATGCAGAGCTGAGACATCTTTGCAATAAAAACCTATGATGTGATGAGCCCATTTGAGTGTAAAACGGCCAGCCCCAAGGCATCAGATAATGAGGTGTCTGGTGAACCCAGAGTTCACAACGCAACTGTCTGGGGCAGCTTTCTCAGAAGCCACCAATTTTTCTCCATAGATACAGTGATGCTGAATTTTTCATTTTAAAATTCTGAACATTCTAGAATGTGTTTTAAATTCTGGGAATCATTTCAGGACTTAAGGCCCTCTCTTTGATAATGTTCTAACTCTGGTTAAAACAAGCCCTGCTCTGTTCTGTTACCTCCCAAATTAAATTCAAACTTTTTACTCTTTGGCGGGAAACGCTGAGGGTCAGCAGAGGCTAGGGGAGGGTGCAGGAGTGGGGGAGGGCTGCACTGGGGGGTAGAAAGTCTGGAAAGTCTGACTACGAGCAGCAGTAGTCAGGGCTCTTCAGCAAGGAAAAGTAAAGGAGATTGTGGCCCTTTCACTCCCGCAGTTCAATAAACATTGACGGAGTGCCAGGTCTTGGACTCACTTCATTCATTCATTGTTTATTCATTCAGAATTTTAAAAAATGCCTGGCACACCATTTAGCCCTTGTCACTCTCTACCCCAACTCCCACACCTACTCTCAGTCCTCCTCTGTGCCGTGTGGGCTGGCTCCTGTGATGCTCTTGTCCTCCAGCTCTGGTTGGGTCCCACCCATGGGAGGCAGAGGATGGGAGCAGAACACATCAGGGTATCTGTTTCCCAAGCCCCCTGCCTTCGTCCTGGCCTGCTTTCAGCAGTGGTTGTGTCTCCACTGCCACAGCTCCAGGTGGGCAGCTCCAGCTCTCACTGGGTCCAGGCAAAATCCCTCCCTCCCCATTCCCCTCTAGGCAGAGAGGGTGGTGACAAATTCCCTTGTTACTTTTCTCAACTCTGCCCACAGGTATGTAAATTATAAGATTACCTTTTCTTAAACATCCTAGCTAAGTATGTCATCTTTTTCCTTTCTGACCCTGACTGCTACGGCCCTTGAATATATGCTGAATTGTTTTCTGATTGCTTGGGACAGACTGGAAAGATTAAAGTTTTGTAGGCAGTGTCTGACACTAGGCTTCACCAATGCAGGGCTGGGAGGCATAACTTAACAGAAGCTCCTGGGGGAGAAATCTCAGAGGTTTAGTCCCTGATAGACTCCAGTATTGTGTGTCAATCAAAGACAGACTTGATCTCTGGCCACATAATTAGAAGTATGTTGTCCAGAATAAGGGAGGTGATAGTGCCACTTCGTTCTGTCTGCATTTAGAGTTCTAGGCTCAGTTCTGGGCTTTCCACTTTAAGAGGAGACATGTTAGTTGTCTTTAAGTGTTAAAAGTTCTGTCATATAGAGCAGAGGTTGAACAAGTTTTTCTTTAAGGGCCAAATAGTAAATATTTTTGGCTTTGTGGGCCACATGTTCTCTGTTGCAACTACTCTATTGTGCAAAAGCAGTCACAGACAATATGTGAAATAAGCTTGACTGTGTTCTAATAAAACTTTATTTACAAAAATAAATGGTGAGCTTGATTTGGCCTGTAGGCTTTATTTTGTTGACTTCTGATATAAGGGGGAAACCATGGATTTTTTTTTCTGGGTGTTTCCAAAAGGCAGAAGTTAGATACACTGTAAAAATTGTAGGGAGGTCGATTTGTGTTCATTTTAAGGAAGATCTTTCTAAAGGTAATGACTGTTCCCAAACAGGATAAGCTGATTCATGAAGCAGTAGGTTTCCTGTTATTGAACGTATTCAAAGGAGAACCTGAGTGTCACAGAATAATTTTCTGCAAAGCACACAGAGTAACTCAGATGATGAGGAAGGTAACAGTACCTCCTATATCTGTATACTTAGTACAGTACCACATACAGTAAGTCTTCTAGATTTTATACTCTTAGAGGGAAGAGACTGTGCCATATCTATGCATCCTGCCCACTCCTGAAGGCCTAGGATAGTGCTGTAAACACGGTGGGCGTGACCAATACAGGTTTTGTCAACTTGGCTCTTTAAGTAATCTTGCTGACAGATGAATTCAACTAATTTGTCTTTAGTACAGTCATCACTACTAGTCACGTTAAATTAGTTCAATTACCTCTAATAAGCTTCAATATTGAGGATTTTCACTGAAAAGAACAGACATCATAGTGAACATTTATTGAGTTCTAAAAATATGCCAGCTACTGTGCTAAGAATTTTACATGCATTATTTTAATTCTCCCCAAACCTATGAGGTAGGTGTTATTATCTCCCTAATTTTATTGATGAAGAAATTGAAATCCAGAGAAGTCTCAAAGATGGGAACTGGCATAATCAAAAATCGAGCTGGGATCTCTTTAATGTCAAAGGCTGTTGTCCAACCACAACGCTATCCTGCTTCTCATTCATTTGTTCATTCATTCAGTATTCAACAAACACCAATTGGCGGCCTGCTATTTGCCAAGCACTTTAGCTGTTGAGGACAGAGCTGTGATTATAAACAGATCAAGTCCGGGCTCCGAAGGAATTTACATTGCGGGTGGGATATATCTGGGATAGATGTATCATCGACAAAGGAGAAGATATTAAATGGTAATTCATCACAAGGCACAGAGATTAAAAAGAGAATCAATATTTCTGTCCACATCAGAACTTCCGGTATAATCCTAACTGATGAGTTTATCCAAGCTTTCTTTGTCGTGGCACTGGCCCAAGTTTAGTCTTTAGTCTTTTGTCAAATTCTCAGATGGGTTCAGAGATTCAGAAGGAAGCTTCAAGCATTTTGGCAACTGATTCAGATCACTATGGCAGTTTGTAGATATGTGAATGAAGCCCTTGAAGGGAGAAAACTCACGAAGCACTCAGGTATCACTCTTCCAGCAAACAGATGAAAAGAGGTAGAAAAAACCAGTTCAGTTAACACAAAAATAAAGAAAAAAAAAACCTCTTGGCAACGTTCCATTTTTTCCCTTTCCTGAAACACAGAAATATTAAGAGCCTAAATTCTAACTCCCAGCTCCCAGTATCAAAAAAAAAGATCAGAGGCTTCCCTGGTGGTGCAGTCGTTGAGAGTCCGCCTGCCGATGCAGGGGACACGGGTTCGTGCCCCGGTCCGGGAGGATCCCGCATGCCGCGGAGCGGCTGGGCCCGTGAGCCATGGCCGCTGAGCCTGCGCGTCCGGACCCTGTGCTCCGCAACGGGAGAGGCCACAACAGTGAGAGGCCCGCGTACCGAAAAAGAAAAAAAAAGAAAAAAGAAGATCAAATGCTACAATGTTGAGAGGAAAACACACCAACTTGGGTCAAGCGGATGGGCCTTGTTTAGAAAGAAGAAACCTACCAGGGCGCAGGCAGGGGAGCGGAGGGAACCAAAGCGAAATTCCAAAACCTTGAGTGAGATTGAGATTGAGAGAGAGAGCAAGAGTGCTAAGGTTCAAGCAGCACAAAGCCTAATAAATTGTCAGGCCCGATAGGCAAGTGCTCACTGGAATGGGAGACAAAGCCCAAAGGTCAGGGGCTGAATAAACAGGAGCCCCAGGAGGAAGTGAAAGAATTCAGGACTTTGTATTGTAGCTTTTTGGGTGCTAACTACAAGGTTTGTATCTTGTGCTAACCTCAAGGGGTGGGCACGGATGGCCTAGTTAAAATCACAGGATAGGAACTGACCAATACTAGTGATACTTTTGCAATTCCAGAATTCCTTGTGTTAGTAGATTGCAGAGTGATTTTCAGATTGGTGAGTCCTTATTGCATTAGCATGATCTTATTGCTAAGATCATGGCTAGAAAACAAAGAATGATAATTACTTAACATTTATGGACTGCCAGATACTGCTTTTCAGCATTTTAATGCATTGTCTCATTTAATCTTCACATGTCCATTTTGAAAACCAATCTCTTTAATAGAGACCTAGTTAAAAAATGATTAAAGACATAGGTACATTTGGAGGAAACCATAAAATGTCATCAGAAACAAGTACTAGTCATTTATTCATTCCTTTGTTTCCTGGACTATTTCTTCAGCCACTAGTGATCTAGCCCCTCATACGTGTTGGGTGCTATTAAGGGTCTGTGCAAGGGTGACGTTACTGATCTCCCTCATTGCTTAACACACAGGCAGTAGAGGGAGCAAGAGGCTGTGAGTGGCAAAATACAGGTTCCTTTTCAGCCCTGCCTCTGACTGTTCCTGTGGTCCTTGGATAGGTCAGTTTCTTCTCTGTTTAATGTCTTCTAATGGAAAACAAGGAGCTGGGGCCACATGATGCTTCAGGTCTTTTAGAATTTAATGGTAAGGTCTTCAGGAGCTTTATAATACATTGTATTTTATAATGAACATTCACTTATATTCTATCATTATACTCTCCCATCACCATTGGGTAAGGAATAATGCTATAAAGCTTTAGGGAAATTTGCCAGGGCTTGAAGCAAGTTCCTCTGCTCTTTCCACTAGAACCCTCTGTCTTCTGTGTATGAGTGCATGCTTAGTTTCCAGAAGAATTATACGAGAGCTGGGTGCAGATATCAGAGGAAAAGGAAGAGATATAGGTGACACAGAAGACAAGGAGAAGTTGTGAGTAGGAAGATGTGCCAACACTCAGGGGCTTCGTGTGTTGTCTCTGAAACCATTTAGGGCTGCTGTGATCACTGAGGAAGTGTATCCAAAGGCACAAGAAGAGAAATCCTCTAACTGGAGTAAATAACATGGAGGTAGATTCAAGTTCAATGACGGGGGAGTGAAGTGCCTCCCTGGACATTCCACTTGTCCATTACTGAATAGAACTACAATGAACGGGTCTTGTTATAAGGCAGAAGCCCTGGACTCAAGAGGAAGGATAACTTTCACATGATTATTATACCCCAAAGATGAGATGGGCCCCTCTGGTAGGAGACTAGCTGCTTAAGCAGAGACCATATGAAACCCTACAGGGCTTAGCAACTTGGATCAGGCTTGGAAAACCAGTAAGGGGACTTCCAACTCTGAAATGCTATCGTCTGGAGACTGGTGTTTTACAATTTAAGCTGTAGTCTATCATTCCTACTCCAGAGTTTAGATATTCCTGCAATCATCTGTTGGGAAAATTCAAGGTCCTTTTCCAGCTACTCATATTCAGGACAAGTTCCTCAATTCACTTCTTTCCAAGAAGTTCCCTGTATGGATCCTTGCCGGCATATCCACCCTCACCTCCTGATCTTGGTGTTTCTGACCTCCCATTCTTGACAAATATCCAGGATTGGAACATCTTTGGAAGCCAGAGTTGAAATCAAACATCATTGTGTTGGACCAACACATTGAAACTCTAGTCTTACCAGTCCATTGATTAACAGGGTTACCCTTGCATTTGTCCAGTGTCCTTATTTTCCAAGGTGTTTTCCATCTGCCAGCTTTATCAGAAGCGTATAAGTCAATTGTATCCTGAGGGTAATCACTTTCACAAGAGAAGGTACATGGAAGTGCTTTGTAAAAGTGAAACACTGTGAAAGGTGAGATGTTTTATTATTGTTATAACATGCCCCGGGTCACAGTAAGCAGAGCCATATCTAAAGCATGTTCCTTCAAATCCTTTTGGGCATGAGTGTAAAGTAAATAAAGAGTACTATGGATAAGTTACAAAGAACCAAAGTCCAGATCTCCTTGATCGATTGGCAGGGAAGGATAGAATTTAGAGCTGGATTTTACAAGTGTGATAGCACCAAATCAGGGTCACTTAAAAGCAGGCTGGTTGTTTCAGTCCAATGAATAGCCACGGCATGAACATGAATCTGCATAAATTGGCCAATGTTCATTTTGAATGGGGCAACCATGGGTTGGGTGAGGTAGCCACCAGCAGTGGACCTGAACCAAAGGGCTTTCTGCTTATTTTAGCTCAGAGACCACAGGTGTAAATCCACCGTCCCAGAGAAGCTTGTAGCATCTAACAAGCTAGAGTTACACTCCTAATTCAGAGGACAATAAAAAACAACCTCTAATGATGAAAAGACCTTAGCCAGAATTCTCAAGAAATTGGCTTAAAAAATAATCCCCAATTGATTGCAACATTAAGAACATTCTTAGCATGTTACCTTTGTCCTGATGTCTAAACCCCCATGAAGGGGTTTACGAAAAGGTTCTTTATGCATTTGAAGCCACTAATACTATAAGTGGGGAAAGAACACACTCTTTTAATTAAAAGAGCAGATTGTTATGATTGTGGTAATCTGAATCGAGAACATCCTTTTACCTAGAAATATGAGAGAATAAATATTTCCTGGAGTTAGTATCCAAATCTTGGGATTATTTAGGATTAGTAGCCAAAATCGTTATTTTACACTGTATAATCAGGAAGGGTGTTTAGAGGAGAATGTTAGAAGGAAAATCTGTTTTAGGTTTCCTGTTACTCCAGCCAGTTGGGGGCCATCTAAATGCCATTTGTCTCCGACCCTTGAACTGTCTCCTTCCCCACTCTTGGGGCAACACAGCCAATGACCCTCTTGGAGCAGCAAATAACTGGCATGTATCAAGGCTAACACTTCCGCTTTGCAGTCTAGTTGTTTGCTTGACTATCAGATGTTGCCTTTTTTAGGTAGTTGAACTTGGCAGAATGATAAATTGTGCTTCTGTTTACTCTTTTGTTCTCAAGGCTAATTTAAAAGTGCTCTTGGTGGGTGAGTGGTGATGATAATGGAAACATCTTAAACCATTAGGTTGAGAACTGAAATACCAACATGGGCACAGGAGACTAATTCCCTGCTGATGGAAATGAGTCAGTGTACCTTCTTTAGCCTGAGTACCGTATGCAGTGTTATTTTAGTTCCCATAAACCACAGGGTCTGGTTCCCCAGAGTTGGGAGAATACAGCATCTAGCCAGAGGATTTGCTTTACTTTGAGGTTCTTTAAGCCCCATGTTTGTTCCAACAGCCTCAACTCAGTCTCTTACTACTGTTTTCTCCCCATGGGTTTTGGTCACATCATTTTCCAAAGTGGCCCAATTGCATCAATCACTCATTTTTATTAAAACAAATGTGTGTGTGTGTGTGTGTGTGTGTGTGTTATTATAGCTATATCCCACTATACTGCATATTGGCTAACATGATTCATTGCATATAGGCACCATGGTCCAATGAATGTGTTAAGAACCTGAACCAGACCAAAACGTATATAAAAATGACTTGTGCCATTTTTTAGCCATGTGACCTGGAGAAAGATACATAACTTCCTTGAATCTCAATTTCTTCATCTGTAAAGTGAGAATACCTTTCGCTATCTTTTTGGATTGTTGTGAGGGTCCGATGCACAGTATTGAGGAAATAGCAAGTATTGAAGACATGCTAGTGATATTAATGGTTAACACTGTTAATTTGTTATGTGCCAGGAATTACGGGCACCCTCAAAGCATCTCTAGGAACTAAGACCCATTATTATCTTCACTTTGCTGATGAGAACAAGAGAGACAGGTTAAGTACTTGCCCAGCATCACAAAGATATGAAATGGCCATGCCAGGATTCCAGAGTCCTCAGTCTGGCCACTACCCCCCATGTAAGAAGAGTGGGCAGCAAGGGTTTTGACACCTTACAAAAGTGGAACCTTATTTGTTCCCTCTCACTCTTCTTTTCCATGCTTCTTCATTCATACCTGAGTCAGAAGCAGGGAAAGACAGAAACAGATACAATAGGACAGTGTAACCAGTAGACCTCTGGCAGACCAGCTATGGAGCTTGGCCTTAAACTCAGCTGTGAACTTGTTGGCTGAACACAAAGGCAGGTGCTATATTTCATGTGCATGTAGTCAAAAGATTTCAAACATTCTAAAGTTATTTTATGAGAAGGGAGGAGTGAACACTCTTCTATACAGATCCACTCTACTGAGATCACGGAAAAGCACGAATCATGTCATTATTGTACTATTATCATTAGCTCATCCTGCAAACATCTACTCTCCACAAACTTAAATAGAAATCATTTTTGCTATCAATACTAAATCTTAAATCCCTTCAATCTAAGATATTAAGATCAGGAACCGTTTTATTAACTCAAACCTATAGCAAAAAGCTGTTCAACTCAGATTGCTGAGATCGTGGCAATTTGCTCTTTTAATTAAAATACTAGTGTGACTAATGTGTTGTCCAACAGCTGATGAATGGACAAACAAAATGTGGTATATCTACAATGGAATCTTATTCAACAACAAAAAGGAATGAAGTACTGATATATGCTACAACATGGGCAAACCTCAAAAATGTTATCTCAAGTGAAAGAAGCCAGTTGCAAAAGACCACATATAGGGCTTCCCTGGTGGTGCAGTGGTTAAGAATCCACCTGCCAATGCAGGCAACACAGGTTCAAGCCCTGGTCTGGGAAGATCCCACATGCAGTGGAGCAACTAAGCCCATGTGCCACAACTACTGAGCCTGAGCTCTAGAGCCCGTGAGCCACAACTACTGAGCCCATGTCCCACAACTACTGAAGCCCGTGTGCCTAGAGCCCGTGCTCCATAACAAGAGAAGCCACTGCAATGAGAAGCCTGTGCACCGCAAGGAAGAGCAGCCCCCACTCGCCGCAACTAGAGAAAGCCCGCATGCAGCAACGAAGACCCAAGGCAGCCAAAAATAAATTAAAAAAAAAAAAGATCACGTATAGTATGATTCCATTCATACGAATTGTCCAGGAAAAAGCAAATCTACAGCGACAGAAAGTAAATTAGTGGTTGCCAGGGGCTGGGGGTAGGGGAGAAATGGGAAAGGGGAATGACCGCTAATGTGTACTAAGTTCCTTCTCTGGTTGTTGAAATATTTTAAAATTAGGTTATGATGAGGGTTGCACAACTCTGTAAATATACTGAAAACCACTGAGTAGTATACTTTAAAGAGGTAAACTTTATGGTATGTAAATTATATCGTAATAAAAATATTTAAAAGAAATGGTGTGTTATTTCCCCTACTTACTTGCAAAAGTGATAATAGACATTCTTTCATGTTCAGCAAGCCTCATTATTAGCAAGACTCTTTTTGAATAAACGGTGATGAACATGAAAGCATTTATCTCCTTCCTCCCCCCACCCTCCCAAGAGCCTTGATAATTAATCTTGTCCTTACTTTTAACCTCTCTGTCAAGTATTTGACTGTTGGGAAGTCAGAGTTCTAGAGATAACTGGCTCTCTATTTAAGGACAATTTTCAGGCCAAACCTACAAATCTGCCTCCACTTCTGGCCCCTTCCCTGTGTTCTCTTTCTTTCTCTTCCAAAACCTCGCTGCTGAGGACCCAGTGTTCCAAATCAGAACTGACCTGGAACAGGGCCTCCACACTGCAAAGGGAACAGAGCCAATTGTTAATGAATACAAAGCATTATAGACAGAAACTGGCGGGGAAAAAAAGGATGGTGCCTCATCCTTTTGGATGTTGGCGGTGGAAATGTAGGCAGCTTTTATTTCAATATGTGTGCCTTACAACAGGAGTTAGACGGGAACTGGAATGCCAATTAAGAGAACTGCAAAAAAATCATGATTGGCATTTAGGCATCAAGAGAAAAAAGTTCTCTCCTTAATGTTCTTGATTTGCTCCATTTACTGTACAAACAACAAAGGCAATGGCAAAATCGTATCCTTTGGATAGAAATCCCAGTCCAGTTTCTAAATATTGAGAGTTCTGTTCTCCACTCAGCTTTCCTGCCAGGAGATGCACCACATGGATTTGTGCAGCTCTGACGAAACCCTTCCTTTACGTTCCATTCCTCTGGTCCAAGGAGGTTAGGGAGGATTTACCCATAGGTCAAGGGATTAACCCTGGCAAACATGGAGTAGGGGCTCAACTGGTTTTAAGACAGGAGGAGGCCCTGAAATCTGGAAAGATTCCAGTATCTTGGCCAAATCCACTCCCTCGGTCATTCTGAGATCATTCCCTCAGATAATACTAAATCTTGATCATTTTACCCACTGCTAATTTTTCCCCCTTTGAAGCGTACTTCCCCTTTCTTTTCTTTCCTTCCTGTTCCCCTCACCTTCCATCTTCTGTCAGTAACAGAGTAGCTTAACTCCTTTACCTGCATCAGAAGGCAGGTAATATGCCAAGCAGTGGGGTGAGAGTGAATACAGGATTCTGCAAGCACACTTTCACTGTCCCCTCACCCCCAGAGGACCTGATCCTCATCCAGAGAGAGAGGGGGGGAGAGAGAGAGAGAGAGAAGAGAGCTTGTGACACCAGGAAATCCACCCAGAATCCAAGAAGCCCGGTGACTTACCCTGGGCATGCCACAAGCCAGGCGAAGTTTGGGCCCTTGCTACAGAATTCAGAGGGCGAAGGCACAGAACTTTCCAGATTTACTGAAAGTGCCTGGTAGGGTTTGTTTCTGGCTCTGAACATCCTCAGAGACCAGTCTGTGCAGCTCTGATGAGCATCAACCCGTTTGCTGATTACCCCTAGGCAAGCTGATTCAGGCAGATGAATATTTGCCTTGTGATATATAAGGCCCTTACTGCCTCTCCCCACCGCTGCAAAAAAAAAAGCAATAATTGGATAACTTGCTTGTGACAGTGGTTGGATGTGCTTGGTTTGGCTTAATTTGGTTTACAGTTCACTTGCAACTGAATCAAAGATTCAAAGCAGCTATTGTTTCCCAGCAAAGCAGAGAGGATGAGCAAGGCAGAGGGGAAGCCTTGAGAGGGGTAAGGGCAAGGGCAGCAAGGGCAAGCTACAGTGGGTGAGTCATGTCCTTCCCACTGTCCTTCCCACTACAAGCTTGAGTTTACCCCGCCGTCACTGCGTTGCCAACATCTGATCACTCAGGTCCTGTGAAGCGTGTCACACGGGATGCGACATGTGTTTCCGAAGGGGCTGGCACTGGCCCTGGCCACGGCTGTTCTCTCAATCCTTCTTGCCAAAAATCACTTTCCAGACAGAAGTGGATCTTTAGCTCTAATACTGTGTAAAGTCAGGAGCCTAGTCACAACAGTAGATGCAAATGGAAACCTTCTCACGATGTCATTTGTTTGGATGGTATAATGGGTTGAATCGTGTCCCCTCAAAAGAGATGTTAAAGTCCCCCAGGACCTCAGAATGTGACCTTATTTGAAAATAGGTTCACGGGAGATGGAATTAGTTAAGATGAGGTCATACTGGTAAGAAGTAGAGACACACAAGGAGAATGACCTGTGATGACAGAGGCAGAGACAGAAGTGATGCAGCCGCAAGCCAAGGGACTCCAGGACTTGCTGGCCACCATGGAAGCTGGGAAGAGGCAAGGAAGGAGTATCTCCAGAGTCTCAGAGGGAGCATGGCCCCAGTAAAACCTTTGTTCCAGACTTCTAGCCTCCATAACTGTGAGAAAGTAAATTTCTGTTATTTTAAGCCATCTAGTTTGTGACACTTGTTTTACAGAAGCCCTGAGAAAATAATATAGAGGGTTTGTATCTCAGTGAGCTGGTGTGCTTATATAATCACCTTTTCTGTGACCAATTCATACTTCTTTTCTGCACCAATGCAAAGTTTGATTGCACTTTTATTTATTTATTTTTTTTGCGGTATGCGGGCCTCTCACTGCTGTGGCCTCTCCCGTTGCAGAGCACAGGCCCCGGACGCACAGGCTCAGCGGCCATGGCTCACGGGCCTTGCCACTCCACGGCATGTGGGATCATCCTGGACCGGGGCACGAACCTGTGTCGCCTGCATCGGCAGGCGGACTCTCAACCACTGCGCCACCAGGAAAGCCCTGACTGCACTTTTAATCAGTGAAAATAGTTGGACTGTACAGGATTTGGTCAGCCTGACTAATGTAGACACAGCACAGTCCTATTCTAGGGCAGCATCTATGTTCCTTCCAGTGGGAAAGTTGCTAATGTAAGAAGCCAGCAATGGTGTTCTGAGTTCACTGCTATGAGGTCTGGTAAATTTTTATTTAAAGGAGAGCTCTAACCACTAGAAGGAGCTTTAAGCACGGTTAAGGAGACTTGAATACTGGACAGACACAAAAGCCCTACAGGAAATATGGTGCCAAAAGTATATTTACACTTTTGGCAATTCCCCAGCAGGAGTGGAAGGAGATATGGAAGAGAGGTAGTCATGGAACCGCATCCTTCAATCCTCATTCTGGCTTTGACGTTCTCATTAGTTATGTGTCCCCAGCAAAGGCACTAAAACATCTCAGGGCTTCCATTTTTTTTCAGGGGAAACTGCTTTCAGCTTACTGTCCTATCCATACAACATGGAAGAAAAAGGTGAATTAATTCAACCTCCATATTCCAGATTTTCAGAAAAAGCTTTGTGTGGCCTCTAAAGCATCAAGTCTCTTGGCTGTGTGTCCACAACACTCAAGACCATCCACATCTGCTTACTCCAGCCTCCTGAATCCTTTTTCTAGAACATAGATTCCATACTTAGAAACGTTGTCAGCTCAAAAGAGATCTGGATATATTATTGGATATATTCCTTTATTATTTTTTTAAAAAGCAAATCTCAGGCATCATGTTATTTTACACCTACCTATTTCAGTGTGATATCTAGCAATTATGACCATATTCTTACACAACCATAGTGTTATTTTCATTATCTAACTGGATTAGTAATAATTCCTTGATATCATCTGATATGGTCCTGATTATATTTTTGCAATTCAAAATAGGAAACAAAGTGGTCAATTAGTCTGTAACTTCTTGAGGTGGAAGGAACCTCAGATAATCAGCTTCTATTAATATCTACTCAAGTCAGAGGCCTCCCTGTCCCGTTTTCAAATATCACAGAGCATTAGTGCATTAAGAAGGACTGTGGCCATCTCCCAGCTCAACTTCTCACTTGACTGATGAGGACATTGAGGCTCTGAAAAGTCACGTAACATGCATGGTCACATGGCAAGTTAGAGGTCAAGGTAGGATTGTGATCCATTCCTCTGATCCCGATTTCACAGCAGACTGTATCTGTAGCAAGAAACGCCACAGACTTCTTCCAATAGTCAGATCTATAGTTTAATCCTGAAGTTATCATTTCGGGCTCACTAAACTGCCAATTATCTGTGCTTTAAGCTTGTTTCTTCTGTGAAAATAGTGACCAACGAGCCTGAATTTTCTTTCTGTTCATCTGTCATGCTTTTGGAGACCATCATTAAGTTGTATTTTAGGCTATTCCTATGAGACTGAGCAGCCCTGAGTCTGATCCTATCCTCACAGAGTTTGCTTTCTCTCCTGAACTAGTAAAGGACACAGTTACTAGAAGCACGAGAAAGGTCTCGCTCAACTGAGGTCACGCTCTCATTTTTGCCAAGTGGTCATGAGAATATGCCATCAAAATAGAATGCACTCAGAAACAGGCCCTAAAGTCTTCAGCTATGTTTAATTAAAAACAAACAAAAAAACTCTTCACATGTCAGATGAAATAGAAACCAGGAAGCTGACACAGAGTTGGAACCGGGTGAGCTCTTGAAGTGTTTGCTGAGATGGTGAGGTGTGCTTGAGGGCGTCTGGTGGCTACTTTCTCTTTAGATTATCACACAAAGATCTGGTGCCCTGGAGACCAGATTGCTCTCTACTGACTCTGGAGAACAAGGTGGAGAATAGGTTAGAGAATCCCCAGGGTCCAAAACTGTGTCTGAATAAATTAAAACACCAAGTTACGGAGCTGAAGACTAAACTAACAACCCCAAGTCAATGAAACTGACTGTTCTGACTATAGGACGCCAAAATGCTAGTCTGCTATTTTGACTGATGTAAGCCATTTGCCCAGCTGGTTGCCTTCTGGCAATAAATTAGAGCATGACCTCAATTAACTGGGATTTAATTCAATTAATTGGAAAAAATGTGTTTTCTGTCATATTTCACTTTTTGGTAGAAAGTGGCAAGATAGCAATCCAGTATCAGGGCTTTATTAAAATATCCTCTATAAGGCAGTGGCTTCCAAAATCTGTTGGACATTGAAATCACCAGAAAACCTTAAAAAATGCTGATTCTTGTCTTCCCCTGCCAACACTCTGATTTAATGATGTAGGGTGCCACCTGAACTTCAGAATTCTAATGTATGACAAAGTTTGCGAACCACTGCTCTAAGGTATTTTGGGGGGTTGGTGTGATGCATCCTTGTCACCCAAACCATTATATAACATTGGGCGGAGGAAGATTTGTTTTTCCCTCTTTGGATCTACTGACCCAAAGAAGAACAATCCATTTAAGGCTACATAAATACAAATACTGTATAATTTAATGTGGTTCAGAGAGTTTTGTGTTATTTTTCCTTAGAGAGTTCTGTTGGTTTTAAAATTAAAAATTAGGAAAGGGGCTTCCCTGGTGGCACAGTGGTTGAGAGTACGCCTGCCGATTCAGGGGACACGGGTTCGTGCCCCGGTCCGGGAAGATCCCACATGTCACGGAGCGTCTGGGCCCGTGAGCCATGGTCACTGAGCCTGCGCGTCTGGAGCCTGTGCTCCGCAACGGGAGAGGCCACAACAGTGAGAGGCCCGCATACCGCAAAAAAAAAAAAAATTAGGAAATAAATACTTCTTTACTATTCAGTCAGACAAATAAAATTCTGTCCTTGTGAAACCGGCTAAGAGAAAAAGCTAAGGGGCAGGGAGGGATCAGAGAGAGAAGGAACGAGAAGCACAAAGGACAAATCCAGTTTCTCCGTGGCCCCTTGGCTTCCTCGACAAATGCAGCCTTTCTGGCTGTCTTACTCTATAAGCCTCTTGACCGAGTTTTTATGTGGATGAGCTTCGGGTGAGAAAGGAAGAGAGCAAAGGCAGCAAGGGAGACACAAGTGCCTTGCTTTTGATGTTCATTCAGTTCTACTGGCTTGTTTCTGCTTCTGCACCTGAGCTTATCCTGTCTTGATTATGTGGACCCCCTGAGCCCTGACCCTTCTTGCTTGACCCTGGGTTGCCTCCCCAGCTCGAGTCCAAGAGCCCTCGTCACAGGCTTCGGAGCCTGCTAGTCCTCGCTGCACCCTGCGTGCTGTTTAAGATCGACTCCATGCTCTTCCTACTTTACCAGACAACCTGGTGGCTTCTCCAGACAGAACCCAAGCCCTGGATTTTCTTCTCATCATTTTAGTTAGACACGGCCACTGTGGTGCCCCAACCAGTGCCTATTCTGAGGGTGCCTGCCACGGACAGTCATGTATGTACTGGCTGACACGGCTTCCCCTTGACCTTACCCGTCTCACGATGGATCTGACCAACTCTTGCATTGGGTTGTCAGAGGCCCGCAGGGGCGTCTGGTTTGAAAAAACTCTGTCCAAAGAAGGGAGAGAAGTGACAATCAGATGTTTTATGCTGGGGATTTGAACTGGCCAATGGAACAGGAAAAAGAGAGCAGCAGTAAGGGTAGAAGCTGAGAAGTTATGACGTAGAGAGACGGCAGACTGGCCGTGATTCCAGGAGGAGCTGAGACCACCAGCAAACTGTAGTGGGGAAGGAGCGGAATTCTGAGGTAGAGAAATAATACATGGAATTAACAAAGAAAAAGCCTTTTGAGAATCTGATGAAAGCTGTGCACAGCCCCTTTCCCAAACCTTGCCTTACACACAAATAAATAAATAAATAAAGGGACCATAATTTGTAAGCCTTTGTGGGAGTTTACCGACTCTCTGAGGCCCATCCGTGGGCCCGTGGAGGGTTCACAGAAGCCGGTTTGAGAGCTTTAGGGTAGAGGGTAAAGAAGTTAGTAGTTGGTTACGGGAAGAGAGGCAAGTGTATCAGGAGGAAGATCTCTAGAGCAGGGTTTCTTAACTTCGGCACTCTTGACATTTGGGGATGGGTAGCTTTTCATTGTGGGGCTGTCCTGTGCACTGTGGGATGTTTGAGAGCGTCCCTGGAGCCTGCTCATGAGATGCCAGCACTAAATCCGCAGTCATGACAGTAAAAGACGTCTCCAGATATTACCAAATACCATGGGGAAGCCAAACTGTCCCTGGTTGAGAATTATGGCCCTAGAAGCTGACTGATTTATGGGAAACGTAGCATCAGGGTCAAGACCCATCACTGTCAGTTTCTGAGGTCCTTGGAACTGAACTCGGATCTGGTTTCCAATCCTTAAGAGACCCAGCTATTATTCGACTTCTCTCTCTGCTATGGGATAGGAGTCTCATAGCCTACCCCCTACCTCTCCTGCTCTTACTTGAGCTGGCTAGTCCAAGTGGATCGATTCTTTTCAGTGGTTGTCAAACTTCAGTGCACATCAGAATCACTTGGAAGGCTTAGTAGAACAAAGATTGCTAAAATCCACCCCCAGGGTTTCTGACTCATAGGTTTGGGGTGAGGCTTGAGATTTTACAATTCTAATAAATTCACAGATCATGCTGAGCCCCAAGTCCACACCTAACAGGAAAAAAAAAGTGTCTACTTAAAACTCTTTCTGGAGCTCTTACAGCAGAGGCAGAAGGGCAGAAGACAGAATGAAAAAAAGTGACATCACATCCATGACTGTTGTCAGTACCCTGCAGGCTACCACCGGCACACGTTCACCGAGGACGCGAACTTCACGTGAGACATACTTAATACTGTACTCTATTTTCTAATCCTCTCAGTGACTTGGAGATAACAATAGCTAATATTTTACTCCCAAAGAAAATGAGGCTTGGAGGTTAGTGATTGGTCTAAAGACCTCACAGGTTTTAAGGGACTGGGCTATAATTTGAACCTAGATCTGTTTTTATGAGTCTGAACTTTTCTCTACTCTTCAAGACTTTTCTTTAAAGCAGCACACCTTTCTCTTTCCTTTATGAAAAATCTATATGGGATCTCAAAATAGAAGACTGATAGGAAGAGTTGAAAGGGGAGAAGAAAGAGTAGGCGACCAGCCCCATCCACTTGGCCTCCTGTTTGTACTTTTTGGCCTGCCTGGAGGCACCAGCGCAGAGGTCTAGGGCTCCTAGAAATCCAGCAGGAAAACCACTGCCTTGTCTAATTCGGTCTTTCCATTAGTTCACATATTTCAAAACAATCTCCTTCAACAAGGATCCAGTTATCTGATTCATCCACACACTTGAATGCATACCATGAAAGGCTATTCTCTGACTCCAAAGAAGCGTACTATCAATAACAAGGCAAGACAAGAAATGAGATGTAAACAATTACTATAATGCATCAGCTTCTTTAATGGAGGGACACATTCTTTTTTGGTGGGAATCTACAAATAAGAACCATTTTAAAGTATTAAAGTTTTAAAATACTAAAACGTTGAATCCCATTTTACAGACCAAAACAGCCATTTATACTTACACACACATATTTAAAGAGAGTAAAGTTAGAAAAAAAAAGTGTTTAAAAGTTTAATCTGGGCTGGGCTAGAGCTAACCCTCTGGCTTGAGGCTTGGAACTGTTTGAAAGAGTTCTGACAAAAATTGCAAGGGCTGTGTAGCTAAAAGATTAGAGAACTGCCTTTTAAAGGATATCACAGTAGTTCCAGTTTTGCCAGATGAAAAGAGTTCTGGAGATTGGTTGCACAACAATGTGAATGAACTTAACACTACTAAGTTGTACTCTTAAAAATGGTTAAGATGGTAACATTTATGTGTATTTTACCAGCATTTTAAAAAGAGAAGATATCATGGTAACTACAACATTCTCGTTGAGTAGCTAAGGAGGCCAGGAAGTTAGTTATTTAGCAATTTGTTTGCTGTTTTGGAGGGGGACGAGTGGAAGGAGGATTGGAAATTTATAGAAAACAGGACACGCTTTAACATAGATGTATACTTTGGTTTTGTGAGTCATTTGCAAGGCATGTCAGTGAGATTCAAAAACTGTAGTTGAGAAAAACATCCCATGTAGAGAATGAAAAGGAAGAGTGTTTATATACTTACTCTTATTTCCTATTTTCAAAGACTTAAACCTCATTCTGGTTAGGATATAAGATGGCACAAGGCAGGAACAACTGTATGGTTCAGGGAAGATTCCTGGATCATTCAGAAATTCTTAGAAGTACACTGTACTGTTAGAGATTATTTCAATGCATGTGAGAAGCCACCAATTATTTTATTTGCTACTGTTATTTTATTTACTGCCAAGAAAAGAAAACCTCCAGTTAAATCATGATATGCCAAAAATTTAAAGATGTATCTCAATTTCAAAGCTAATAAAATGCATGTAAAAAAAGTTCATCTTAGAATTGAAAGTGTATGGTATAAAGAAGATAACCCAACATACTATCTTAATTAAGTTAGCCTGGCAGAAACATAAAAATAGATTTCCCTAGAGGATCAAGAAAAGATGTAATGGGGGCCTCCCTGGTGGCGCAGTGGTTAAGAGTCCGCCTGCCGATGCAGGGGATACGGGTTCGTGCCCCGGTCTGGGAGGATCCCATATGCCGCGGAGCGGCTGGGCCCGTGAGCCATGGCCGCTGGGCCTGCGCGTCCGGAGCCTGTGCTCCGCAACGGGAGAGGCCACAGCGGTGAGAGGCCCACATACCGCAAAAAAAGAAAAAAAAAAAAAAAAAAAAAAAAAAGAAAAGATGTAAGTACATACCTCCAATATTAAGAGGAGCCAAAGCAAGAGATTAAAGGAATGAAAAAAGGCACCCACTATATTCTAACCTTTATTACTCCATGGAATCATTTTCATTTGAGAGATGTTTTAATGGAAATGATGATTCAAAGATAGGTCTTTCCAAAGCCAATTTGGAAATTGGATATTGCGTATACATGTTTTTCTTAGTAGCCCATTAATTCTTCAAATGGTTTCAGATATATTTGTATTGCATTTCAGGAAACACGCAGAATGGAGAATAAACTGGAGAAGTAGAGCAAATGAAAAAAGTGTAGTAGAAACTGAAATATCATTTAAAAATGATTAAAGCAGAGAAAATAAAGGCACTTGAAAAAATTTAATTGATTAAAATTAAACTATGAACATTAAAAATGCATCTTTTTTAAAGAATAAGGATTGATACATGAATTTCTGAGTTAATCTCAAGTTTATAAGAAAATTAAATTAAGTAAAATGCCCCATCCCAACCTCTGAGCATTATGGTTACTCAAGATGTGAATGAAAAGAAATAATACACTATTAAGTTTATTACAGGCTTTAAGAAACAGATGCAGCTCTTTAAGGAACTGATTTTTAAAAAATTCTTTACACTAACAGGATGGGGGTGGCTCCTTATTAATTCTATTCGATATAATAAATGGAGGGAAAGGTCTTATGAACCTCTATTATGCCTGAAACTTTTTGCTTCAGGAAATACCTCTTTTTCTTAAGTCTATAATATTCCTTTTGAATAGTTGTAAGAGATCTGAACAACTTCAAAGCCCAAATCCATCTGCCAGTTTTATAATCAATTGTACTGTGGCATTTAGGATATACAGTCACCATTAATAGGGGTTATTCATTCCTGAAGAAACAGAATAGGTAATAACTTGAATACTTCTTTACTTGGTTGTCTCATCCTTAGATTATAATATGAATAATTCAATTCCTTTCAACAAAAGTGAACCCTTACTCTATGTAAATGTCACTTTCTTGGGGAATGGAAAGAGTATACATAAAATATAGTAAGTCCCCTACATATGAATGAGTTCTGCTCTGAGAGCACATTCATAAGTCCAATTTGTTCATAAGTCCAACAAAATTAGCCTAAGTACCCAACTAACACAATCGGCTATCTAGTACTGTACTGTAATAGGTTTATAATACTTTTCACACAAATTATACATAAAAAAACAAACACAAAAAATAAAACATTTTTAATCTTACAGTACAGTACCTTGAAAAGTACAGTAGTACAGTACAACAGCTGGCATACAGGGGCTGGCATCGAGTGAACAGGCAAGAAGAGTTACTGATGAGGAGGGAGAAGAGGTGGGAGATGGTAGAGCTGAAGGATCGTCAGCAATAGGGGACTGTGGGTGGGAGGCAAGCTGCAATTTCACTCATGCCTGACATTGATGGAATGCATCTTTGAAAGTTCGCAACTTGAAGGTTCGTATATAACGGACTTACTGTATAGTCTTGTCCTTGATGGACTTAGGCTTTATTACGTGGGGGGAAGAGGCATGATGACTATAACACCAAATAGAAAAACGTGAGGCCAGCTACTTAGCAGGCATGTAGTGCTACAAGGTTCTGGCCAGCATCTGTTCTGATTGGTCAGTGGCTATGCCAGTCCTGTTTTAAAATATTTTGAATATTACATCTGAATAACCTTCAGAAAATGATGCAAGCTGCCTATCCAATATCCCTTCTCCCTTTCCTCCTTATCAACACAGCCCTCATTCTGTTTAGTGTATCAGTGTTCCCAACCAAAGGAAAGAGCATTTCCCAGACTTCCCTGCACCCAGGGGTAGCCATGTGACACAGTTCTGACCAATGAATTTTAAGCAAATGCCACTAGGGCAAGCTCTTTCAAAGAAAGTCGACTCAGCCAGCCCTTGACTTGCCCTTTTGATATCCCTTCTTGCATGGAGCCCAAACTTGAAGCTTTTAGAAGGAGCAGCTGTCTTGGAACCATGGATGGCTAAGAAGAGAGTTTGAAGGAACTTGGGTCCCTGATGCCCTTGTTTGGCTACTTCATCAACCATGGGCTGCCTACCTCTGGACTCCTTAATAAATGAGAAAAATAAAACCCCTAATTTGCTTCAGTTCCTGGTCAGTGAGGCTTGGTATGACACACAGTATAATACAGTTCTAAAAGACACACCATCCTAAGGTTCAGAATTGGGAAATTCCACATGAAGTCACAGAGGTTAGTAAAGCATTATGAAAAGGACAGGACTTAAAAAAGTAGAATTTTAGAGGTGGAAGGAACCACAAAAATCATTGTGTTCAGCATTGTTATGAAGCTGAAAGGGCTGGGACCGAGTAAAGTTGATTTCTTTTTCAAAAATCCCACAGCTGGTTACTAGCAAAGTGAGGCTGGATTGATTCTCTTGCTACCTTGAAACACAACAGCATCCATGAAACATTGCAGAAGGTGTGCTAATTTGAATGGATGTGTACCAATTTTGAAGTGTGTAGAAATATATACTGAGAAAAGGTTACTGATTCAACAAAATGTAGGTGATAAAACCAGATGTCTTCCTCGACTCCTTAATTTCCAATCTTCTCCCTTCCTACACTCCAATTCTGATAAATTTTACCTTCTAAATTTTTTCTTTTAGGGAGCGTTCCTTGACTATGCTCTCCACCCTCAACTCCTAGTTGGGTGCCATGGCTTTGGACTGCTCTATCATCCGCACTCTATATCATAACACTCACTACATTGTATGTTCATTTTCTCTTTAATGGTCCCTATCTCCACCATTCCATGAGGATGGAAATCAGGGCCATCTGTGTGATATGGTACTGTTTAGCACTTTGTGGTTACTCAATAACTATTCATAGCCCATACTCAGACTTGGAAAAAAAAATGACAATTCTCTAATGTTTACTGTTTTCATTGGGTGTGTAAGTGTTTCAGTTCAAATGACTTTTGGAAGCTCATACCGACCTATGGGAAATCTCTTCAGAAGTGAATAGACTGCCAACAAAAAGATACAGAAATATAGACGTCTTTCATAGAGATTAGCACATATAGTTTCAGGGATACTGCTGCTAGCCTAGGTTGAACTGAACATCACAAAATTTGGGCTTTCTGAAATAGATTTTTCAGCTGAGTTTACACATGGTTGTACCAAGGATATCTAGGATTTTAGTGGCAGTCACCCAGAAATCCAGGGAGGGAATGCTTAAGTTACACTGGATCCTTAGGAAATTGGGAGAAAAGGAAGGGCGACAATGGCTCCAATGTTACCTCTTACAGCCAAAACAAGAGAGAAGGTTGCAGAATTATCTGGTACATTTAGTAATAAGCACATTTGGGTAATTAATGAAACAGTCTGGATTTCCAGCATGGGCATTCCTAAAAGAACCAATTATTTATCCAATGCTTCTCAAAGAAGCTTGAGAGGAAATCACTTGGAAACCTTCTTTACATTCTGAAAGCTAAGCAAGGAATAGCTGTAAAATTTGTCTCTAAAGCAAGTTATAAAGTCTTTGAAGCAAGATGTTTGCTTACTTGTGCAAATTAGGAATAGATAGGTAGTTTAAAAAAATTAATTAATTAATTTATTTATTTTTGGCTGCGTTGGGTCTTCATTGCTGTGTGTGGGCTTTTCTCTAGTTGCGGCAAGCGGGGACTACTCTTCATTGCGGTGCGCGGGCTTCTTGTTGCGGTGGATTCTCTTGTTGTGGAGGACAGGCTCTAGGTGTGTGGACTTCAGCAGTTGCAGCATGTGGGCCCTAGAACGCGTGGGCTTTAGTAGTTGTGGCGCAGGGGCTTAGTTGCTCCGCGGCATGTGGGATCTTCCCGGACCAGGGATTGAAACTGTGTTCCCTGCATTGGCAGGTGGATTCTTAACTACTGCGCCACCAGGGAAGTCCCAGATAGGTAGTTTTAAGCCATGGGGTTTGTTATGGTGGTGGAGTTGCAGAATGTTCAATCACAAAGGTAGTTTTAGGGCAGTGTTTATGACCCAGGCTGTCTGGCTTTGACTCTTGATGTCACCACTTCCTTGCTGTGTGACATCAAGTGAGTCACTTCTCTGTGTCTCAGTTGCCTCATCTATAACCTGGAGTGATAATCGAACCCACCACGTAGGGCTGTTGTGAGCATTAAGTGTAATGCAATTCACATAGAGTGCTTAAAACAGTGCCTGGGACATAATTTCACTCAATGAATGTCAACTGTCATCACTAGGTGCAGTTTAACAGGGTTTTCTGTAAACTGTTGATTTGATCTCACAGAGTTAAAGATAACAGAATAAAAAATGATCACAAATGTAACGATTATTCAAACTGGTGATTTAGATCAGGGGTTGGTAAACTTTTTCTTTTAAAAAGTTCCATAAATATTTTCAGCTTTGTGGGCCATGGGGTCTTTCCTGCAACTATAAAGCTCTGCTGTTGTGTGAGAATGGCTGTAGACCATACTTAAAAGAATAGGTTTGGCTGTGTTCCCAAAACACCTTATCTACAAAAACAGGACTAAAATGTTTTTATAGAAACAGATGGCAGGTGGAATTTGCCCGCCCTTGATTTAGATAACTGTATACTGCTTTTGTCCAGACCCACCTTTTGTAAACAATAGGTAAATATTCTGTTTTCTGCCTCAAATTCTTTTCCTCCCCTATTTGCATGATTGGCTCCACCTGATCACCTTATGTAACGTACCCTTTACACACACTCACATTCACACACACGCACGTGTGCACATACACCATTTGTTTTCTTCATAGCACATATCACAATTTCTAATATCTGGCTTTTTTTGTCTATTTATTTATTTGTTCTCATTGTTTTCTTATCCAGTGTAAAGTTGAGGATATAGGACCCTTAATTCTCGGTGCTTAGAACAACTGACTTATCCACAGTAGCAGATCAATAAATATTTGTTAAATAAATAAATACTGACCGCAAAGAACTAAAACATTCTGACAGTTTAAATATACATAAATTAAGTGCTACTCTCAGTAAAACACCCTTATGTATTCACTTCTCTCTTAGTAAACTGATCTATGCATCTGCTTTCAATACCCCAGGTCTGTAAATGGGGCTTTCTTCCCCAGATCCATGGGCCCAATCATGCTGTTTCCAGCTTATTAGTTTACCCACGGCTACTGATTGAAATATGTATTCTGGAGAGCTTTTGAGTCCTCTCATTCATTATTAATCCACTTTTATTTAAGGCATCTATTTCATGTTCTCTTTTGTCTTTAGATGATGCCATGGTTTTTGGAAAAGGTTGAAAAAAAAAACATTCCCTGAATGAGGTGCTTCTATTTTTCTCATTGTTCTGTGTTTAAGATTGAGCGTAGTGCAGGCACACAGTGGATACTTAATATATATTCATAAATCAACAAATGAGTCTTCGTTGAGTTATTCTAGAACATTCCAAAGTAAGAGAATGAGCAAAGGGGTTGCACAGTCTAAAAACACTGGTCAAAACAGAGAAGAGTGTACTATATGTGTTGTGTGGGCACCAGAACGTGAGAACAGGAGGAATGTAAAATCCAATTTTGAGGTAACCTTGTCTTTGATTTTTTTGCAGCATTTATAAAAGACAGAGAAATTTCCGGGACTAAAAAAAAGAGCAATGGGAACACTGTGTTTCTCAAATTACCATATGCATAGTATTTACCAGCATGATGAGGCAAGTAATGAATAAATTAGGAGAATAGCACTCAATCCCTTTGTATTCGTGATACAATATCAGCCCTGTCAAATCACCCAAGAATGAATAGGATGGTTGTGGAAAGCTAGTTCTCACATTAGCCTGATCCAGCAGGTACAGAAAATTGATTTCATAAACATTATGCTGGTATCAGAGCACAGACTCTCTCTGACTGCACAGAAATACCTATCTTTTGTTTTTCCCTGACATCTATTGCTAGAGCATTCAGTTGTCCTGAGGATGACTTAATGAAAAAAGCAAATAAAGATGAGAAGAGAAATGTTACTCTTCAGGGTCTGCTCCTCTGATAGATCCATGGCAAGAAAAAGTGGACAACACCTAATTTATGTCACCTGCACACTAAATGGTTGCCTTCCTCCCTTGTTAAGGGAAGAAGTCGCCCACTTTACAAAGCTCTTAGAATCTCAGGGTTGGATGAATGTTTGGAGGTTGCCTGCTCCTGTCAAATGTACCCTGTAAGCAACTTTTTGTGGCACACCACATATTAGAGGGTTTTCTGAACTCTGCTTGAGCATTTCCATCACTCTGTTTATGCATCTACTCTACTTTGTACACACTATTATTATTGCATTATTACAACTCAAAAAAAATTTGCCTTGACCATTTGACCATCTTGAAGACAGGGGTCTTACGCCACTTTTGTGTCTCCAAAACTTTGCTGAGTGCCTGCTTATGGCAGGATCACAACAAATGTTTGCTGACTGAATAAAACAATAAATAAAAGGTTAATATGTCAAACAAAATTCATTTCTCGGGCTTCCCTGGTGGCGCAGTGGTTGAGAGTCCACCTGCAGATGCAGGGGACACGGGTTCATGCCCCGGTCCGGGAAGATCCCACATGCCGTGGAGTGGCTGGGCCCGTGAGCCATGGCCGCTGAGCCTGTGTGTCCGGAGCCTGTGCTCCACAACGGGAGAGGCCACAACAGTGAGAGGCCCACATACCGCAAAAAAAAAAAAAAAAAAAAAAAAAAAAAATTCATTTCTCCGCTTAGAGACTTCTATTTTATAAAACAATATAAAAATATAAGAAATAACTTACATTTCTATTTCTCAACAACTAAGGCAACTGCAGTTGAGAGAGAAAAACAAAGCCCCCATCACAACATACTTGTTATTAAAATTAAAAAAAAATTTTATTGTGTAAGAACACTTAGCATGAGATCTACCCTCTTAAATTTTTAAAAAGTTTACAACACATTACTGTTGACTGTAGGTACAATGTTGTACAGCAGGTCTCTAGAATTAATCTTGCTTAACTGAAACTTTATTCCCATTGATTAGTAGTAACTCCCCAATCTTCCTCCCCCATGTACTGGCAACCATCATTCCATTTTTTTGTTCTATGAATTGGTCTATTTTAGATACCTCGTATAGGGGGAACCATGCAGTATTTGTCTTTCTGTGACTGGCTTATTTCACGTAACATAATTTCTTCACGTTCTATTAATGTTGTAGCATATTGCAGGATTTCCTTCTTTTTAAAGAATAGTATTCCATCATGTGTAGATACTACTTTTTTTTAAACATCTTTATTGGAATATAATTGCTTTACATTGTTGTGTTAGCTTCTGCTGTATAACAAAGTGAATCAGCTATACGTATACATATATCGGCATATTCCCTCCCTCTTGCATCTCCCTGCCACCTTCCCTATCCCACCCCTCTAGGTGGACACAAAGCACCTAGCTGATCTCCCTGTGCTATGTGGCTGCTTCCCTCTAGCTATCTATTTTACATTTGGTAGTGTATATATGTCAATGCTACACTCTCACTTCTTCCCAGCTTACCCTTCCCCCTCCCTGTGTCTTTAAGTCCATTCTCTACGTCTGCATCTTTATTCCTATCCTGCTCCTAGGGTCTTCAGACCACTTTTTTTTTCTTTTGATTCCATATAGTTAGCATATGGTATTTGTCTCTTTCTGACTTACTTCACTCTGTATGACAGACTCTAGGTCCATCCACCTCACTAGAAATAACCCAGTTTCATTTCTTTTTATGGCTGAGTAATATTCCATTGTATATATGTGCCACATCTTCTTTATCCATTCATCTGTTGATGGACACATAGGTTGCTTCCATGTCCTGGCTATTGTAAATAGAGCTGCAATGAACATTGTGGTACATGACTCTCTTTGAATTATGGTTTTCTCAGGGTATATGCCCAGTAGTGGGATTGCTGGGTCATATGGTAATTCTATTTTTAGCTTTTTTAAGGAACCTCCATACTGTTCTCCATAGTGGCTGTATCACTTTACATTCCCACCAACAGTGCAAGAGGGTTCCCTTTTCTCCACACCCTCTCCAGCATTTACTGTTTGTAGACCTTTTGATCATGGCCATTCTGACTGGTATGAGGTGATACCTCATTGCAGGCTTTTCTTTTTTTAATTGAATATTTTAATAAAAATGCAGATGAATCAATCTTGACTCATTATGCTAACCATTTTAGTTAGCTCCCTGTCCCATTGAAAATCTGTTCCTTAAATGACTTAATGTATTGCTTTTTTTTTCTTTCTTTAGTTTCAAAATTTTTGTTTTTTAACATCTTTATTGGAGTATAATTGCTTTAAAATGGTTTGTTAGTTTCTGTTGAATAACAAAGTGAATCAGCTAGATGTATACATATATCCCCATATCTCCTCTCACTTGTATCTCCCTCTCACCCTCCTTATCCGACCCTTCTAGTTGGACACAAAGCACGGAGCTGATCTCCCTGTGCTATGTGGTTGCTTTCCACTAGCTATCTATTTTACATTTGAGAGTGTATATACGTCCATACCTCTCTCTCACTTCATCCCAGCTTACCCTTCTCTTTCTCTGTGTCCCTGAGAAAACCGTAATTCAAAAAGAGTCATGTACTACAATGTTCATTGCAGCCCTATCTACAATAGCCAGGACATGGAAGCAACCTATGTGTCCATCAACAGATGAATGGCTAAAGAAGATGTGGCACATATATACAATGGAATATTACTCAGCCATAAAAAGAAATGAAACTGAGTTATTTGTAGTGAGGTGGATGGACCTAGAGACTCTCATACAGAGTGAAGTAACTCAGAAAGAGAAAAACAAATACCATATGCTAACACATATATATGGAATCTAAAAAAAAAAAAAAAGGTTCTGAAGAACCTAGGGGCAGGAAGGAAAAAAGACACAGACAAAATTGTAGTTTTGATTTGCATTTCTCTAATGATTAGTGATGTTGAGCATCCTTTCATGTGTTTGTTGGCAATCTGTATATCTTCTATGGAGAAATGTCTATTTAGGTCTTCTGCCCATTTTTGGATTATGTTGTTTGTTTTTTGATATTGACCTGCAGGAGCTGCTTGTATATTTTGGAGGTTAATCCTTGGTCAGTTGTTTCATTTGCAAATATTTCCTCCCATTCTGAGGATTGTCTTTTCATCTTGCTTATGGTTTCTTTTGCTGTGCAAAAGCTTTTAAGATTAATTAGGTGCCATTTGTTTATTTTTTTTAATTTCCATTTCTTTAGGAGGTGAGTCCAAAAGGATCTTGCTGTGATTTATGTCACAGAGTATTCTGCCTATGTTTCCTCTATGAGTTTGATAGTGTCTGGTCTTACATTTAAGTCTTTAATCCATTTTGAGTTGATTTTTTTGTATGCTGTAAGACAAGCGTTCAATTTCATTCTTTGAATGTCGATATCTAGTTATCCCAGAACCATCTGTTGAAGAGACTATCCTTTCCCCATTGTGTATTCTTGGGACGCTTGTCAAAGACCGATTGACCACATAAATGCAGGTTTATTTCTGGGCTCTCTATTCAGTTTCATTAGTATATATGTGTGTCTTTATGTTTTGATTACTATAGCTTTGTAATATATTTTGAAATCAACAAGTGTGTTGCCTCCAGCTTTTTTCTTCTTTCTCAAGATTTATCTGGCTATTCACGGTCTTTTGTGGTTCCATATGAATTGTAGAACTTCTTTTCTATTTCTCTGAAAAATGCCATTGGGATTTTGATAGGGATTGAATTGAATCTGTAGATTGATTTGGGTAGTGTGGACACTTTAACAATATTAAATCTTCCAACCAATAAACATGGGATATCTTTCCATTTGTTTGTGTGTTCTTTAATTTCTTTCATCAGTATTTTTTAGTTTTCAGTATACAAGTCTCTCACCTTCTTGCTTAAATTTATTCCTCAGTAGTTTATTCTTTTTGATACTATTGTGAATGGGATTGTTTTCCCAATTTCCTTCTTAGATAGCTTGTTTTTTTGTGTATAGAAATACAACTGATTTTTTGTACATTGATTTTGTGTTCTGCAACTGTACTGAATTCATTTATTAGTTTTGACAGTATTTTTATGGAATCTTTAGGGTTTTCTATATGCAAGATCATGTCGTCTGCAAACAGGGACAATTTCACTTCTTCCTTTCCAACTTGAATGCATTTTATTACTTTTTCTTGCCTAATTGCTCTGCCTAGAACCTCCAGTACTATGTTGGATAGAAATTGTGAGGAATGGACATCCTTGCCTTTTCTCCTGATCTTAGAGGAAAAGCTTTCAGTTTTTCACCTTTGACTATAATGTTAGCTATGGGTTTTTCATATATGGATTTTGTTATGCTGAGGTACTTTCCTTCTATCCTTGTTTGTTGAGGGTATTTATCATGAAGGGATGCTGAATTTTGTCTAATGGTTTTATTACATTTATTGAGACAATCATGCAATTTTTGTCCTTTATTCTGTTAACGTGATGTATCACATTAAATGATTTGCATATACTGAACCATCACTGCATCTCAGTAATCAATACCATTTGGTCATGGTATATGATCCTTGTAATGTGCTGTTGGATTCACTTTGCTGTTATTTTGCTGAGGATTTTTATATCCATATTCGTCAACGATATTGATCTGTAGTGTTTTCTTGTGGTGTCTTTGTGTGGCTTTGTTGTCAGGGTAATGCCGGCCTCATAACAGGAGTTTGGAAATGTTTCCTTCTCTTCATTTTTTTAGAATGATGTGAGAAGAATTGGCATTGATTCTTCTTTAAAGGTTTGGTAGAATTCACCAGTGAAGTCATTTGGTCCTGGGCTTTTCTTTGTTGGGTGGTTTTTGATTACTGATTCAATCTTTATGCTAGTTATATCTGTATTCAGACTTTCTATTTCTTCATGATATAGTCTTGGTAGGTTGTAATGGTTGTAGGAATTTATCAGTTTCTTTTAGATTATCCGGTAGTTTGGTATATAACTGCTCATAATAGTCTCTTATACTCCTTTGCATGTCTGTGGTATCAGTTGTAATGCTTCCTCTCTCTTTTCAAATTTTATTTATTTGAGACTTCTCTTTTTTTCTTAACCAATCTCGGTATGGGTTAGTCAATTTTGTTCATTTTTTTTCCAGAGATCAAATCTTAGTTTCATTGATTTTTTCTATTGTTTTTGTATTTGATTTATTTCTGCCCTAATTTTTGTTATTTCCTTCCTTTTGCTAAGTTTGAGTTTAATTTGTTCTCTTTTTTATAGGTCTTTAAGGTACAAAGTTAGGTTGTTCATTTTAGATTTCTTCTTTTTTAATGTAGGAGTTTATTGCAAAAAACTTCTCTCTTATAGCACACTTGTTATTTACATGGACTTTTATTTTTTAAAAGTCAGATCATGCAATGGTAACTTTGCAATGCTAGGTTAGCGTTTAACTGCTTTTAGCATTTCCTGGCCCACAGTGGCATAATAAGTCTGAGCTTTCTTTTGTCTCTATCTTATTCGTTTAAGGTTTACTCATTTTTGATTCATCAATGAAAGAGAAAAAGCATTAGTGAGGACTGGCTTCATGGTCTTCACACTGTTTTTGAGTATAGTTACTTTATTCACAATGAACATCTCCTTGCAATGTGCACATTGTTTCAATACATTGGAGATTAAGTCCCTCCCATAAAGGTCTTTACATTCCTAAAGCCATTTCAATTTTGAGAGCAAATTTTGTTATATTCAATGCCTAGTGTGGTTAACTCATCATTAAGGGCCCTAGAGAGCCCAGATACCGTAAGTTTTGTAGCTAAGGCTATGGGTGAGTTCTAAATCACTTTGGAATCTGGTTGACTCTTTTGCTGGTTCAGGAAAATGTTCATAGCGAAATAAAACAACTAAAATGGAGAAGGAAACAGTAGTTGCCCTGGGCTGGTTACTTCATCACTCACTTTCCCAAATTTAATTAATCCTAAGTACTACACATGTTGACTAAACATCTCACAGTAATTATTATCAGAAGGAGGAGGCTGGAGGGGGAAAAGTCATGCACAAACCAGAATTCTCAGCGAGAGTTAGAAAGGCTGGATTCCATATGGAAATGTTTTTCAAAATATAGCCAAAGCAGATGGTATTTGAATGCTGTTGAGTGGAGGAAGATTTTTGCCCCAATTAATTAGGTGATATTAATTGCTTTAAACATGCCTGTTCATAATAGTCTGCATAAAATTTCCTTAAGCTATTGGTGGTGTGAACAAGTTGACAGAGAACCTCCACAAATCCTTCACCATGATCTTCAAATCTAGGATGATGGAATTCTTACAAAGCTAGACTTGCCAAGTCACTGCCAGAGTCTGGTTCTATCAAGTAACTAATCAATCAAAGTAGGCATTCAATGTGACATGTTTAGTGCCAACTATTCAAAAGGGACTACACTAGCTGCTGGTGGGGGGGGTATAATAAGTAGCATAGATAGATGTAATAAATGAGATGCCTGCCTTCAAGGAACCTACAATGTAGTGGGAAACAGACATGTAAACAAATCATTTGCAGTACAGTTTTGTAAGTGTGTTTTTGAGTATGGCTACTTTCTCCATAACATACATCTCCTTGCTATGTGCACATTGTTTTATTACACTGGAGATTAAGTTCTTCTCATAAAGGCCTTTGCATTCCTAAGAAGAGACACCCTTCAACAGATGTCTTTCTCAAACACTATTGTAGTCAGTATGTGGGTGGCAAACTTATTTCCTAATTGGGGTTTGGGAGACACCTGAATGTCTTCCCCATGCTTGTGGGGATTATAACTATAAACTCCTCCTAAGAATATGAAGTCAAGCACATATGCCCTGGGTGGAGCACCACACATGCTGGCAGTGGTTTAGAAACGTGGAAATTTAATTCCTCTCTCTGCAGGGAGGGATGGAGTTCTCAGAATATAAAGGCATAAGGTAAGGAAGGACAACCCCAGTGCTTGTCTGGGAGTAGTGCTCTTGCCAGAGCAACTGTTTGATTAACCAGGGCAATCAAGGCAGCTTTTTAAAAAAAGCAAATCCAGGTTCTGCACTTGTGGAGTCTCCCTATATCTTTCTGAAGCAAGATTTCTTTCACTCTTTTGGAAAGGAGTTGGAGAAGAAGAAAAGAAGAGGAAAGAGGAGTTATCCAACAGGCTTGGGAACAGAAAAGAACCTCTAACCATCTCAACCCCGCACCCTGGCACCCCCAACTCTTGTCCCTAAACTTCCAGGGACCCAGAATAGGAATGGATGCTGTGGAGAAGAGTAGGATGCTAAAGCGAATATCAGCCCCTCCTACCAACACTACCTCATCTGCCAAGCCATTAAAAGTCAGTCCCTTTTGTCTCACCATAGGCCACCAATTCTTCATATAGTTTTCTGTTTCACTGTTTCTTACATCAACCCAGCTAGAAAAGCAAAGATTTAATGCAGTCATGGCATGGGGACAGCCATAGCTGGGAAAATGACTGGTCAGGTCTGTGATTGGACCTGCCCCTGTGAGACCCACTTTTCTGTGCCAGTCACTGTATCGTTCAGCTTTCTCTGAGATTTACTGCCCACTCTAGTTGCACTGTCTCCAGCTGTGCCTGAGAAGCATCGTGGCTTCATTTCTGCCCTCATTTCTGGAAGATGAAATGCCTTCTCAGGTTCACATGAGTCTGCTATCATCTCCATTTCTGAAATTATTAAACCACAGCTTTAGAAAGCAGATTTCTTTCCTGTGTTGAAATAAAACACAGAGACAATTCAACCATTGTTTACCCAGAGTAGACGTTGACAATCAGAATGTAAGGCTTGGGAGGCAGAGTTTAATCAAGGCTGAATGGTAATGGGACTCATGATAGCTAAAAGCTGTGATTATCTGATGTATGTACTCAGGGTTTGTGGAGAAAAATGTTTTTGTAAAAATCAGAGTCAAAATAAAGATAAATTCCAAATCAGAAAAGGCAAACTTAAAACAACCACAATTTAGAAGAATCAGAATATAGACAAAATTCCAAGCACTACTGACTTCCTGAAAAGAGGTCTTGGACAAATATATTTTAATGCTCAAAAAAGAACACACAATGAAATGTGGTAAAAACCTCCAGAAAACCAAGGATTTGTCAAATACATATGTTACTCCTTCTGGAACCAACTGATTGTCATAGGTGGTACATGTCAATGCATTTACTATGGTAGAATTAGAAGAAAATTGTTTTTTAAAACTTTCTGAGAACAGTAAGTTAAATATATTTGTGTTTCTAATATAGATAGGGAAACAACAGAGAATTCATCACAGATTTAATTTTTTCATTCATTTTTAAAGAAATGAACTCAGAAAGGTGTTTTGGCTAAATTCTCTAAATTGACAGCACTAACTTAAGTTGGACAATTTTACAACCTACTCTGAAATATTTCAAATTGTCTTTTCCTTAATAGCAGTTATTTTGATCTTAATTATCTAGACAATTGTTTCAATCTCTACTTCACTTTGTGACATCAATCTTTAGGTGTGGATCTACTACCCTCTACATGCTAAGAATATCCCAACCATTCCATTTGGGTTGAACTTCCAGGGTGTGGGCTTTTGGAGAATTAGTGATCCTTTTTGTAATGCCAATAAAGGGAGCCCCTCCTGAGAAAAAATAAAAGGCTTAGTATTTTGTGGTGTGGAGAGTCACTGTTTACTGCAAATTGCCATGTGAGCTGAGGAGGGGCAAAGATGGGAGAGAGTGGGCTTTGATGCTGGACAGATTTGGGGTGGAATTCCAGCTTCACTGCTGATTGGTCATGTGAACACTAACAAGCTTTTTATCTTTTGTTTTGTTTTGTTTTGGCCGTGCTGTGCAGCTTGCGGGATCTCCCCTGACCAGAGATTGAACCCGGGCCCTCGGCAGTGAAAGCACCAAGTCCTAACCACTGGACTGCAGGGAATTCCCTGAACAAGCTTTAATCTTTAGGAGGTTTGGGTTTTTCATTTGTAAGAGAAGAATAACATTTACCTGATAGGGTAGTTGTGAGCACAGGGTGCATAGTATATGCCCAATAAATATGAGTTCCTTTCCTTCTCTCAGAGAAGGGAGACAGCCTAGAAGCCATTTAGTTCAAACCTTGATTTTAAAAAAGACAATTTTAAAAATTAACATTTTATAGGAATTTGAGTAATGCCAACAAGAGAGATCCTAGTTTCAGATTTTAAAATGCCATTATTTGCATTTAAGTATGAAAAGGAAATAAACTATAAGTAGCATGTATGTTTGGGAATTTTTAGAAGTATGCATACATGTAGAATTCTAAAGATGTAAGACATATACATCAAATATATACATACATATAGAGTTTCTTTAATTTTTGAGAACTAGTAAGCCTTCAAAAGTTTTAGAAGAATGCAAGAATGTGACCTTAAGAGTATAGCTTTGGACTGTAAAATAGTGTTTTGGACTCCGAAGCACCAAATAAATATAGTTGGTAATCTTTATCTGCCATGATGTAACTAAAATTCTTAGAATTCAAAATGTCAAGCTGCTTGGTAATTTCCTTTTAGTATAATCATCATCATCTAGCTTAGTTTGCATCCGACTGACCTTAAAAGACTTGAGATTTTATTAAAAGGTAAAGTCATCATCAGAATACCTATTGTCAGTTTTGCTTGTGGTTTTGATAATATCTCTGTTTATTTCTTTTGGCTCAGTCATATATGGTATACTAGGTCTGAGGGCTAACTGGTTGACCTAGTTTGGAAGACCTAAGGAAACCCTATAGTTTTAGCAAATTAAAACCTATGTTAATCATCCTATAAATAACCAGTTTTCACCCAGCTTACATGCAAAATACTGAGATAGACTAGCAGACAACTAAATTTCTTACACAATTTCTACAAGGGTTCTTGTCATTGTGGGCACACTTCAAAAGTTAGGGGTCTCTGGTGAAGAGTTTTAGCAATCCTGATTTTAATTTTACCAACTACACATTTATTTAAACACATCTTGAAGATATTTTTAGTGTGCACCTCCAATGATTTCCATTATTTATAAATCCTATTATTTGCTTTTAAATAAGAACTTGCCCTAAGTTCTCAATAAATTAGAAAATTTCAGTGGGAAATTCCATAGTATGATTTGCTGTATGGATCAACCATGGTTAAGAGTGATTATCCACCTACCTCGACAGCCATCGAGGCAAAAACACATCCTTGCTTTAGTCTATCATAGAGCTCATTTCTTCCTCTTTATTCTTTCTTACCAGAGAGTAAGGGTAGTTCTATGGTTTTCCATTAGAAACACACACTTTCTAATTGAAGACTGAGACACAAACTGGCCCTGAATAGAGCTCCTTCTGTTTTTTGTTCCTTTTGTTATTGAAATGTAGCTTATGAGCTCTGCTTTTGGAAAATAGGAGACTTCTGGCCACACTTATCTACTGTTTACAGCCCTGATATCTAAATTTCCTTTAAAACAACAACAAATGGAACCATGCTGTCAGACTAATGATGTGTGATAACTCTAAACTGGATTTAAAGCCATTTAATTTATCATATATTTTATTGCTATGGCAGTGTCCAATTAATAGTCACCATCTGCATTTTCTAGAAATACAGCTTCATCCTCAACAGTCTGTCATCAAATTAAGGCCTGCAAAAGGGGAGATAGATGATGAATATTGAAAGAAAAAGGGTTCTGACTACACTAGTGAATGAAAATGACAAAATTGATGAAGTGGGAGGTAAGGAGAAAAAAAGTTTTATTTCATATGCCTTGGAGGGGATAGGACAGTGTAGGGTCTGAAAGAGACATCCCCCTGCCCCCATAGGAGTCAATGACAAAGAAACTGAAACTTCAGTTGTTTTTCTGGAGTAAAATTATATGCTTTTGGGGGCAGCTGAATTCCCACTAGGACCTAGATACTGATGTATTGCACATAGAAGGCATCTAAAACATATTTGTTAGATGGATGAAGGAATAAAGGAGGTGCTTTGACAAAAACCAGCATGGAAAAGAATTACAAGGTTTCACTACTCAGGCAATATCTCTGAGGCTGTAATAAACACTACTGCTATTTGCCAACATTCCTAGCTCTCTTTTCTTTCTGGGCACACCAAGGGCCATACTTGTTTGCTCTCCTGAATTTAGGCATGGCTGTAAGAACCATGAAATATGAGTAGACATGACTTCTCTCCCTTCCAGATGGTGGTCTCTAAGAGCTGGTGTGTGATTGTCCATGCTGCTTTTACCCTGCAGCAGTGGTTGTGGAATCATGAGTTGATATGGAGAGGCTAAGCCAATAGGAGGACATCTGCTCTGGAGAATTGCCTGGATCCACAGAAGACTTTGAGCAAGAAGTAAACCCTTGTTGTTGTAAGCCAACACATGGCAGCTGGGATATTCCAAAGACCATCAAGCTGGCCCATAATATCTCCCATCCAACATGCTCTTCTTCGGTGTGAATTTGCCACTCTCCCATCAAGAGCAGATGCTATTTCCTTTCCCCTTTGATTTGGGTGGTGGAAGTGATGCTGTATGACCTCTGAGACTAAGTCAGAAAAAGCCAGGAAGCTTCTCTTGGAGCATTCACTCTCCTGGAACACCTGCTCCCTGCACGCTCCCTCTCAGAATCTAGCCACTCACACAGAATCCCAGCTAGTCTGAGTCATCTCAGCCATGTACCAAACATGTAAGTGAAGAAGTTTCTAGAAAATTTCAGCCCCAAGCCATTTGAGAGTTCCCAACTGAAATCCCAGACTACATAGCAGATACAAGACATCACCACTGTGTTGCATCTAATCTCCTGACCTACAGAATTTGTGAGCATAACAATATAATTATTATTTTACACTACTAGTTGGGGCAGTTTGTTATAAAGCCACTGGTATCTGGAACATACCAATCTGGAATTTGTTACCACACCATAATTTAGCCCATCTTAATACAAAGGTGATTTCTGGAAAGTCAGACAACATAAATAGCAAAGTAAGGTGAACAATGATGTTTTCAGTTTTTTGGTAGTAGTACCCTACATAGTACCACCATAATGGGGGAGTTATACAGGCTTAATCTGGCATCCATTCTCCTTAACTACAAATCACATTCCCAGCACCTCATTCATGTATGCAAGGTTTAACAATCTGAATTTACTGGTGCACAGTAACAATATTTATTGTTTCATCCAGGCAAGATCTGTTCTACAAATAACTGTATCCTTCTGTGCCTCAAGGAAACAAATGATACACTAAAACATATTTACATATGGTAAAATGTTAGGAAGAAAACTGGGAAGCTCATTTGTGGCATGATTGGTTGACATTACAGAAATAGTTGGCATCCAAGTCAACTATGTTACATGTAAATTTCAGATATTGCCATGCAAGTCTGGGAGATTTCTTAGTAAATGTTGCTCTTTCCCTTCAAATTATTAGTACAAAAAATTTTAACCAAACGACTAGAATAGCTTAGGAGTCCACATCACATTATATTAGGAAGTGTGGATGCAAGGAATGAAAAAGCATAGAAGAAAATTGCCAACATTACACACAACTGTAATACTGATTAATTAGCTTAATTTTAAGGTTCTACAGTTCTAAGGACAAATGGACATCATGAATCCACACTAGTGCAACTTAGCCTGACTTAAGGTCTGTTTCACAGCTTCTTAATTAAACTTCATGGGCCGATTTTCATTATTCATAACGTGTTGGGAGATACATGTCCCAGAGAAAATATAAAATGTACATTAGTAGTTTGCATAGAAGGCAAAATAAATATTCCAACAGAGGAGCAAACCAATCCAGAGCAAGGCACCAACTATACACAGAAGACATTGATATATGTGATGACTTCATGTCATTCATGTCTGACTCATAGCAACAAGACAGGCAGAATGGAGAGAAGTATGTAAGGTCCCACATACTAGGGTCATGGACATATTCACTAAGTATCACACAATTTAAAAGAGGTGAGCTAAAGGCCATGGGGCTTGCCATTGGCAAGACCTGAAATTAAATTGCAGCTCCTCCGTAACTTGCTGTTTGACCTTGAGCAAATAACTTTTCTATGTCTCAGTTTCCCTAACTTTAATATGGGGATAATTCCATCATGCAGGGTTATTTTGAGGAGAGGAAATCATGTGGATAAAATAAAATGCCTGATATATTGTGAGCACTTAATAAAGGGTGGTTATCATTGTCATATTTTAATAAGAAGTAGTAGCATCTCGTCAACACAAAAGGGTTTTGTAAACCCTTGGATTACAAAATCCAGCAGTCAGTTTGCTCCTTGGTGGTTTGCTGAGAGAGCTGCCATTTGGATTTAGGCAAAGGCTTTGGATTGTCCTCTTGTTTTGCTCTTTCATTTTGTTGCCAGGGTAAACTCATTAAGGACTTCCTCTCTCAAAAAGCTTTGTAAGGACCAGTCTCAAATCTGCCTATTCAGGTCTAGGGGCCAGAGATATAGATCCCCACTTTTGAAGCCTTTTCCCACACAATAGCCATATGCAAAACTAGCCGGTAAGCCATGATTCCCTTCTGGGCTTTCATCAACGACACTAAAATGATTGTTATTATATAACAAAAAAAGGGAGGAAGTGATTTGCAAGCCAATTATTCACACATAGCCAGTGTTGCATTCTAAGAAATTCTTTGATTTGCTCAGGGTGGGTTGCTGTTTTTACAATTGTGTTTCTTTTTCCCATTTCTTCCTCATCTCTCTGCCAGCTGTCCTCCCCGCCCCCACCACACACACACACACACACACACACACACACACCCCATTATTTCTCCAGTACTGTGGGAAGCCAGCCGCCTTGTCCCCGAGCAGTCCCCTGGACCCATGGCTGATTGTTGCCTATTTGGTTACGTCTGCAACAGTATCCAAATCCCAGGTGCCAGCCTAGGTTGCTTTATTTACCACAAAGTCTGTTGATCATGAGGTTCCTTGCCTCTAGAGAGAGCCCTGCAGACAGATTTCAAAATCAATCACATAGAATTGATGATTCCTTTCACTGGGATTGATAATTATTTTCTCATATCCCAGAGGATCTGTTGACAAATTACACCAAAACTGGATTCTAAAATTTAAGATTAAATAAAATATATGTGAAGATATTTTCTATGCCAAACAGAAGGAATAGTTTCCAGGTAGAAGACTCCAGAATTACAGATCTCTTAAGCTGGAAGTCCTCTTTGAAGTAAAGGAGTGCAACTTCTTGGTTTACATTTGAGGAAGCAAAGATTCTGAGAGCCAGCACTGGAAGTTCAAATAATTTAAGGTGTAGAAACTCTTGGAGGCCATGAAAATAATGTCACAACCATTTTAGTGCCCAAATACTTCATGACACATTTTCAAGTTCACAGTTATTCAGTCTCACACTGTCCTTCCTCTATTTGACTTATTTTAAAAATGTATTTATTTATCCTTGGCCATCATCACAAAGCATTCAAGGCTGTGTCTTTCCAATACGAAGAAAATATTACTGTTAGCAGGGACGCTTGTTTTTTGAACTGTTTTCTCAATGGCAGAGATGGATTTACACTCTCTTGTCTGTTTCATTTTGTAATCAATTCCACTCATTTGTGAAGCTGAGTGAGGTGTGTGGCCAGGAAACAGAGTGAAGCTAATTTGTGAGAATATAACCAATTGAGCTAACTGGTTTCACCTCTTTGTTCACATAAACCACAGCTAAAAAAAAACCATCACCAACTATTTATAACAAGGAAGAACAATGAACAAGTGTAACAAGTGTACAAATTAGAATAAAGGTAAGACCAAATATTTGTTTAACTAAGCTTCTGCTAAAATAGAGGCCATTAGGATTTAATGACACTTGGGATTTGGATGCTGTTTCAGGGTTGACAAAATGGGCAACCATCATCCTCATTTTTAAGATGTGGGAACTGAGGTTGAAAAGAATTAAAGAACTTGCTGGAGATCCCAAAGCTAATAAGGGCCATTCCCAGGACTTGAAGCCAGGACCAAGGGTCCATCCTCCTGTACCCTAATAATTTAAGGTGCTGACCTATTGATTAAAGGCACAAAATGAAGTTCAAACAAAAG
This sequence comes from Mesoplodon densirostris, assembly GCF_025265405.1. Lineage (NCBI taxonomy): Eukaryota > Metazoa > Chordata > Mammalia > Artiodactyla > Ziphiidae > Mesoplodon > Mesoplodon densirostris. The sequence goes on from NC_082663.1 coordinate 29,635,314, forward strand.
ATAATTCACAATTTTGCAAAGTTCTTTCCAGCTGTGAATATTAGTGTACTGAAAAATATACATGTACACATTTTTATACATTGCTTGCATATGAAGAGCAATACAAGTTCATCTCCCTTCTCATTCAGAAACTTTCATTTTTACTGTACTTCAAATCATCCAGGTGCTTTCTTTTGACTGTCACCAGTAAGATAGTTTATGACTATGTCCACCCTTACGTTACTGAAAAGCAAAGTAAATGAAAATACTGACTTTATCTTTCCAGTTGCTCAAACTGAAAAGTCTTGGAGTCATTCTTGACCCCTTCCTTTTCCTTTTATGCCATATCCAATCCATTGGCAAATCTTGTTGATTCTACCTTTGCAGGAGATGGAAAATGCAACCTTTTCTCACTTTCTTCACGGCCACCACCTTGGTCTAAGCGATTGCCATCTGCCTGGAGGATTGCATTCACCTCCTGGCCGATCTCCCTGCCTCTCTCCTTACCCTTTACAGTCTATTTACAACCTAGCAGCCAGTATGATTCTTTAAAACAAGTTAGATCCTAACACTGCTCTATTCAAAACCAGTCAATGGCTTCCCATCTCGCACAAAGTAAAAGTCAAAGTCACTGTAATGACTTACGATCTGGTCTCCAGGCAACTCTGAAATCACCTCATACTATTCACCCCTCCCTCCCACCCCCGACTTGTGCCACTCCTGCCACTCTGGTCTCCTTGATGCTCTTGGAACCTACCAAGCATGTTCCTATTTCAGGGCTTGTGCAGTTGCTATTTCTACTGCCTATAGCACTCTTTCCTCAAATATCCTCCGTGGATTGCTCTCTCAACTCCGTTGGGTCTTTGCCCCAAATTACCATGTCAGTGATTTCTTCACCAGTTCTGTCCTTTGATGCAGGCAAGGAGAGCAACTGTCCTGGCTCTCCCATTTTAGAGGGCCCTGCTCTGATTCATCCTCCCCAGTGCGGCAGAGAGTATGCAGGGCTAAGTTGTGTTGCCTGATTAGAGCTCACTCCCCTCTTCTCATTTCTAGACAACATTCTGAGTGACCACAGTTCCTGGCCCAATGGCCCTGAGCCCACTTCCAAGACAGTGCTGTCAGTGAGCACATGCCTACACCTGGGAAGAGGGCCGAGCAGCAGCTGTTTATGGGGTATGTGGTTAGAACTTGGACTTATGGGCTCAAGTGTTCACATGCATGTGTTTGCGAGCCCTCATGATGCAGGACATTGCTGGAGGTAGGGAAGGAACAAGTGAACTCTTCACATTTTTTTTTTTTTTTTTTTTTTTTTGCGGTACGCAGGCCTCTCACTGTTGTGGCCTCTCCCGTTGTGGAGCACAGGCTCTGGATGTGCAAGCTCAGCGGCCATGGCTCACGGGCTCAGCAGCTCCACGGCATGTGGGATCTTCCCAGACCAGGGCACGAACCTGTGTCCCCTGCATCAACAGGCGGACTCCCAACCACTGCGCCACCAGGGAAGCCCAACTCTTCACTTTCTAGTGCAGCAGTCAGAGGGGTCTGAGAGTGCCAAATTTGAACATGGCCTTCTAAGACATAATGAAGGTTTATGGTTAAGGAAGGAGGATGATCCATATTTGGTTTCAGAGTTTATCAAATATTTAGACATTTGGCACGACGTCCTTCATTTGTAATTTTCCTCCAGGCCCTGCAAATATCAGGGGCTTGTCTGGCTCTCCATGAACGCTCTATTCGTAATTGCTTCCCTTCCCATGGACACTGCATATCGCTCCTCCCTTCTTTTTATTTATCTCCTTAGCACTGATTACCATCTGGCACGGTATTTGTTCAGTTTATCTCCTACACAGAGCATGTAAGCTCCACCAAGGGCAGGAGTTATTTTCCGTTTTGTGTATTGTTATTTCCCTAGTACCAAGAATAGCCCTTTGCACTTGGTAAACACTCATTAAACATTTGTTGAATGAATGAATGGTTGTTGGCTATCTTCTAATAAGCACCTACCATTTTACATGTGTTATGTCATTTAAATCCAACTAACCCTATGAGCCTATTACAATAAACCCAATTATTATTTCCATTTTACAGTGTAGTCTTAGAGAGTTGAAATAAATTCTCTGAAGTCACACAGCTTCCAAATAGAATTTGATCACAGGTCTCTCCACTTCCAAAGCCCATGTTATTTCCACCATATTGCCTTTGGATATGCTAAGATCCAAATAGGAGATCTAGTTTTGTGATGCAAGGATTTCCATCCCATTTGCCTGGCTGGCTGACTCTCTCTTTAAACTCAAGAGAGTACTGAATTGACAAGAGAACTTGAAAATGGTTGAAATTTTTCTTTCAGCAATTTGAATTTATTTATTTTCTTTGTTTAGCCTGGACAGGTAGTGATGATGTATATTAGTTGGGTAAATTCACATAAACATGGTGCTTGGACTGAAAATATTCGGAAGGAGAATAAATATTTTCTACTAGTCAGATGTGTTCAAGATGGATGACTTACACAATGATTCAGGGTGGAGGTGGGGCAATTATCAGTGGTCCATAAAATAACCTGCATTTCAGAACAAAGGCAGAAATTGGAGGAAAAACAGAACTTTGCTGCTGTTTTTCCCAGTGTTAGGTTTATTCATAACTGTTTTTGTTTGGTTAGGACTATGAATACTTCATTCTTAGAGTGCCACGTGGACTGTGGGTTGAGATGTCATGGAAATATTACAGATGCCTAGGTGGGGCTGCTTCTCACCAAAGCTTCCTCAAGTCTGTGACTGCCTTCTTTCTCCCAGGATGTCTCATTAAATCCCCAGTCTAGCTCCTGATTCAAAGCCAATCTCATGTTCCAGGAAACAGTCCAAGATATTTCCTGCCTGGGGTCCTGCCCCTGGATACATTAACGCCAGGCTGCCCTTTTCCTGTAAACCGTCCTTGAAAGCTTTCCTTTTGAATCACAGCACTTTGGGCTCATTTTGGAAATCATAAATCTTCTCTGGATTCAAACAAGGTCTTATTTTATTTCAGAAGATGTTGATTCCTTCTATGCCAGATTTGTTTACTATACTATTAATATATAGTATAATATGTATATATAGTATAATGCCAAACTTTCATACCATTTCTTTAAACTTTGCTGCTCTGAGTTCCATGAATAACATTCATTCATTTTCTGTACCAAGAACCTGCTACATGCTCTGGCTGGAACAAAAACCTAAAATTAAATGTAGTCACCACATTCACAGAGTTTACAAACAGACTTAACATGGAAACAAATACAACAGTTATCTAGGAACAGTGGTAATTTAATTGGGCTTCTCAGTGTAAAAGAAATGATATCCAAAGTGGCTTAGACTCAGCTTTCCTCAAAATGTCAAAAACAGGGCTTCCCTGGTGGCGCTGTGGGTGAGAGTCTGCCTGCCAATGCAGGGGACGCGGGTTCGTGCCCCGGTCCGGGAAGATCCCACATGCCACGGAGCAGCTGGGCCCGTGAGCCATGGCTGCTGAGCCTGCGCGTCCAGAGCCTGTGCTCTGCAACGGGAGAGGCCACAGCAGTGAGAGGCCCGTGAACCGCAAAAAAAAAAAAAAAGTCAAAAACATTAATTCCTTTATCCTTCTGTAAATGGATATTTGTGTAGCTGGCTAAGGGCAATATCTTGGACCTGAAATATGAACTTCCTACCAGGTCTGGGGGCAGAACTCACTGGCAGTCCAAATTTGTATCAGCACAATATCTTCTTAACATTTTATGCAAGGCATGGAATTTCAGGAGGCCTCATGGACACTTCCAGGAGGCTGAGTTGGAGATGTCACCATAACCAATCTGAATAATCAAATTACTTCCTGGTTGATGAGATGTCTCATCCAGGAGAGGACTTGACCTCTTCCCTTAACAGAGCAGAGATTGGTGGCTCTTATGCCACTTCCAATTTAAGCCCAGAATATAGGTCAGGAAGGTGGGCACAGGATCACAGTGTGTCCCCACTGGACAGGACCCTGGGACTTCATTCATCCAAATGCCTAATTTTATTCATAGGTGTCTAAGGTTCCAAAACCCTCAGGCTTCTACTCTGAGTACACACCGCCTCATCTCTTGAAAGCCATTGGAAAGCCTGAAGAAGGTAAGGAAGGAACAAAAGAGTGAAATCCTGATGACTTTATTCCCTTTTTCCCTGCAGATTGTAATTTCTCTTCTTGAGAAGTCATCTGTCTTCATATTTTAATATTGCTTTGGGTGAGTTTTAGCAGTCTTTAAAGGCTACCTTGAAAATACTTTTTTGGCGTATTTTATCTAATACCTCCTTCCCAGCTGAGGAATCTACTGATTCATTTGCCATTAAAACATTACCTGAAAATTCATTATTTTCTCGCTTTGTTCTTGCCATGGTGTGAGGCTCCCCCTGTAAGCCAACTATTTGCTAGCTCCACTCTTTGGGTATGGGTTGTGCTGAAACTGATGGTACTTTCATCTGAATTAGGGCCGGCTTCTGTCAGGCAGTGATGTTAGTCCTGACCTCAAAGTCTTTGCACTGTCTAAACCTTCACAATAGCAGAGGGAGATGACCTCTCTTATTCCTGTTGTATTTGACCCCCAGCAGAGTGGATCACCAGTTACTTGAGCAAATATCACAATCTACTGTAACGACTTGTATGTGCACTGTTTACGGGTTGCCTTCCTGAACTAGACCGTGAGAATACTGAGAATACTGAGGGTCTTTTCCATTTGTGTTCTGTCAGCTCATAACCCAAAGAAAGGAAGGAAAGAAGAAGACCAGGGAATGAAGAAAGAGTAAAGAAATGTCTAGGGATAACTGATGATTCACCAGGTGTCTTCTGATTTGCTTACTGTTGATGAAAAGCACATTCTTACTAAATACAGACAAGTAATTTACTAGCATAGTGCACAGCTTTCAGTTTTGCATCTGTCACATTCTTCCATTTTCAGAACTTCCTCCTGTTCATTCCACCTGATTCTAGTAAGACCAAGCAGGTAAGCATGTGGCCCACACAAGCCAGTCAGAGGATTCCTGCCTCCTGGACTCATGGATAAGTCCAAAGGTGAACATAAGACTCAAGCAGGGACATCAGGATCTTTTCACAGAGACAGAAAGAGATGCTGGGAGGGATGCTCTCTCCTTTGGAGACTGTGAGTTGCAAGGACCCTACGAGTCTGGAAAGGCTGCAGCCCATCTTCCTTTCCACATGGACAAAGCTCCTCAGTGCACGAGACCAACACAGATGAGAGCAGAGAGAAGAGAAAGAAAGGGAAGGAGAGATGATGTTTGCTGCGTGGATACTGGATACAACTGTCTGAAGATCAACCTATAGATATTTTCAGACTTTGGAGCTAATGGCATTTATTTATTTTTAATGTATTTAATTTTGTTTGGGTCAGTTTGAGTTAGGCTCTATTACTTGCAACCCAAAAGTCTTGATAACAGTAAATATTATAATAGGCAACATTATACCAAAATAAGTGATTCTAGTGAGGTATCATGTGTGACAATACTGTAGGAGCAAGCTGAATTAGTGGTCCTCAGAGCCTGGCACCCCGAGAAGGCGTGTGGATTACAGTTCTAGTGCTCACCTATAGTCCCTTCATTCTGTGGTGGCTCCAGCCAGAAGTCACTACTGTGACAACTAAATGTTTTGGCTTCCTTCAGCCTTCTCTTGGCTTCCAGAAAACCTTAATGGCCCGCTCTTTTCCTCTGAGGGCACTCCAGTCAAGAAAGGAAAAAGAGCACAGAGTATCCTTCCCTGAGCTCAGACCTATTGCCCTCATCCACGTCAGAAAAACCACAGACCTGCATCTGCTTCTTCTCAACCCAGAAAAAACCAGCGAGTGTTACCAGAGGGCAGTCTGCTCCACTGATAAAAATAAACAGTGTCCGCAGGAGAGAAAGCCCTTGGATTTCAAGGGGTTGTTTGGCTGTTATGTCAAGTGAGTAAACAAATGAGGCCTGTTCAGGGAATGGGCCACCAGAGTTCGTACTGATCCAAGGAATGTGGCAAATTCCTGAGTCTGTCATTTATATACAAACCCAAGTATTTCCCTTCATGGTAAGCATGTAGTAAGTGATCTTAGCAAGGAGTGTGGGGCTTTTTCTGTATTTCTCACTAAAGTGATGCTAACAAGCAACATTCATAGTCTCTTTTGCCCTGTGGTATTAAGTGCAACCCAAGCCACCAACACCCACTGAGGATGTAATGGCATTTGTGGCGGGGTGTGTGTCAGAAGGAATTCTTCCCCTTGGTCCTTCTGTGTGAGCCCTGTGACTTTAGTCTTACCTACAATGACTCTTATTAAAAGAGGCACTTTGGAGACGAAATGCAAAAGTGACTTCATTTCAGTGTCTAATGTGACAGCACGCACACAGAGGAAAAGTGAGATCTGAGGTTCTGGGGTGTGGAATGGAGCCAGAGACAATGACTGCTACCCAGGATATAGATTCTCTCCTGGGCTGGCTGTGTTACTGTACAATAGAGATAGACAAGCACTGCCCTTGGGCCAAATCCAGCCCACCATGATCTGAGAATGCTTTTCACATTTTTAAGTAGGTGGAAAAAACCAAAAGTGGAATAATATTTTATGATGTGTGAAAAGTATATCAAGTTCATATTTTAGTGTTCATTGATAAAGTTTTATTGAAACACAGCCATGCCTGTTTTGTTACATATTGTCCATGGCTGCTTTTATGTTACAATGACAGAATTGGGTAATTATGGCAGAGACCATATGGCCTGGAAAACCAAAAAAATTTACTATCTGGCCCATTACAAAAATTGTTTGCTTACCCCTACTCTACAGAGATCTTTCTTCCAAGGCTACGGATTATATCGTTATCTTTTGCCAGTCATCAAAGAGTCATAATGATCCCACAGAAGAGCAACCAGGGTTCCCATCCTGGCTTCATGCCCAGCTACCTGTGTAACCATAGAAGTGATTTAACTCTTGTAGGGCCTTGTTTCCTCCCTCTAATCCCTCATTACAGAGCAAATTCCAGCTCTCAAATGATTTGCTCTTGTGAAGGCCTGATGATGGTTGCAAAGGGATGGATTGGATGGCTTAGATGCCCCTTCATCACAACCACAGATTAGTACCCGGGAAGGGACCTCTGCAGGATCATCATTCCACAGAGGAATGCAGTACTACATCCTTAAGAGGCATTCTGATCCCTAAAAATTACAACTCTATCCACATGACTTTATTTTCAAGACTGTGGCCGTGATTACAGAAGCAAAGTGAAGCAGAAAATTGAAGGAACTGGCTGAATGGTATCCAGCTTGCCAAATGCTTTGTCCTGAAAATATCTGCTTGTGGTGTAAGTCACAGAGGATGCATTAAATCTATCTAATGGTGGAGGATCCTTGCTTCAACAGGCAAGCTTCTTTTAGTTTTCTGAAAGGGGGTAGTTGATTTGGAATTATCTGGATAAATGCCTCGGCTGTCCTTCTGATTTGGCTAATGAAGATCTTGTCAGAACCAGCACCCTTGGCAGCCGAGATCCATGGTGGAAGATCCAACTTGCACAGAGGATAATTTTACAAGTGACAGAGTCTTTTCCTTATGAGTCTTTAAACACTGTTGACCCTAGTCCTGTTCCAATAGTCTTGTGAGAAAGGGAAAGCTTGAGGTTTGCCAGATGATACTCTCTAAAGCCAATTTTCCAAGGTTTTAAAACCCTCGAGCTGCTGTGGTTAACACCTAATCATATTCTTCTGTGGATGTGATGCATGGTCACAATAAATGGTTGTCACTTACCCAGAGCGTATTCTGCATAAAGAAAAATTCTGGGCATTTAATTCTAACACTTATCCAACCTTTCATCCTTCCCAGTAACAAAAGGCTCGTTAAGGATTGCGGTGAAAAAAGTTCTGCTTACAATTTAAGTGCAGCACAAAATAAAATCTAACTCAGCATCACTGTTTATAAGCTTCAATATCATTTAACATTTCTGATAGATCACAAAAGATCTCAAATTCAAGCTTAGCCCCCAAAACAAACCACAAAGCTCAAATAGCCCACATTCATTGGCCCCAACCTTGTCTTTAACCAAAGGAGACTGTTGGCCTCTAGGGTTCACTTTTCCTATTTTCTCATCCATGTTTTGAGGAAGTGTATACAAGGATTTTTCCACTCAAAATAAGCAGGAATACAAAAGTAGCATAAAAATGAATTTCACTGGATATGAAACTCTGTGAGAATACTAAGTATGTAATTACATACTCAACCTTTTGAGGAGATTCTTGCTAGGGACTGCAGTTTCAGAAGACAATACTTCTCGAATCAGAGGTTCAGAGTTGACAGGGATCTCAGAGGTGAGTGGTCCAGCTGTTGTATATTCCAGATGATGAAAAGGAGGCCAGGGAGGGGAGGGACCTGCCCAAGGTGAGCAGCACACTGGTTGTAGGACTGCATTCAGGTTCTACCTCTCCATATGCCTAGTCTCTGTGTATACTGGGCCGTTTCCTCTACCCCACTTCCATTTTGACAGCTTGTAACTCAAATGATTAAGTATTTTTAAGACTCATTGCCATGTGAGTGGGAAAAGGGTACAGTGATATATTTCAATGGACACCTTAAGTGAACACGTCTATATTATCTACCACTTGGGCTTGTTGCATCAGACTTTCCTCTGCAATTGGGAATCCCCTGGACTTATTTGCACTACCCAGTCAACAAAGTCCTGAGCCTTCTGGAAAGCCTGCCAGAGTGATGTGGGATTTGTTTTGCCCAAACCCTGGAACTCAACAGATCCTGACGAACACCACTTCCTGAGGAGGAGCCAGAATGTGAGATAATGACGAAGTGAAACATGCATTGAGGCCACATAAAAGGAGGGCTTCTATGAACATGAACATGAGCTGAAGGAGGGAGGGCTGGGCCTCCTTTTAGTTCTGTTCAAGGTTTCACTCTCAGAGTGGAATTTGCAAGGCAAAGGGTCAGAAACATGGTAAATGCTACCTGGGGATGTATTTGCCTACATGAAGCATACGTATTACTGAAATCCTACATGTAATTGAATCACAGATTTCCATTATAATAGCAGAGAAGGTTTATGTTAATTTCCTAATGTTCTTCAAATACCAAAGTTTCCTAACTTTTTAAACTTCCAGCTTCTCTGGCTTTCACATTCCTGAGAATTTCATTCATTCATTCATGCCTGCATCAAATATTTACTGATTGCTTACTATGTAGAAGTATCGTACAAGGAAAACTGTGATAGAATTAAGTTAGGAATCAATATCAGAGACGTAACTAGAAAATCCCCAAACATCTATACATCAAATATTTACTTTTAATAAACCCATCAGTCTAAGAAGAAATTACAATGGAAATTAGATCATATTTTGAACTGAAAATAATGAAAATATTTCATTCCAAGAGAAGCAATGAAAAGGCTGAGAAATGGTTGTCCTTTCTGAAAAAAAAAATTATGGCAGAACTAAGTAGCCCTGGGACTTCTGAAGATCTTGTTTTATTTATGGTGTGACTACATCACGGATTGACATGCTGCAGATTTGACAAAATGATGCTACATGTTCCAATTTGACATTTCCTTTATTCATTTGATATATAATGTTGATATAGGACTCCGATATAAACCCACAAGTTTGTCCTCTGTTCATATATTGGTTAGACTGCCCGTGAATCAGGATCCCACAACTCAGATCCTGGAAAGCAGGGTCTTCATGATGCTCTGGATGATTGCAGTGGCAGAGCAAATGCTTTTTCTCAAGTGCTTAACTGAAAACCCTTCAGTAAATGATGACCAAGAAACCAATTCTAGTGGGTGGTGATAAATCAGTAATCGATTACAGGTCTCCTACTAAGGATGATTTCCTGCAGTAGCATTGTAGCTAATCAGTCTCATATTAGTTTGATTAGTGCTAAGTTTTGCATAGACTTTTCTTCCAGGAAGATCAACGAGGAATTGAATGACCCAAGGCACAGTGTGGACGCTTGTCAAATGTAGATGGAAAGTGTATCGGAGTTTCCACCTGACCGTGTAGCCCTATTATCCATAATCTATGCAGAAAGATTTTATTTTATTAGATATTCAAGGTTTTCTTTATTAGTTTCTCACTAAGTCAAAAAGACATTTCATGCTTATAAGTACTTGGTGTGGTAATTGGGTCAATATAAAAATATTAATTTCTGTACACTAGCTTCTGATTCTTGAGAATGGTCCAGGAAATCTCAAGACAATGACTTTGGAACAGCAGGAGTCCTAATGATGTAAATGAATAATGAAGACATGAATTCATAGTAGTGTGAAATGGATCTGTACCAGGAGCTTAACCACCAAGGAGTCACACTGCATATCCCCCATGACATTAACAGTACCTCTTGTTTGACCATTGCCGTCTTGGAGAGCGGTGTAGTCACTGAAACAACTTTACTAAAGACGCTTATGAGGCAATATTGTGAAAGATCTCAAATCAATTACTGATTTACCACTACCCACTAGATTGGCTTCCACTTTGTTTGTTACCCTAAACTTTCTGAATTATCATGCAACTCCTAGACACCACTTAGTACTCACAAATCATCAGGTGGTATGGAATGCTTTCCACTTCTACACAGTGTGCTCTTTCACGGTGGCCACTTTGCTTGCATAGTCTGCACTTAGCACTCCTAAATGCAAGCAGCCTGAGGCACTTCTGTGAATTCATCTATAGCATGAGTTTCCTGTGTGCTGCCTAATGATTTAGTCTAAGGCTCAGTCTCTATGATAGGGAGAGTAGTTCTTTCAGACGCTGCCACTTAATTTCCTATGGTGTAGTGTTACAGAATATCACTAAGGAAAACTGATTCATGGAGGTTTATAAGAATGTAAAATTTTGGCTTAGTCAAGAGGTTCTGTTGAGAACATACAGTTGTGATCCCATAATCCATTTAAGAAATCACCCAAATTGAAGTGATAGGATAGATGCTATGTGCTACAATATAAGCAGCAGTGTGTATGCTGTGGATTTTGATTGCAAAATTTGAATCTGAGGAAAATAACTGATCTGCTGGTGGGAACAGACTTCAGGCATCATTAGAAGCTCATCATATGCATTAGGTGAAGGGGCATTTCTTAAAATATCTTCCCTAGGGACCACCACAGTTTCTAAATAAGCCCTTGGCTCCACTCACTCTGGGAGTATCTTAAAGAAACTTCATCTTGAAAAAGTAAAGGTTTCTTTTCCTCAGTGTAAATAATCTCATCTAAGTGTGTGTCTTGAAACACCAGGATTTCTTAAACCAGAGCAAAGCTGTACTACGTACTCAATAAGTTGTGGCAATATCAAAAACGGGGAAGACCTTCAAGATGGTGGAGAAGTAACACGTGGAGGTCACCATCCTCCCCACAAATACATCAAAAATACATCTACATGTGGAACAACTCCTACAGAACACCTACTGAACACTGGCAGAAGACCTCAGACTTCCCAAAAGGCAAAAAAATCCCCACATACCTGGGTAGGGCAAAAAAAAAAAAAAAAAAAAAAACAGAGACAAAAGAATAGGTATGGCATCTGCACCTCTGGGAGGGAGCTGTGAAGGAGGAAAGGTTTCCACACAATAGGTAGCCCCTTTGTGGGCGGAGACTGTGGGTGGCGGAGGGGGGAAGCTTCGGAGCCGCGGAGGAGAGCACAGCCACAGGGGTGTGGAGGGCAAAGCGGAGAGATTCCCGCACAGAGGATCGGTACCGACCAGCACTCACCAGCCCGAGAGGCTTGTCTGCTCGCCCGCTGGGGCGGGCGGGGGCTGGGAGCTGAGGCTCAGGCTTCGGAGGTCAGATCCGAGGGAGAGGACTGGGGCTGGCTGCGTGAACACAGCCTGAAGGGGGCTAGTGAGCCACAGCTAGCTGGGAGGGAGTCCGGGAAAGAGTCTGGAACTGCATAAGAGGCAAGAGACCACGGTTTCGGGGTGCACGAGGAGAGGGGATTCAGAGCACCGCCTAAACGAGCTCCAGAGATGGGCGTGAGCTGTGGCTATCAGCGCAGACCCCAGAGACGGGCATGAGACGCTAAGGCCGCTGCTGCCACCACCAAGAAGCCTGTGTGTAAGCACAGGTCACTATCCACATCTCCCCTCCCGGTAGCCTGTGCAGCCTGCCACTGCCAGGGTCCCGTGATCCAGGGACAGCTTCCCCGGGAGAATACGCGGTGTGTCTCAGGCTGTTGCAACGTCATGCCGGCCTCTACCACTGCAGGCTCGCCCCGCATGCTGTACCCCTCCCTCCCCCTGGCCTGAGTGAGCCAGAGCCCCCTAATCAGCGTCTTCTTTAACCCCCTCCTGGCTGGGCAAAGAAAAGACGCCCTCAGGCGACCTATACGCAGAGGCAGGGCCAAATCCAAAGCTGAACCCCAGGAGCTGTGCGAACAAAGAAGAGAAAGGGAAATCTCTCCCAGCAGCCTCAGGAGCAGCGGATTAAATCTCCACAGTCAACTTGATGTACCCTGCATCTGTGGAATACTGGAATAGACAACGAATCACCCAAAATTGACACAGTGGACGTTGGGAGCAACTGTAGACTTGGGGTTTGCATCTGTGACAGACTAGTTTCAGATTTTTAGGTTTATCTTAGTATAGGTTTTAGTGCTTGTCATCATTGCTGGATTTGTTTATTGGTTTTATTGCTCTCTTCTTTTTCTTATCACTTCTTAATTTTTTAAATAATATTTTTTATTCTAATAACTTTATTTTATTTTATTTATTTTTCTTTCTCTCTTTTTTTTCCTCCCTTTTCTTCTGAGCCATGAGGCTGACAGGGACTTGGTGCTCTGGCTGGGTGTCAGGCCTGAGCCTCTGAGGTAGGAGAGCCGAGTTCAGGACATTGGACCAACAGAGACCTCCATGCCCCATGTAATATCAATCAGCGAGCACTCTCCCAGACAGTTCCATCTCAACGCTAAGACCCAGCTCCACTCAACAACCAGCAAGCTCCAGTGCTGGACACCCTATGCCAAACAACTAACAAGACAGGAACATAACCCCACCCATTAGAAAAGAGGCTGCCTAAAATCGTAATAAGTTCACAGATACCCCAAAACACACCACTGGACATGGTCCTGCCCACCAGAAAGACAAGATCCAGCCTCATCCACCAGAACACAGGCACCAGTCCCCTCCACCAGGGAGCCTACACAACTCACTGAACCAACATTAGCCACTGGGGGCAGACACCAAAAACAACAGGAACTACGAACCTGCAGTCTGTGAAAAGGAGACCCAAAACACAGTAACTTAAGCAAAATGAGAAGACACAGAAATACACACAGATGAAGGAGCAAAGTAAAAACCAAGCAGACCAAGCAAATGAAGAGGAAATAGGCAGTCTACCTGAAAAAAAATTCAGAGTAATGATAGTAAAGATGATCCAAAATCTTGGAAATAGAATGGAGGAAATAAAAGAAACGTTTAACAAGGACCTAGGAGAACTAAAGAGCAAACAAACAATGATGAACAACACAATAAATGAAATTAAAAATTCTCTAGAAGGAATCAATAGCAGAATAACTGAGGCAGAAGAGCGGATAAGTGACCTGGAAGATAAAATAGTGGAAATAACTACCACAGAGCAGAATAAAGAAAAAGGAATGAAAAGAATTGAGGACAGTCTCAGAGACCTCTAGGACAACATTAAACACATGAACATTCGAATTATAGGGGTGTCAGAAGAAGAGAAAAAGAAAGGGACTGAGAAAATATTTGAAGAGATGATAGCTGAGAACTTCCCTAATATAGGAAAGGAAATAGTCAATCAAGTCCAGGTAGTGCAGAGTGTCTCCTTGGATTTACAGGATAAATCCAAGGAGAAACACACCAAGACATATTAATCAAACTTTCAAACATTAAATACAAAGAAAAAACATCAAAAGCAGCAAGGAAAAGCAACAAATAACATACAAGGGAATCCCCATAAGGTTAACACCTGATCTTTCAGCAGAAACTCTGCAAGCCAGAAGGGAGTGGCAGGACATATTTAAAGTGATGAAAGGGAAAAACCTACAACCAAGATTACTGTATCCAGCAAGGATCTCATTCAGATTTGACAGAGAAATTAAAACCTTTACAGACTAGCAAAAGCTAAGGGAATTCAGCACCACCAAGCCAGCTTTACAGCAAATGCTAAAGGAACTTCTCTAGGCAGGAAACACAAGAGAAGGAAAAGACCTATAATAACAAACCCAAAACAATTAAGAAAATGGTAATAGGAACATACATATCGATAATTACCTTAAATGTAAATGGATTAAATGCTCCAAACAAACATAGACTGGCTGAATGAATGCAAAAACAAGACCTGTGTATATGCTGTCTACAAGAGGCCCACTTCAGACCTAGGGACACACACAAACTGAAAGTGAGGGGAGGGAAAAAGATATTCCATGCAAATGGAAATCAAGAGAAAGCTGGAGTAGCAATTCTTATATCAGACAAAATAGACTTTAAAATAAAGACTATTACAAGAGACAAAGAAGGACACTACATAATGCTCAAGGGATCAATCCAAGAAGAAGATATAATAATTGTAAATATTTATGCACCCAACATAGGAGCACCTGAATACATAAGGCAAATGCTAACAGCCATAAAAGGGGAAATCGACAGTAACACAATCATAGTAAGGGACTTTAACACCCCATTTTCACCAATGGACAGGTCATCCAAAGTGAAAATAAATAAGGAAACACAAGCTTTAAATGGCACATTAAACAAGATGAACTTAATTGATATTTATAGGACATTCCATCCAAAACAACAGAATACACATTCTTCTCAAGTGCTCATGGAACATTCTCCAGGATAGATCATATCTTGGGTCACAAATCAAGCCTTAAATTGGTAAATTTAAGAAAACTGAAATCGCATCAAGTGTCTTTTCCGACCATAATGCTATGAGACTAGATATCAATTACAAGAAAAAATCTGTAAAAAATACAAACACGTGGAAGCTAAACAATACACTAGTAAATAACCAAGAGACCACTGAAGAAATCAAAGAGGAAATTAAAAAAATACCTAGAAACAAATGACAATAAAAACATGATGGCCCCAAACCTATGGGATGCAGCAAAAGCAGTTCTATGAGGGAAGTTTATAGCAATAAAACCCTACCTCAAGAAACAAGAAACATCTCAAATAAACAACCTAACCTTACAGCTAAAGCAATTAGAGGAAGAAGAACAAAAAATCCCCACAGTTAGCAGAAGGAAAGAAATCATAAATATCAGATCAGAAATAAATGAAGAAGAAATGAAGGAAACTATAGCTAAAATCAATAAAACTAAAAGCTGGTTCGTTGAGAAGATAAACAAAATTGATAAACCACTAGGTATAGAGGGAACTTACCTCAACATAATAAAGGCCATATATGACAAACCCACAGCCAACATCGTTCTCAATGGTGAAAAACTGAAACCACTTCCTCTAAGATCAGGAAAAATACAAGGTTGTCCACTCTCACCACTATTATTCAATATAGTTTTGGAAATTTTAGCCACAGCAATCAGAGAAGAAAAGGAAATAAAAGCAATCCAAATCGGAAAAGAAGAAGTAAAGCTGTCACTGTTTGCAGATGACATGATACTACACATAGAGAATCCTAAAGATGCTACCAGAAAACTACTAGAGCTAACCAATGAATTTGGTGAAGTAACAGGATACAAAATTAATGCATAGAAATCTCTTGCATTCCTATACACTAATGATGAAAATCTGAAAGAGAAGTTAAGGAAACACTCCCATTTACCATTGCAACAAAAAGAATAAGATACCTAGGAATAAACCTAGCTAAGGAGACAAAAGACGTGAATGCAGAAAACTATAAGACATTTATGAGAGAAATTAAAGATGATACAAACAGATGGAGAGATATACCATGTTCTTAGATTGGAAGAATCAACATTGTGAAAATGACTATACTACCCAGAGCAATCTACAGATTCAATGCAATCCCTATCAAACTACCAATGGCATTTTTCACAGAACTAGAACAAAAAATTTCACAATTTGTATAGAAACACAAAAGACCCCAAATAGCCAAATCAATCTTGAGAAAAAAAAAATGGAGCTAGAGGAATCAGGCTCCCAGACTTCAAACTATACTACAAAGCTACAGTAATCAAGACAGTATGGGAGTGGCAGAAAAAGAGAAATATACATCAGTGGAACAGGAGAGAAAGCCCAGAGATAAACCCATGCACCTATGGTCATTTTATCTTTGAAGAAGGAGGCAAGAATATACAATGGAGAAAAGAGAGCCTCTTAAATAAGTGGTGCTGGGAAAACTGGACAGCTACATGTAAAAGAATGAAATTAGAACACTCTCTAACACCATACACAAAAATAAACTCAAAATGGATTAAAGACCTAAAAGTAAGGCCAGACACTATAAACTCTTAGAGGAAAACATAGGCAGAATACTCTATGACATAAATCACAGCAAGATCATTTTTGACCTAGAGAAATGGAAATAAAAACAAAGAAATGGGACCTAATGAAACTTAAAAGCTTTTGCACTGAGAAAGAAACCATAAGCAAGATGAAAAGACAACCCTCAGAATGGGAAGAAATATTTGCAAATGAAGCAACTGACCAAGGATTAATCTCTAAAATATACAAGCAGCTCATGCAGCTCTATATCTAAAAAACAAACAACCCAATCCAAAAATGGGCAGAAGACCTAAATAGACATTTCTCCATAGAAGATATACAGATTGCCAACAAACACATGAAATGATGCTCAACATCACTAATCATTAGAGAAATGCAAATCAATACTACAATTAGGTATCACCTCACACCAGTCAGAATGGCCATCATCAAATAATCTACAATCAATAAGTGCTGGAGAGGGTGTGGAGAAAAGGGAACCCTCTTGCACTGTTGGCGGGAATGTAAATTGATACAGCCACTATGGAGAACAGTATGGAGGTTCCTTAAAAAACTAAAAATAGAACTACCATATGACCCAGCAATCCCACTACTGAGCATATACCCTGAGAAAACCATAATTCAAAAAGTCATTTTCCACAATGTTCATTGGAGCACTATTTATAATAGCCAGGACATGGAAGCAACCTAAGTGTCCATCGACAGATGAATGGTTAAAGAAGATGTGGCACATATATACAATGGAATATTACTCAGCCATAAAAATAAATGAAATTGAGTTATTTGTAGTGAGGTGGATGGACCTAGAGACTGTCATACAGAGTGAAGTAAGTCAGAAAGAGAAATCAAGTACCGTATGCTAACGCATATATATGGAATCTAAAAAAAAAAAATGGTTCTCAGGAATCTAGGGGCAGGACAGGAATAAAGACACAGACGTAGAGAATGGACTTGAGGACATGGCGAGGGGGAAGGGTAAGCTGGGACGAAGTGAGAGAGTGGCATGGACATATATACAGTACCAAATATAAAATAGATAGCTAGTGGGAAGCTGCTGCATAGCACAGGGAGATCAGCTCTGTGCTTTGTGACCACCTAGAGGGGTGGGATAGGGAGGGTGGGAGGGAGATACAAGAGCGAGGAGATATGGGGATATATGTATGCATCTAGCTGATTCACTTTGTTATATAGCAGAATCTAACACAACATTGTAAAGTAATTATACTCCAATAAAAACATTAAAAAATAAACAACAACAACAACAAAACCAAACTGTCAATTTTTCTCCCCCAACCACAGTAAGCAGGCTGTTTACGAAGAGGGGCTGAGGTGCCTGTGAGGGGTATGCTTCTAGAAAACTAAAACGATGCTTCCTGCTCTGGGCTATCTGGACTGCTTCGAGGGGCTCTCTTGCCTTCTGACTTCTAGGAAGAATTTGGCCCACAGGCAGCCTTGGCAGGAGATGGATGGAGGGAAGGAGTGTTTTGGGCATTTTTCCCCCTGCTGCTCTACTGTGGGGTCACCTGGGGCTGACTGAAGGTCATTGCTTCCCTCCAGTTGGTCCTTTCAACACAATTCTCCCTTTGGGAGTTGGGGTAGAACTGTTCTCACCCTTATACTCCATTCTCCTGTGGTTCCGAATGGCCTTCTCACACCATGGAGCCCTTCTCAAACTGCCCTGTCCCTGCAGGGCCCCTGTGCTGTGGGGACTACTTCAGTCTCCCCACAGTTTCTGCAGCAGCAAGAGGTCCCTCCCCACACTGTATGGACCCTGCTGACCGCTACCCATAGTGGAGCCTCATGTCTGCTTTCACTGCTGGAAGCACTTTGTCCTCCAGAGTGACAGGACTTGATTTGTTTTGAGGAAAAAGTTAATATGTTTATTGAAGCATAAATGGCTTCCGGTTCAGGAAAGAAGTCTATGAAAATGTAACCAATTCATTTTTGCTTTAACTTTGTGGATAATAAGAAAGTTTCTGATACTTAGGCTGTGTGGTTTAGATTTTCTTTTTCTCTTATTTATTTATTGCCTGGCTTTCTTTTTAAGTTTTATGTTTTTTTAATTGAAGTATAGTTGATTTACAATGTTGTGTTAATTTCTGCTGTACAGCAAAGTGATTAACTTATACATACATATATATATATATATATATATATATATATATATTTAATATTCTTTTCCGTTATGGTTTATCATAGGATATTGAATATAGTTCTCTGTGCTATACAGTAGGACCTTGTTGTTTATCCATTCTATATAAAAAAGCTTACATCTGCTGATCCCAACTTCCCTCCCCTGACCGTCTCCCCCTTGGCAACCACCAGTCTGTTCTCTATGTCCGTGATTCTGTTTCTGTTTCATAGCTAGGTTCATTTGTGTCATGTTTTAGATTCCACCTATAAATGATATCATATGGTGTTTGTCTTTCTCTTTTTGACTTACTTCACTTAGAATGATAATCTCTAGTTGCATCCATGTTGCTGCAAATGGTATTATTTTGTTCTTTTTTATGGCTAATATTCCATTGTATATATGTACCACATCTTCTTTATCCATTCATCTGTTGATGGACATTTTTGTGGCTTACATGTCTTGGCTATTGTCAATAGTACTGCTATGAACACGGGGGTGCATATATCTTTTTGAATTATAGTTTTCTCCAGATATATGCCCAGGAGTGGGATTGCTGGATCATATGATAATTCTATTTTTAGTTTTCTGAGGAACCTCCGTACTGTTTTCCACAGTGGCTGTACCAACTGACATTCGGCTTGGTTAGTTGTTGTTTGTTGCTACAATTGTTCTTAAGATGGTCTCCAGAAATGTGAGCCTTGGAGAAACTTGACTGGTTGGGGAAGTATGTCTTATTCACACTTTTTGCCCCTTTTGTCCTTGTTCTGTCTCCTACCCCTCTTCCCTCATCCCCACCCCACATCCCATCTGTGGTTTATTTATCAGTCTTGATCTCCAGGAACATTCACCTGGATGCTGACTGATAAAATTCAATATCTTTCAGGGCTGGGTTCATCTTTATTAGGGTCTCTTACAATCTAGAAATCCTTCACTGTGATGGTGGGATGGCAGGCAGACAAAACGAAATTATTATTTTAGGCACAGGATCCTTTCATCACCTGCCTTTTCTCTTCCTTAGCTTTGATCTGGTTCCCTAGGGAGAGTCATTCCAGGGAAGGAGAAACAGCCAAAGCAGGTCTGCTGGACCCTGCACAACTCAATTCTAAGGGATTTGGCAGAATCACTTAAGAACTCAAGGGGCAAGACTGGCCTGAATTCCACGGCTATTTATTTAAGGAAAAAAAATTGGGAAACAAAATGCAGAACCTTACCCTACTCAAAGGCCGCTGGCAAGAGTGACCTTCTAGTTCAGAAGTTAAATTCTTCCCAGTTTCTCTTTTATTTTTGGTAGCTGAAACTTGTCTGCCTCTTGTTCCTTCAAAAGGACATGTCACATTCAACTAAAGACACATCAACTGATGTTTCAGCAAACAAATTGTGAAAGAAAAGGGAAAGAAAGAAATGATTGTCACTATGCATTCCTTTTAAGGGTAGATTTTTGTTGTTGTTCTTCATTTCCTATGTTGACCCATGCTGTTCTGGTTTATTAATTTTCCGTGATGATTTGAACCCCACACCCCCAATCAACTTGTTCATTCCTGTTGATGGGTGTTTCCCACATTTTTTTCTTACAAACAATGCTGCTGTGAACCTCCTCTAGCTCAAAACCAGGCCCAGATTCAGAGACCCTGCCATTTTGCCCCATCCTCTGTCACTCCCGTTCTTCCACCTCCTTCTCCAGGGAACCCCTTGCCTCTGCCCCACATTGAAGCCACTCTGTTTGGGCTCCATCTCTTGGCTCCTATTGTCTGACCAGGCCCTTGCTTCCATAACCTGTTTTGGGACCTACCAACTTGACTTTACCCTTGGGAACTCCTCCAAGATGAGGCCCTTGTCTCTCCCCTCCAGCTTCAGACTGGAGATTATGGGTAAGAGCCCCATCCTGAGCTCCACAAAGCCTGTGGGACTTGTCATATGTGGACTAGCTTCTTCCTCGCTCCTGCTTGACTAGACTGTAAGCTCATAGATGCAAGAAGAGGTTTGGCTTAGTCAATGATAGATGCTCAGCTCAGGTGAAGGGCCTGGCACGTGTATAATCTTAAGGGTGATTTTAAAATTATTTTATGACTTAGCAAATTAAGTTTCATGACTTTTAGGTGTCAACTGCCTTGTAGACATAATAAGATTAAAGATAGATAGATACATAGATAGATACATAGATAGATCTGTAATAGGCCCAGTACCTAGTGGCTTATATAGAGTATACATATGGATGCCTCAAACCAAGGGAGAACCTGGTAAACAAGGGGAAAAAGCCTTTTGTATGCTTTGCCTCCAGAATTTCTAAGAACAAGCCTTTTAAGCATTAGCATTTCAGAGGCCTTCCCATGCCAATCTCTTCTGCAGTGATGCCCACTTTACTCTGTTTTCTCCCAATGTGACAACAAGTCTTCCCAAGTAGGGCATTATTAGTTAGTAAGACTTCAAAAACTGCCCCTACTTTCTTGGTCTGATCAGAGAGTGCACTTTCTCAAGCCACAGCCTTCCACCCTCACTTTTTTCACTTCCTACTTAACTATTACTCTATGATCACTGCACACAAAGTAAGAGAATACTGAGAAGCAAAAGGAAGAAAAGGAATTAAATCCCCCCAAATCCCACTAAACAGGGACAACTGCTGTTAACATTTGGGTGGTATATTTTTTGAGAATTCTCCCCATGTGAATATATATATATATATACACACTATATAATATATATAGTATATAATTATATACTATATAATTATATTATATACTGTATAATTATAAACTATATACTATAAGATCTAAGGTATAATATTATATATGTGCATATATATATTACAGATACACATACACACCCTCCTCATATAATCTGCCTGATTGTTTTCATGAACCTCAATTTAATCTCCCTGTGTACCGTCTCTTGTTATCATCAACTTCTTTCCCAGACTTCTTTGACTCGTCCATCTCTTTGTTTATAACTTCTCCCAATTACAATCTTTTTCCATGGCTTTCCCCAAAACCAAGAACTAATTTCACTACATGCTCATCTGCTTCAAAGAACCATCAACAATTCCAAGTTTCACCTTTTTAAAAGTCCTTTTTAATTTTTTAAATGAAGAAATAATTCACATACCACAAAATTCACCTTTTTAAAGCACACAAGTCAGTGTTTTTTTGGTATGTTCTCAAGGTTGAGCGTCCATCGCCACAATCAATTTCAGAACATTTTTATCACAACCAAAAGAAACCCTGTAACATCAATAGTTGCTTCTCCCCATTACCTGCTCCACAAGTTCCTGGCAGCCAGTAATCTACTTTTCGTCTCTATGGATTTACCTATTCTGGACATTTTATATAAATGGAATCAGCAAATATATAGTGTTTGGTGATTGGATCCTTTCACTTTGCATAATATTTTTGAGATCCATCTAGGTCATAGTATGTATTGGTATTTCATCCCTTTCTATGGCTGAATACTATTCCATTGTCTGGATCATTACATTTTGTTTACCCTTTTATCTGGTGATAGACATTTGTGTTGTTTCTTCCTTTTGGATAGTGTGAATAGTGTTGCTATGAACATTCACATACACATATTTGTTTGTGTATCTGTTTTCAATTTTGGGGGGTACATACTTAGTATTGGAATTGCTGGGTCATGTTGTAACTTTATGCTTAACTTTTTGAGGAATTGCCAAATTGTTTTCTGAAGTGGCTGCAACATTTTGTACCTCCATCAACATATTATGAGTGTTCTAATTTCTTCACATCCTCACCAACACTTGCTATTGTCTGTCATTTTAATTACAGCCATTCTAATGGGTATGAAGTATTAGTATCACATTATGGTTCTGATTCATATTTCTCTAGTGAATACTGATGTTGAACTTTTTTTTTTTTTTTTTTTTGCGGTACGTGGGCCTCTCACTGTTGTGGCCTCTCCAGTTGCGGAGCACAGGCTCTGGACGCGCAGGCTCAGCGGCCATGGCTCACGGGCCCAGCCGCTCCGCGGCATGTGGGATCTTCCTGGACTGGGGCACGAACCCGTGTCCCCTGCATTGGCAGGCGGACTCTCAACCACTGCGCCACCAGGGAAGTCCTGATGTTGAACATCTTTTCATGTGCTTATTGACCATTTGGATATCTTCTTTGGAGAAATGCCTATTCAGATGCTTTGCCTATTTTAAAAATTGGGTTATTTGTTTTTATATTGTTCCAAGTTTAACCTTCTTGAAACCAGATTTTTGCCACTGGTTGCAAACTAAGCCTTCAGGAAAGAAGATATTAAGGAGCATTTCCACACTGGACCTTCTCCATTTTCCCACTTGCACTTAGAAGCCAAATATACTTGGCTCTTATATGTCATAAACACCTCATATCAAGGTGGTGTATATCTGTGCCATTAGCTATAGTTCGCATGATTCATGGGGCCCAAGGATAGTTATGTGGCCTGTGAAAGAACTAGCTTGCAACCAGAATATACACTGTTAAAATCTGGCTGCCTATACAAAATGCAAAAATTTCACTGTATGTTCCATAGGAAACAGTATTGGGAAGGGGTGGTTTAGTTATTGATGTTCGTTGTTACACTGTGTGACTTTACATAAATGTAATGGAGCAGATGAATTCTAGCAATGTGTGCTTGCTCTATGATGAAAATTCCATTATTCCATTGAAATATATTATGAAATGAAAGTGTAGGCTGCTAGAAAAGACTTTTGTCTATGAATATATTCAAACCACGTTTTAACAATGCCCTAAAGCTTCTTAGAAATACAATATTTAAAGAAACAAGCTGTATTTATGAAAACATTACAAATCACGGTTAATATTAACATACTGGTTAAGTAAAAATGAAATAGAAGTGCAAATATAATCCAGCCCTGGGAATTCTGACTGGGTGAACATATATCTCATGGAAAGTTTTGAGATAGCAGTTCTTAAAGTGTGTGCATCCTGGCTAAAGTTTCCATCAGTAACGAACCGTCTCCTAGCAAGGATGTCCTAAGAACTCCTGGGACCTTTCCAATGACTTTTCAACCTTCCTTAGTTTAAATCTTTTGCTGGTTTTCCTTGTCCTCAGGACAAAGGTCTCAAGGATCTTCCCACCTAGTGAACTCGATTCCTCACAGCTCTGACCATTTCTAATCCCAGTCATCCCTGTCCCACCTCACACCACCCGGGCTGGTCTCAAAATCTCTCCTCTGCCCACAGGAATGGTGTTTCTTCCCCTTGGTACCCATTCTGCCCATGCAGTATCCAGCACACGGTGAGGGAGCTGCAAATGTTTGCTGAGAAAATGAAAGGATATATTTGCCAAGCTAATCCTTGCTTTCTGGTTTGGTTCATCTGTTCATCCTGACATTAAACTTCCATGTGTTTTAAAATTTTGCCCATCTTTTAATATTAACTTCCTCTATGTAGCTTCATCTGCATGACAGTCTTTTACTGATTGCTAGTTACAGGCCAGGTGAATAGAACAGACGTGGTAATAACAGAGTTACTGGCCCTGCCCTCATGAAGCTTCCAGTCCAGTGTGGTGGTACAATTACACACAAGTGAGCAGATGAAGAACCATCTATCATTATAAGTGCTTAGGGAGCACTGTGGGGGGGGTGTCACACAGTGACTTCATATGGCACTCCTCTATGCTTCTCGTTTGGACATTTATTGCACATAGTTCTGTACAGTTATTTACTTTTTAAAAGAAAGTATGTGTCTCCTACCTCCTCAATTCAAGATTGAAAGTGTTTTTGAAAGCAGTGGCATATGGTAGGTATTTAAGACTATGTTGTTGATTAGTATGTCCTCAGGCAAAAGCACTGAGCAGCATATTCAGTTAAGTCCTAAAATGTTCAATTCTTGAGGTTCCATAAAAATGACAATTTGTCCTAATATTTGTACTGGGATATGTAGTTGAAGGTCCAACAACCAGCTAACCTTTGCTAACAATTTTTACATTGGAATGCCACTGGCCAAGAGTGATCTCGTTAGGGGCTAGGATTTATCAAAGTCATGATGAATACTGGCACTAATTAGTCAGGCATTAGAGTCTACCTATTGGTTAGTCTAATACAAGGGTGAACTATACCCTCCAGCTGGTGAAGTAACAGCAAGAGAAGGATGATTTGGCACCCTTAATTTTAGTAAGGTTGTGGGGCAGAGATGCTGTGCACTTATATTAATTTTGAATTATTTAATGGACCCATTAAATTCAGAAACATTTCTAGGAAGAAAATTTCTTAATAGGCATCTCTATGCCCATTAAGTGAGAGATGCCACTCAGACTGTACTATTCTTCTAAAAGAGAATCCTTCCCTCTCTCTTTATAAGTTTAATAATACCCATTTGCAATATTCAATTCTCATAACATCAGAACTCATTTACAGATTAAGTGCAATCCTTTGTGAAATAAGGAATAAAGTCGAAACTCAAATAATTCAACCTGGTAAATTCCTTTTTTATGATTAAGGGGAATAGATCTTAAAGCTTTCCTAAGTGGGAAAGGCTCTCTCCTAAGTGGGAGAGAGCGTCTTGGCAACTACAGGCTCTGTGTGTGCAAGACGTTGGCTCTGATGCTCTCTTCCTCTGTCCACACTCACTGAAATGTTTCTGTAGGTTCTTCTTTCTGGAGATCTCGTTCCATGGAGTCCTGACAGCTGTCTTAAGGTCACTGTTGTTAGGCAGAGTTGACAAGTGATCACACGTGGCTGAGACGAGACTTTGAAGATGTCACACTACATCCCACCTGTGTTTACCATCACCCTGAATGTTTTCATGACATATTCTCTATCTGTGAGAACATAACATGCTGGTTCACAATCTTATGCCAACAGGCTTCATGGGCATTCTTTACAGGTCAGTATGCAGAATCTTCCAGACAAAAATCTTTGTGAAGAAAATTCTGCCGAATTTCACCACCATCTATATACGTGCTAGGTCAAATAAAGAGACAGAGAAAGACAAATACTGTGTGATATCACTTATATGTGGAATCTAAAATATACAACAAACTAGTGAATATAACAAAAAAAGAAGGAGACTCACAGATACAGAGAACAAACTAGTGGTTACCAGTGGGGAGAGGGAAGGAGGGAAGGGCACTAGAGGGGTATGGGATTAAGAGGTACAAACTATTAGGTATAAAATAAGCTACAAGGGGCCTCCCTGGTGGCGCAAGTGGTTGAGAGTCCGCCTGCCGATGCAGGGGATACGGGTTCGTGCCCCGGTCTGGGAGGATCCCATATGCCGCGGAGCGGCTGGGCCCGTGAGCCATGGCCGCTGAGCCTGCGCGTCCGGAGCCTGTGCTCCGCAACGGGGGAGGCCACAACAGTGAGAGGCCCGCATACCGCAAAAAAAAAAAAAAAAAAAAAAAGCTACAAGGATATATTGTACACCACGGGGAATATAGCCACTATTTTATAATAACTATAAATGGGGCATAACCTTTAAAACTTGTGAATCACTATATTGTACACCTGTAACATATATACTATTGTACATCAACTAAAAAAACAAAACAAAAAAAGTAACAAACAAAAAGAACAACTAATAATTGTTGACCTAAGGAAACCGGGGCACTGATTCTGCCTGAGTCTAAGTCACTAAGTTAGCTGGCCAAATAGTGCCTCTTAAGTTAAATGTTACTATTGCCAGATATATTTTTCCCTCTGTGAATTAAGTGATGTTATGTTCTATATAGTGGATAGATTTCCATGCAGATAGATTTTAATGGCTAGTGTCATAAGTGATATAAGAAAGAAATAATAAAAGAAAGAACAAAGCAATCAGGAGGAACAACTTTCATCTCATACTTGATTCTCACTCGTGTTTCATCTGCACTCAAAATTTGAGGATAGGAATAAGTTTGAAGAGTCCTACGAGATGCGCATGTGCAGATGATGATGGCGTATCACCCAGTCACTGAATCGTGATTCAGGAGCACACTAATGAAGGGTAACCGTTCTTAGCATTTTGTAATAATATTGGTTTTAGAGACAATCCAGGGAGAAAGGAAACAATTTACATGGTCGTTCTTGACACCATCCAGCTTCCGGAGAGACTATCCGGAGTTGTCTGCGGTCTCGTTGTTGTATTTACTGGGAGCGTGAAAGATAAGCCTGTCCTATCACATGTGATTGATCACTTAAAGTTAGGAGAGAGCTGCCTTATTTCACAAAGAAACAAAGTGATGTAACTCCCAGGACTGGAAAACATTTTGCTCAACAGCTGACCTCTGCTATTTCCCGATATCTATTTCATTTGGATAAATGAGCAGGCAGAATCTCAAAAGCTGCATAATATGTCCTGAGTGGGGTGTTTGAACTCTTTCTCCCCTTCTTTTCATTAGCGGCCAGCCTAAAAAAGTGATGACAGCCTGAGAAATTCGAAGGACCAAAAGGGGATGAATGGCTCCTCGACCCCAACAAGCCCTCTCAGTGCAAATTATCAGGCAATGATCAAGATGAGAAACAAACCCTCTTTTGTCTTTTTCTCTTCTTTTCCCCTGGTCATGCAGGTGCTCTTAAGATAAGAAAAACAATTAGGGGAGAGATGATTAAGTTGTCAGCCAGATGTTACTGCATTTTCAACGTGGGGGCAGATGAGCAACCTGGATGAAGCCTTGATCTTTATTTCTCTTGGGGAACCAAGGAGCCAAAATACAGCCACGGGAAACGGTGGAAATCCCAGGGACTTGGCTCCACTTCCATTGTCTTTGGGCTCCACTACTCAAAAAAAAAAAATCACTGGACTCTATTTTTTCCATTGTCTCATGGGGCTCAGCTGTCATTCACTCCACTTACAAGATCGATCACTCCTGAATTGGCCCTAAAAATGTCCATTATTATCAAAAAGTCAGCCATATTTAACTCTTCCTTTTCATGACATCACAAATCAAAAGAAACATACATGTTTTTGTTGCAAGTTGATGCCCTGTTGTTTAATTCTCTCATGGACCTAAGAAATGATAATGATTTCTCCTTGTCTAACAATCATCACTAGCCTTTACTGAGTGCTCACTATGTACCTGGCATAGTTGTCACATTTTAGGTGCATTCACTGACTTCAGGCTCACAGCGGGAGGAGGAAGCAAGGGTTAACCTTTCCATCTCACAGACGCACAAGTGAAGGCATAACTAAGGTTGCCTGTCCAAGTTCATGGAGCTTAATGGGGGCAGAGGAAGGATTTGAATCCCTGTGGGCTCTGCTTTCACAGCCCACTCTCTCACCCACACCGTGCACTGCCTTTTGTGATCCAATCGTCTCCCAGAAAGTATTTTTAAATTACCCTGCAAACTTCTTAGCTTTCCTGTTTCTCAAGCTTTCCATGCATGAAATAGTTAATGTGGGAAATGATAGTTTGTGGAGTACAGAGACCATAAACCCACCTTTATTGCTCACCCACTTAAAAATAATCATAAAACCATTCTCTTTACAATTAGCAACAACCTGAGTAAATCTCTAGTCCAATCTACCACCCAAAGGAAGGCATCCCTCTTCAACCTCCCCTACTGGTGTCTCCTTCTCCCCCGCCACTGAACCAACACATCAAGCACCAAGAAAGGCACAAACCTGCACAGTGTTTGTGCGCTACAGACAGCTCTGCTAGAAAAACCTGGCTGTCCCATAACCTCCTTCCACTGGTCCTACATTTCACAGTTGGAACAAACAAGAATTCCTCTTCTTCCTCTTCTATATGAGTGTTTTAAAGAGTAGACAGCCATCCCATTCCTCTGGGGCTTTCTCTTCTACAGGAAAGAACATCCCAATTCTTTCTCACATTTTTCTTGTTTTGTCAATCTGCTTCCTTGTCGCCCCCTACTGGATACACTGTGAGTTGCCAATGCCCCTTATCAAAGGTCTGTCACAGAATGGGGTATAGGGCTCTTAATGTGTCCTAGCTTTAAGTCTTGGGTTCTACAATAAAGCTGGCAGGTCTACGGCATGCCTTCCACGGCCAGAAAGTATGGCCTGATCCCAGGTCCCATGTATCTCTCCTATGGATCCCATCACATTTGCTTCATTTAGTCCAAGGGTCTCCAGGACACAGAAAACAAGGTCCCTTAGACTCCATGCATTTTCCCTTTTATATTATGCATGCAGAAGGGCCATACAGCTCAAATGAAATCCTAGTCCTGAGTCACTCCATCTGTGGTCAGCTGTAGACACATATGTTGGCATGTGATTGTTTCGATTTAGAGAGCTCAGAACTGAGTGGAACATTGAAATCTCAGGGTTATAGATGGATAAATCTCTAAGAAAAACAGAACAGGCATGGTATTTGAAGGATCCCGCCATCTGCTTTTGCCAAGTCACTCATTCAGGGTTATAAGGTTTTTTCCCACCTGAAAGAAGGCAACCCAAGAAGACCTGAATTTATTCTTATAGGAAAAATTCACTCTGGAATAGATCAGACTAGATGTCAAATGACCACCTCTTATGGTCTGAATTCTCAGGCATCCCATCTGAGGCAACCTCAGAAGCTTGCCCTTTTCTTGTGCCTTTACCTATATAATCTTGATCTTTTAGATTCGTGGGAAGATGTAAAAGAATTCCTGATAATGTTTGGCTGATTCAAAGCTTAACATTCAGAAGAGTATTTTCCTTTAAATGAGGCTCCCTTAAACTTTCAGATGAAAAAAAAAAGTAGAACCTGGTAGACTAGAATGAATTAGACATGGGCACAGGGGCCGTCGCACCACAGAAATCCCCAGCGATAGGGGTCAACCTGTAAGTTCAGTCCTGCCTGCACATGACCTCCTTCCATTCCTCACAGGGCGTGGTTCTACATGACCAAAACAGGGACGTACTGAGGCTGTAGGTGAGATAGGGTGGTGGAGTTCTAAGCACTTTGCATGTATTTATTCAGTTTTCCAAATATTAGAAGTATCCGTAAGGCACCTGTGAGGTAAGTCACCTGAGTGTATGCTCAGTTTAGCATAGTGCTACACATATAGTAAATGCTCAGCAAATGTAGGTGTTATTATGAGTTCAGAATGATGATATTTTGGTATGAGTTAGGCCAAGGTGCACTTTTGTTATTATATCAATAAAGGAAAGTTTTGTTTTGCATAAAAAATTCAGGGTACTGTTTGAATGTCTTTAGAGAAACAACTGTTATATAAGTCATTATAAAGCACCCTAGGCTTTCAGATCTCCTTGGGCAGGAAGCAAACTGACCTACGAGTCATTACTCTTGCTCTCTAGACCTGCAACTTCCTTTCATGTCAGACACTTCATCCATATACTGAGAAAAGACAAAATGAGTTCCCACATCCCTTCTAACCAAAGTTCCAGGATATGTTAATTTCATGGTGAGTATAGTAGCCAATAAATCTGAGAGCTTACCATTATTTAGAGTTATCTTGAACAATGAATAAGTTCTCTTTAGATACTCCCCAAGTCAGGCCAGACTACCCCAGTTCCTTATAAGGTAGTGTGATTTTATTCTCCCAAAACATCTGTTTGGTTGAGATGTCAAATCAAATAGTCTACTTTCCAAGAAAAATCTTCCAAGTGAGTTCCCTGAGGTTTTAGGCTTGGGTCTATTCTAACCAAAATGACAGGCCCAGTGTTTTTCTATCTCTCTGTCCTGGGCCCTGAGGAGGAATCCGATCAGATCAGAGTCCTCATGGAAACGTGCTTCTAGAAAATGCACAAGTCCCTGCTCACTGTGAATTTCTTTGGCTGTTAATAATTAATTCTGGAACTCCTAGTGGGGGCAGTCACACCAGTAGAAGGTAGAAATTCTGTTTACACGTACACACTGCCGAGAACTAGAGGTGGAGCCTTATCAAGAGACGAGAACAGTTGTTTCCACTTTGACCAGGTGTCTTTGAGGCTCCAAGACTAGCCTGTTGACCCTTCTGAGAGGCTGGGTTGGGGAGTCGGGGAGTCGGGGTTATATTTTGCGGCATCTGTTTCTGTTCAGAATATGGGGAGCGAGAGGAAAGTTTTCCCAACCATATTAGTACATTATAGGTCTACTGGGTAGTGTTGCTCTAATGGGTACAAATAACCCCACCTCAGCGTGATATGATGCTGACCTGATGCTCAAGACTTGCTGTAATGCTGGACGGTGCTGCCGAGCATCAAGACAACTTCATCTAGACTCACCCTGGAGAGACCTTAGAGAACTTAGTGAGCTCAGAGGGTGTCTCTTCTCCACCCAGAGGAGGCACTGATGTCTCAACTGAGGCCTCAGTTTACCCAGGGGGAGCAGCTCTCCCCTAAGACCCTGAGAGGTGCTGGCACTACTTGGGACACCTGTGTTTCAGTGCCTCTGGCCCTTTAGGTCAGGGATGACAGGGTGAGGGCAAGAGAGTCAGTATAAAAACCTCACTGAAGCAGAGAGGCAGCTGCCACTCTGCTACCCTAGGGTGGACCTGGCTAACTCATTTTGCTCCACTTCTGATGAAACAGTTTATTTCTACTGTCACATATGTAACATTTTCTTAAAATCTCATCTATCTCTCGCAAACTAGTTCACACTGGGAAGATGGATATTACTTTTCTGCTGTTGTTGAGAATGAGTATTCTTGCTTGCCTGTTCTGACTCCTGGGATGGACCCATCTGCTCTCAAGAATCAGGTCCCTGCTCTTGCTGAGTTTGGCGCCAGGGCACCCTAGGTGGCCTGTGGCTGGGATTTTCTGTGGGTAATTGGAGGCAGCTGGTGTGCAGCAGGAAGTGCACCAAACTAGCAAAGTCCCGGCTCTTCTACTCAGGAGCTGGGGATCTTGGGCAAGCCAGTTTCCTTACTTAGAAAATCGGCATAAGAATATCTACCTCAGAAGGTTGTTCTGAGGCATGAATGTAAATACTCTGACACTATGAAGAGAGGGGGATCACTGTCGTTAACAGAATGGGTCCTAGGTAGGAGTCAGGACACCTGAGTCCTAGGTTCCTGTCCCCTCATTAATTCAATGACTGTGAGCCATTCACTTAACTTCTCAGCCTTAGGCTCCTTATCTACCAAATGGATCAGACTGAATTCCTAAGATCCCTTTTAACCTGAAGAGTCTATGACTATCATGACTCCAAGCCCCTCAAATAATAGATGAGGGAACTGAGCCCAGAAAGGTTAAGCCACTTGTCCAAGGTCACACAGCCTGGGGGCAGCAGAATCAACAGGCGTCCCGCCTCCCAGTCTAGGGTTTTCCTACTGGAGTGCAGAAGCCTTCCTATTCGCCTACTGAAAACAGACGGGAATTTGAGGGGCAAGAGGGAGAGAGCGACCTTGCCTTGGCCTTGGAGGGCAGGGAGTCTACCCACTCAAAATCTCCCTGTGGACAACAACCCTTCTGGTCTTTCCCTCCACTGAAACTGTATATCCCTAATCTTTTTTCTTCAGCAGCTCAGTTTGACTTTGGCCTGGGTCAGCTACCCCCTCTCCCGGGCCCATGTTGTCTCCTTAACCCCCTGCCACTGCAGTCACACGGCAGCCGCCATGAGGCATCAGGGGGCTTGCTAAGAAGAAGAACCATGCGATACCCAGAAAGTTCTACAGAGGGGCCATTGGGTCCTCCAGGCCCAGCTCTTGCTGATTTCAGCAGCTTGCTTTCTGATATTTCCTCGTATTCTTCTTTACCTGGAATTCATTTGGGGCCACCAGATTTGTTTAGCCATCCACACAAAAGATCAACACACCTTATTTATTTTTTAAAGGGCTCATTCTAATGTGAACTGAAGTGAGCAAACACTTTTATTCACGTCAGCGGCTCCCCCAGGCAGCCTGGGGTCAGCCCATTTATGACATCCTTCAGTAAGCTTCATCTCCAAGGCCCAAGGTGCTGGCCCCATCCCAGCCCCCAGGGCTGAGACATCTACAGTGGGAAGTTTCTTTTTCTGGGTTCATCAGGAAGATAGGGCCTTCTTTGGTTCTTTGCTAAAAGAAATGAGAGTTGCTTTTTTCCCCTCTGGGCTACTTGCATTGTCTAGTATACACAACTTGGAGAACAGGAAAGCAAAAGCACCGACCTCATTAGAGCTACACATTCTCATCTTGCACCTGTTAGCCAAGAGTATTATCCAAAATACTCACTTGGTATGGTATAAGCCCTGACCAAAAAAAAAAAAAAAAAAAGACACAAGTGGTAAATAATTGGTAAGGCCATACTGGTGCAAACTGGCTGAATTATAACCCTGCCATCCACTAACCTGGGAGTTTTTTTATTTATACCTAGCATAATCTAACATTATTGAGAGCTTCTAAGTGCCAGGCACTGTTTTACAGGCATTAATTCATTTAATTTTCATTGAAAATTCTATTTAGGTGGGGTGACGGGTTAAATTGTCTTCCCCGCCAAATTCATATGTTGAAGTCCTAATCCCCCAGTACCTCAGAAAGTGACCGTATTTAGAGATAGGTTCATTACAGAGGGAATCAAGTAAAAAATGAGGTAATTAGGCAGACCCTAATCCAGTATGACTGGTGTCCATATAAAAATGGGACATTTGCATGTAGACACTCATTTGGAGAGGATATCATGTGAAGATGAAGGCAGATATCGGAGTGATGCATCTACAAGCCAAGGAAACACCAAAGATTACCAGCAAATCACCAGAAACTAGGTGACGGGCATGGTGTAGAGTCTTCCACAGAGCCCTCAAAAGGAACCAACCTTGCCAACACCTCGATCCCGGGTTACTAGGCTCCAGAACTGTGAGATGATACATTTCTGTTGTTTAAGCCTCTCAGTTAGTGGTACTTTGTTATGGCAGGCCTAGCAAACTAGTACAGGTGGGCAACAGAATTGTCCCATGTTACATGTGGAAACTGAGGCACAGAGAGGTTAAATGCTTCCCTAATGCCACACAGCTCACAAATGGCAGGTAGCATGCTTCAGAATCTGTCTTCTTACCTACGTTAGAAGGAAGTATTTGCCCACTGCCAGGCTCAGGGACCCAGCTGCCTGGCATATACTCACAGCCTCTTTTGGGAGGACGTTTCCTCTTGGATTAGACGCAGGGACACAATTATCCAGACACTTGTTCTAGCATAGGATGGCAGAATGACATGGACTCGACTATGGCCTCACTAGGAAGGGTCATGGACCGCCAAGGAGTTCATTTACTTCTTTCTCTTTACTATAGGACTACGCCGAAATTAAGCTTCATTTCAAAGGAAGAGCATTCAACTGTTCAAGACCAAGACAGAATTATTTTTAAATACTGTAATTAAGAAGGCAGGTTCTGGAACAAGCTGCCCACCACTTCTTAGCCGTGTTGCACTGGGGAAACACTTACTCTCTGTGCCTCAGGTTCCACATGTAACATCGGATCATTATACTTCCCACCTGTGTTGGTTTGCCGGGGCTGCTACACCAAAGTACCACAAACTGAGTGGTTTACACAACAGAAGTTTATTTATAGCTTCACAATTCTGGAGGCTAACATTTATCAGGAGGAAATATTTGCATGATGCTGATTTTACATGACTGTAAAACAAAGCATTATAGTCACGGGCAGCAACAAAACATTGCAATTAATGAGTGAGCTATTTTCCCGAAAACCTGTTTCGCCAGCTCGCTTTCCCCTGACAGGAAGCCTGAGGTAGACAGGTGTGGACATAGAGGCTTCCGAAGAACTTCGTTTCCAGAAGATGTTATTGCAACAGCCTGCTACGTGTTCTCCGTGCCTCTGGTCTCGTTCCTTCCAAACTGATCTCCACCTTTCAGCCAGGACTTCCTTCTGTAAATGGGAATCTGATTGCACGTTTCTCCCATCCACAGTCCTTCTGTAATTTTCCGTAGCCTCAGCATCCTTGCTGACCTCAAACTCCATCCTTAGCTGCCTCTGCCTTGAAGCCTCAGGTCTCACCCATCTCAGGGTTCCGTCCACTTTACACCCTAGTTTCCTCATTACCACCTGCTCTCTCGGTGCCTCTGCTCTTGCACTGGGCTCCTTCTGTCAGGAATATGCTATCCTGTGCCCTATTCCTCCCAACTTTACCTTCAAGACTCAGTTCAGGCATTAAGTCCTTGCAAATTCTTCCCAGATCAACCCAGCTGGGTCCCAGACCTTCTCCTGCACACCCAATGCTCTTGGGTCTCTCAGGACCCCCGACTTTTTCACACTTGTTATCACCATTTCTGGTCCATGTGCCAGGGTCACCCATAAGCTTCCTGGGGACAAGGACTGGCTTTCATTTATACTTCCTGTTATATAACTGGTACTCAATCAACATTTGTTGAGAGAATGAAAAATTTGTTGAGAAATGAATAAATGAATGAGCCACAGTTTAATATTATAAATAATAAGGGCATGGCTCTGTTCTCTGTCATGAGTGTTTATCCCCTTATGTTCCCAGACATTCAGGGGCCCTTGTGAAGGAGCTCTGGCCATTCTCAGCTCCCTGCCCTCCTCTCTCCCAACTCCCAGTTTCCTGGGGAGCCTGGACCCCTTGCTGAGGCTTTACCTTTGTTATGGCTGGATATTTAAATGTGCTCCAATGTGGGTGGCTGAGAAACACAGGGTGGGTGGGAAGAAAGGGCATAGGCTAAGATAGAAGGAGGTTAAGTCTAAAGAGTGTTCTGGAAAGCTGGGGAGAAAAACTGTGAGTGGGAGGAAGAGAGAGAGGAAGGCTTTGTGTCGTGAGTGAGTCCTAGTCCCAGGACAGAGTAGGACTGAGCCTAGCACTGCCTCTTCATTATCTCTCCACTATTACCAAATGTCGGACTTTGCCCTGAATTTCCCCAAGCAGTCCCCCTGATGAAGGCAAACACATGTAAGCAAGAAAGTAAAATAAAAGTTCTGTGCTGGTGAGCAGATGGCCTGAGAAAACAGATTGTGGTGAGATGCAGGAACTATCTTTCTCATAGAAATGTTTGCATACAGAGAACTTAGTGGTCATTCTCTGGAGGCCCATATGTGCAAGAAATGCCCCAGAGACCGGCCAGGCTCAGCAGATGGGGCCAGATGCTGGTGTGTTAGGAGAGGCCAGCTGTCCCAATGCTGAGTGAAGCTTGGCTCTCCCCTGCTTGCTGTGTTTCTGGATACCTGGAGGTGTTGGGGCCACTTCTGCTGCCCCATGGCCGAAAGAGCACTGATGCTGATGCCTTGAGAACACACAGAATCAACACTGGGCCATCCTCGCCGTGGGTGTGTCCCCCTTCTTCAGGGATTGCCATTTAGGGGGCTTCAAGGTGGGAAGGCAGCTACTCCTTGCACCTCGACCCTCTGCATCTGATTAACTATTCACCATCACCCTCAACTCCCCCAGTAGAGATGGGGAGCCATATGTGTGTCTCTGGATGAGCCGCCCTGTTCAGGCTTCAGGCCAAGCAGTCCAAGTTCTTTCCCTCAGATAAGAAATCCTTGGGAATTCCCTGGCGGTCCAGTTGTTACGACTGCACGCTTCCACTGCAGGGGGCACAGGTTGACCCCTGGTCAGGGAACTAAGATCCCACATGCCGTGAGGCGTGGCCAAAAAATAATAATAAATAAAATAAACTGATGTTTCTCAAATATTAAAAAAAAAAATTCTCAAGCGTTCTCCACCCTGGTGCTGACTCTGTAAGTCATATGGGCACAAACATGGGGAGGGTATGGAGAGATCCCAAGCAAAATACCCTCATCGTCTTACCAGGCTCATTCACCCCTTTCATCACAGGAAGAGAAAGCGCTATGGGTACCAAGGAATGCCAGTATCACACCCTGAGAGGGGATCTGATTTTAAGCAGTGACCTTGTGCAAGATAAAGTTCTGGTTGTTAAACTCTTTTGCCCAGGGAGCACTACCCAAGTGGTGAATTCTGACTGGTGAACGGCTATTGATCCTGCAGTTTCTGAGCTGATTTTCCAGCTCCCCTGGAGGGCTATCCCCTTTCACCCAGACTGTTAGCTGCACTCCCTTGGCTGGGCTCCCACAGCTCCCATGTGTGGGCTGCTGCTATGTGGCACAGACCTTCTCTCCTCTCAAATGGGAGCATCTGGAGGGCATGGCTCGTCTTCCTCTCACAGCTGTTTCTTAGCACCTGCATCACCCATTTGGTCTTCCTGCCTCCAGAGCAGTTGTTTGGGCTAATTCTGCTGCCTTGTGATTGGGTTGAAAAGTGAGTGCTTGGAGAGCTAGATTCCGGTCCTTTGGTGAGAGTGCCTTTTTTCCTGGGATGTCAGGTTAGCTTGAATCTCCCTTGGTTTTCCTGGCTCCCTGCAGCTTGCCTCTGCTTCTGTCCACAGAACATCTCACAAGGCAGGGGCAGATGGTGGCAAGCGAGATGCATTCTTGGTTGAGGAGGGGAATGTCCCAGGCAAGCTTTGCCCCACCACAGAAAAGGGCTCAGCCGAGTGAGCGATGAAGACCTGCCTGAGGTGACCGGCCAACCTCAGAAGCTTCAGATCTTCTGGTGTCTGGGCAAACTTGCTCTTTAGGAAAGGTCTTGGAAGGTTTAATGGGTTCAACAAATATTTATTGGATGCCTGCATTGCACTGGGCTCTCGGGATGAGACTGACATGGTTCCTGCCCTCATGAAGTTTCTGTCTATAAGAGCAGGAAAGGCCTGGTGGAGGGTCAGTGAGCAGCAGGATTCTCCCATCAAGCACGTGCCTTAGGCCGGTTCAGGTCTCTGCGCTCATGTTTATTTTCCCACTTCTCCAAACCTTCCTCCTTCCTTCTATCATGTCCTGTGGACCTTGCTGCTTTCTCTGCATCCACCCATTCCATTGTTTCTGCTTTTTTATCTTACTGAAAAGTCTGCCCAAATGGATAAAAATCCTGTTGCACATCCATACAATGAGAGATTACTTAGCGCTAAAAAGAAATGAGCTATCAAGCTGTGAAAATACATGCAGGAACTTTAAAAAGCATATTGCTAAGTGAAAGAAGCCAGTGTGAAAACCCTATATCCTGTAGGATTCCAACTGTATGAGGAAATTCTCTGTGGAAAAGGCAAAACTCTAGAGACAGTAACAAAGGTCACTGGTTGCCAGGGGTTTGGGAGAAAAGAGAAAGGGATGAATGGGTGAAACACAGGGGATTTTTAGGGCAGTGAAACTAGTCTTTATGACACTGTAATTGTGGATACACGACCTTATGCATTTGTCAAAACCATGGACCTGAACAACACAAAGAGTGAACCCTAATGTCAACTATGGACTTTAGTTAATACTCATGTATCCATGCTGGTAATTGTAATAACTGTACCGCACTAATGCAAGACGGTAATAATAGAGGAATCTGTGCGTAGGGGAGAGGTGGGAAATGGGAATTCACTATATTTTCTGTGCAATTTTTCTGTAAACCTAAGGTTGCTCTAAAAAAATGAAGTCTGTTAAAAACAAACAAACAGGAAACAAAAACCTCAGCCCAAATCACCAAATTTCTCTTGATCCTCCGGTGTGGGCTCCGCTGGGCCTTCACAGTTCACTGCCTGGCCTCTCTCTGCCTCCAGTGAGATCCGGAGATGTTCCGGACTCCCCATCAGTGCCATGCACCCTTGTCTTTGCCACCTTTTGCTCTCCCGTCCCACACCCTCAGGACTGATATGTCATGTGACCAAGCCGCTGTGTCCTCACGCTGCCCTCTTGATCTTCGCTCCCATGCCAGGCCCACACCCTCTCCCCGGAACGCCCGGGGTCTAGAGGGGCCTACATGTTGGTTTTTATGTTCACATGCCAGCTCCTCGTTCGTCTCTTCTTGAAACAAGAACCTTCCCCTAAGATCTTTGTGCAGCCATTGATACCCTAATCATACTCCGTGCCTTCTGCCCATTTCTGATCCCAGAAGAGAAACACCGAAAGGAAAGACTCCAACCTGACAAAGAGAGCTGAAAGTCTCTCACCTGTGGCCTTCCTGCCGTCTGTCACCCCACTCCCACTCCCGGCTGGAGCCTGCCGCATCTTTGTTATGTGTCTTTGAGGCCAGTGGCCTGAGATGACATTCTCCTCTACATTTCCTCTCCTGACAAGGAGAGCATTGGGACTCTAACCAGTCATCTTTTTACAACCTGGGAAAAGGC
Organism: Mesoplodon densirostris; assembly: GCF_025265405.1. Taxonomy (NCBI): domain Eukaryota; kingdom Metazoa; phylum Chordata; class Mammalia; order Artiodactyla; family Ziphiidae; genus Mesoplodon; species Mesoplodon densirostris. Next base: position 29,673,736 of record NC_082663.1, read on the forward strand.
ACAACCCACTGTTAATAATTTATTTGCATATTAAAGTATGGAGGGTTGTTAATCATTGTTCAGTTATGGGGATAGGGCAGGCCAGACCATCTCTTGCTAAAAACATGAATGCACACTTTGTCTCTGCAGGTTTCAAGGGTCAGAGCTTGGGGTCAGGGGAAGGCTTGCTCATGTGTGTCTATTGGGTTTGTCTGGGGGTGAGGGAGAGGACCTTAGTCTGTAACAGGTTCTAAGTGAAAAGTCAAAGTTGATTTTGAAGGAAAATACTAATCCTCAAATTTCCAGAAAAGGCAGTCCATTAACTCCTGTGAAACAAAGGCACTGAAAAGGACCAAGAGAATGGCTTGTTCTGAAACCACATTCATCGGTCCCATACTGAGCCCACACTCCACGGAAGGCCACGCTGCGGAGTTTGAGCTCAATCCTGCAGGCAGCGAGGTGCCTATACGCTTCCTGGGAGGTGACAAGTGTGTGGCAGGATAAAAGGACAGGAAGTGAAGAGAGGAAATTCAGTAGAGAAAAAACAATGGGAATGAAGGCATAGTCCTACTTTCTTAAAGGTTCTGATTCACATGCTGTCTGCCTGCTCAGAAACTGGACACACATAGACAAAGGGGACTCATATACGAGAAGCACATTTGGGGATGTCTAAGGCCAACTGAGACCCTTGAAGGAATTCTCCAAAGGCTGGTTTCCCTGGGGAGGAACACCTCCTCACACCCTCGTTCCTCATACCTTATCTCTTCCTCGCACCAGGAGAAGCCAGCAAGGGGAGCAGTTACCCCACAGTGCGGGCTAGCCGAGGCCAAGGGACACCCGCCCTGAGCATAGAAGCCTCACTGGCCAGGAGGGTCTTGCTCTAGACTCTTAACTCCCCAGGCTTTGCAGAGAAAGAGAGTAGTGCCATGCACTTTGTAGCTCTAGAACCTGGTACATAGTACTTACTCAATAAATGCTTAGGGAAGAAATGGCTGTATGACATTTAAGCCACCACTTCAGGATAATCTCCCTCAAACTGCCTAGGCCAACTGTTCTCTTTCTGGATGTCGCAGCACTGAGGATTGTAATGCTCCTGTGAGGCTGGGCATGGAAGGGATGATATGAAAGGCCTAGATTTCTCTTCCATCTCCTCCACCACCAGCATAAGAGGATGCTCAGGGCACAGTAAACTGTCACACTGCTGGGAGAATAGCTCCAAGTTTTCTGAAGGAGACACGGCAGGGTTGTGTGATATTTTTAGTAATTCCCTGGATCCCTGAGAGAAAAACAGCAAAGAAAAGTAACCAGATTTTTCTCATCAGAGTAGAAATCCCCAGTGTGTTCTGACTGTTCATGCCTCTGGCTGCCAAAGGAAGCCTTCACAATGGCATTTGAAAGAAGAGAAGTCCCCTGTTCCTTTGAGGAAGTTGCCAATGACTGCCCTACTTGGAAGTTCTTACAAAATCCTACTCTGAAATGTGAAACTGATTTGGGCTTAGCCTATTGTGCCTGAAGGTGGAGTCTTGAGTGGGAGAGAGGAATACTCTCTGCCAGGGGCTTAGAAGGAAAGTCAATATAGGGCAGGGGGAAGGCTGGGACCCCAGAGAGCAAAGCAGAACGGAGCCGTAGCTGGTGAGGCTCAACGCCTTGAGAAGGTGGTTTCTGCTGAGACAACACTCCATCTCCCAGCCTTGCCACAAGCACTGCTGTGCAGGAGGGAGATGTGGATCTCCTGCCTGGGAGCCTGGGCAGTGGCCCACAGACCCTGGCAGGACTCTCCAGCGTGTGTGCAAACAGACTAACTGAAGGCCTGTTAAGACCTCCCCCAGGGAATGGGTCTCAGGGGCCGGGTGTGTAAGTTCCTGGGAACCACTTTCCTCTAACCTCAACATTTTTTTTTTTTTATTCAAGATCGATTAATTTGTCAAGAACTTCAGGCATGATGGGAAATAAAATGTCACAAGTGGGAAAGGAAGAGAGTGAGGTCGGTTCTACCCATGAGCTGTGCTATAGGGTAGCAAATCCTTGGACGGATTCACAGGCTCATTAAGAGTGTCTGAAGCTACAATCAGTTTTTGGTTTTCTTTTCGCTTTCTTTGAACTTAATCAGCCACAAGGCCAACTCCTCCCCTTCTGGCTGCTTCCCCAGGTCAAACTAACTGCCAGGCTTCCCCTTGGGAGGGTTCCCTTGTGGCTCAGATCTGGGAGCGACCGACTCAGGTGAATGATTAGGGTGAATGATGAAGACTCTGCCCAATGCCACCCTTGCTGAATTGGCATAGATGCCACCCCCCAGCAGCTCAGCTTCTTCCGTCTGTCACTCGTGACTACAGCTGCTCGGCCCCTCATCACGCTCTTCAGTCTTTGAGGCTGGAGAGACGAACCTACAGGGCATAAGTCTGGGAGGAGGATCACAGTAAATCCGCCAGCTCACCTGGCACCATCCCTGAGAGCACTCCTGGGCCCGCGGTGGAGACTCGCCCGCTTTGGGAAGCTTCTGTCGCCAGTGAGCACGGCTCAGAGCACACGACCTTAGTCAATCTGTGGACAGGAGCAAAGCTCCCTGAAGGCAAGGTTCATTCAGGGTTCCCACCCAACTTGGGTTTGCCATCTCGCATCTGCATCTGGCCCTGAGGATGCTCCTTGGGCATGCAAGGGCACGAGGTCTGAGGCCGGTGAGCTAAAGGAGTACCGCCCATCCTGGCGAGAGGGAAAACCAGCCTCTGATACATGCCCTGATGATGGCGGAGCAGTGCAGGGGTGTTGCACTGGAGATGCTGATGGGACCATCGCTCTAGCCAGCCGTTCAATTCCTTTACAACATCCTCACCCCCTTCTTCGGATCCGCCAGTGACAGGGCAGCATTCTAGGTAGCCCAGCTCTACTTCGGGAATTTGCCAAGGATGGTGAAAAATTTTACACTCCTGCTGTGGACATCTCAGGGACGCTCTGAGAGCAGGAAGGTTGAGAAAACCTTGTCCCAGAGAAGGATTCCCTTGTCTTGCTCAAAAAGTGCTGGCCCCAGGCCCTATCAGAGTACGGCTTAGCTAAGTTGTCTTACACCTGCCAAAGTAAGCAAACAGGGCACTATTATATCGTGCCCTTGACTCTCTGGAGTATTCCTCCTGGTCCCAGGAGGCTGCAAAGCTGGTAACCTTCAATAGGCTTCCTTGGCATTGCACAAAAGGGGTGTTTCTGTGGGATGCTTACAGAAATCTCTTTTTATTCCATCAAACAAACACTGGCATTTTCAACATCTTCTCTTTGCCTCTCTCTCCTTTCTCAAAGATAAGAGCTGAATTCCTGACTCTGATTTCCTTGCCCCTGCACTTTAGTCAACTGGCCTTTTAATCTTATTTAATTTTATTCTTTGTTATTTGTGGTTATGCAGGAGACACTGGTTCTCTAAACAGGAAAATATTTTGGCTGCTGAAAAAAATATTCTTTTGGCTTCTTGCTTCGTATTACTAAATTCCACCATGCAGTCTTTTTCCTCTCTTTCCTCCCGGTCCCTTCTTTGCCACTGAAAATTATGTAAAGCCTACCTGGTTTGGGTTATAAAATCGGTCACTTGGACTGTGTCTACAGCAGATCTTACTGTGGTGTCCTTAGTGAACTGCAGACACTCTACAGGTAACTTGTTAGTCCGACGATCTGCTTGTGCTGAGAAGCCGGAAACCTTCCCTGCAGCCAGCTGATCTGTCCCCCTTGAAGTCTTTGCTCCTAAATCACAATCACCACCACAATAACAGCAGCAAAGTTCAAACGAACTGAATATGTGTTGTTTGCCCGTGCCCTGGGTTGTCCCCTCGAGGCTGGGTTCTGGCTTTTCCATAGAGCTGGTCGCAGAGAAAGCAGCATCCCTTGGCAGGAAGCTCCAGCACTGGAATAGAGGTTCTTTTTCTCAGAAGCAGGAAAAGTAAGAGAAAATGCACAGAAATGCAGTCCTAAGCCCACCCCCCAAATTCACCAAAAGTTTCAGAAGGCTCATACAGTTCCCAAGTCAACAGGGCTTTTTCTTCAGTGTAAAGACATTTCTACAGGAGAAAAAGATCAGCCAAGAGACAGAATTCGATGCAGACACTCTATCTTTTCTCCCCCTAAGCCACGCTGTGCACTTTGCAGACATTTTCAATTTAAAATATCCCAGATATGAAAGTGGTTATGATTGTGAGATAGACAACATACCCCGTTGAAAAATGTCATTTTCTCTGAAAGGAAGAGCTGTGATCTATTTCGTTGTACCAAATGGCTAGGAAGAATAATAATTCCCACTAATCTTCTGTGATTAGGGTTATAATGGAAAGGTTTCCAAGGTGTCATTTTTATAGCTATAAATTTACCCTAAAGGGGATGGAATTTCAGGAAACAAAAAAAAGTTTTCTAAAAACTTTTTTTCAAAAAATGAAAATAGAAAAAACTCTAGCTCATTTAAAATATGTTCTTCCCCTTTACATTTTACCTTTATAGTTCTCTAAATAAAATCGAGTTATTTACATGAGCAATGCATGTAACCTATCTTGATATTCTAAAATGAGGTGATTGTAAACCTGTAAATGAGATTGAAAATTAAGATTTTGTGGATTTCAATTCCCACTACATTTTGCAGCTGCCTTACTCCCCAAAATTCCAAATTTGTACTCCAAGGCATCAAAATTTCCCAAAACATATCTATCATCATAACTAAATAGAAACCCAGGACTGAATGAATATAAGAAAAGCAAAGGCTTTGATAAACTGTCCCCCGCTGAAAAAAAAAATCAGGGGTAGGGGTTGGTCATAGCCCAAAGCGTGGGTGTGAGTTTTAGAAAATGCAGCTCTCTTTCCAGCCAGCATGGTCCTCCAAGCCCTGAGCAAGAAAGGAATGGTAGGGCTGGATGAGGAAAGGGTGGCACTTTGAAGATGGCTGGTTGTTTAGGTGACATGGAATGGATGACATAGGAAGAAGACCCGTGCGAAACTGACTAGCTCTGAGGTCCTGGGCAATTCCTGCAGTCTTCTCCTCTATAAAACGGGAATAAGAATACTTCACGTGGCTATGGTGAGGTTTAGAAATAATATACTTAGTGCACGTGTTCCACTGGAGGCACTTGGTAAATGGCAGCTCTCATGAGAGTCAATGACCCTGAACACAAGAACAAATCAATTCTGTCTTGGCCACAAGCTACCAGGGCCTTCCCTCTGTTTACTCTAGGGCAGAAGAGGTTGCTAGTCATTCTCAGAATATAAAAACCCTCAGGGCAGTGATTCTATCCACCTGGTTTGTTGACAGACAACTGCTTTGCCCAGCAGCCAAAGAGAGGGTGCTCAAAAATATACTCTTTGTAAATGGCAGCTAAATTTCACTCAGTGAGTTTCTATACTATAAGGAAAAGGAGATAGTCTCATGGACACATTCTGTAAGAACAAAGCTTTTATTTTTTTTTTTTTAAACCAAACTGATCTGGCAGCTGTGGAGAGAATATGGGACTGAGGGAAGAGCCCAGGGTTTCTGGGTATTGCTATGAGCTGTCAGGATATTAAGGCTGTAGTCCCAATTCTAACACGAAGAATGATGCCTTGCCTTCATACCATTCTCTTCAGTTTAGAGAGCCCCTAGGTATGTCTGGCCTGATGGATCCTCATATGTGAGATATCAGGCCAAATAATACTGATAGGGATAGATTAGGATAATTAAATAGTCAGTTTTTAGAAATCCCAGTAGGGGACTAAGGACAGAAAGGGAATTTCAACAGAGTTTGGGAGACTGTTGTAAGCTAATGACTACTCAAAAGAAGAATCCAGTAACCTAGCAACAATCTATACTACCTTGAAGGAAGACCAGGCGTATCCAAGAGCCAGACACACTCAAGCCACAAACCCTGATTATTAAAACACAAGACAATAGATATGGGGCCTGAGTCTTATTATGTGAAATCAGAGAGTTAATAGTCCTTGAAGAGTAACATTTCTGCATGTGGCCAAGACAGAAATATGGGTGAAAGGGGAAAGAAATTAGGTGAAAGAGGACATTATATCGAAACCTGAGAAAAATTACCATATTTTAGTATATGTTACCACACTTTTGCTAATATACATATGATTTAAATAGCACTATGACAGTCTCGGTTAAACCATATAGGGCCACAGGAGAGACTAATGATGTAAGCCTTGACATCTTCTGAAGAATGAGTAAGAAGGTGGTCTTCTCTCCTCCTCACTTTTTCTTTGATTATAAAAATGTAGCCCTCTTCATTCTCAGGGCTGCTGTGCTCCCTTGCCAGCCCGCTTGTATCTCTCACAAACGTCCTGTGTTAATAAACTCATTCTTTGCCTGAGGCTTTGCCTCACGCTGAATTCTTTCTGTGATGAGACAAAAGAACCCTAGCTTCAGTAACAGGTGAGCGGTTTTAATCAAAAGACAGTGGGTTCGAGTCCCCTCCTCATCAGGGATCATGGGTTCAAGTCCCAATCTGAGTTTTGGCTGGGTTCGAGTCCCATCCGAGAAGGAGTGAGGTTTCAGCAGCAACCCCATTTTATAATAAGAAGCCGAGAGTCCAAAGGGTTAACAGATTTTCCCAGGATCATACTGATGAATAGAAGCAGAGTTAGAACTCAAACTCAGATCTTTTATTCTTCATAAGACCCTGCCTCTTCTCCCAGATCTTAGCTATATGGTACTAGCAAATTCCATGGCTCAATACCCAGGTCTGGAGATAGATTCAGTCTCTACCAACCTGTATCTTTAAGCAAGTCATTTATGCTCTCTGAAACCCAGTTTCTTCTTTAAATGGGGATAATAATGATAGCCCTCAAAAATTACGAAGAGTAGAAGCAATAATGCATATGAAGTAATTAGTACAGTATCTAGCACATAGCAAATGCTAAAAAATCAGTTATTAATTTTACTATTATCCTTGTTCCAGACTTCGACTCCCATCCTGGAACTAGGAAGGCAGCCATGGAGTAGAAGACAGAGCACAGGACATGACATCTGTTGGAAGACCAGAGTCTGAGAACTGGCCTGGCTGCTTCTCAGCCATGTGGTCATGGACATGCCATGTCACTGTGGTGACTTAGTCTCTTCATCTCTAAAAAATGAGGCTATTAATATATACCTACTGGAGGACTTCTCTGTTGGTGCAGTGGCTAAGAATCCTCCTGCCAATGCGGGGGTCACAGGTTCGATCCCTGGTTTGGGAAGATCCCACATGCCATAGAGCAACTAAGCCCGTGTGCCACGACTACTGAACCTGTGCTCCAGAGCCTGAGAGCTGCAACTACTGAAGCCCGCGTGTCTAGAGCCCGTGCTCTGCAACAAGAGAAGCCACCGCAATGAGAAGCCCGCGCACCACAACGAAGAGTAGCCCCCGCTCGCTACACCTAGAGAAAGCCTGCGTGCAGCAATGAAGACCCAATGCAGCCAAAAATAAATAAATTAAATAAATAAATTAAAAAATATATATATACCTCCTGGAGTTGCTGTGAGAATGGAATGAAAAATACAATCCCTTGAAATACTCTGCAAAGGAAAGGTAGTGTGCAGGAGTGAACAGAAATCCAACTACTGCAAACTTTCTCTACTTCTTCTCTATGTTTTAATAATGAAGTATGTTGCCAAAGAACCTTCTATCTCACAAGAGTAGCTGAAAACTTGGATCTTTCTTTTGTGACTCAAGGAAGCTGCATAAAACAAAGATATGAGTTTAATCACTCACTCTGCTGGTGCCATCTTTTTTTTTTTTTTTTTCCGGTACGTGAGCCTCTCACTGCTGTGGCCTCTCCCGTTGCGGAGCACAGGCTCCGGATGTGCAGGCTCAACGGCCATGGCTCACGGGCCCAGCCGCTCCGCGGCATGTGGGATCTTCCCGGACCGGGACATGAACCCACGTTCCCTGCATTGGCAGGCAGACTCTCAACCACTGCGCCACCAGGGAAGCCCTGCTGGTGCCGTGTTGAGGAACTATAAGGAGAGTGGCATAAGCATAGCAAGCATTGCTTTGGAGCAAGGGAGTAAGATGAAAGAGAGGATGTGATAATTACCTGGACCAAACAAGGGTGGAATCTTCAGCAGAGTTGGCACAGGCTAATTTTGGGGGGTCATCTCAGCAGTGAAAGAGAAGGGAAGCTAGCACTGATGTGTGCTTGCCTAAGTTAATAGCTGGAGAATGACTAATGAGGACTACAGATGAATCTTTATGGCAAGAGATAAGACCCATGCTGCCTCGAACACAGACAGGCACTAGGGAGTGAGCTCACTTGATTTAGTGTCTACCAAGATGCCTGGGAACTCTGGCAGTTCTAAGAAGACACTCAGTTCTTAGGGAAACCATTGACTTGGGAGAACATGGCCCATTCTCTTGCAAAACCATGACCCCCACCATACGTAGTTGATCTTTGAGTGAGATTTCTTGTACAAGGAAAGGCAAAGCAGAAAGAAGTTGACTCTTTATTTGAACTCATCTCCAAGTAGAAGACTTCACCTCTTTTATTCAGGCTCTCCAGCAGGACCTAGCCGAACCACTGTCACTACCTCTCAACATTGCAAAAAGAAAACAAACCAACTCTCTTTTCCATCTAGCAGTTACCTCTGCTTTATACAGCCTCCCTAAGGCAACAAGTGCTGGAACCAGTTTGGCAAATGTTTCTGAGAAATATACCATCCAACCCAGGCGAGAGCTCATATATGGAGGGAAGTCCACCTTTCACATTTATCTTGCTACTTCTGTCATGTAGCATCACATTGTCTGAAATTTGTCTTGCTATTGGGACACTTTGACTTGTAGCTGCTTCATCAAATGCAAATCGTGTGTCTCCTTTGGACTGTGAACAACAAATTCTAGGGTAACAAAACAAAAGATAAAATCTCCCCATAGAAAGTAATCCAAATGCCTCATGGCCCCTCCCCATAAGGAGTTTTTATTATAATTAAAACCAAACAAAGTGTCCACATGTAAACTAAAGGACTATCCAGAGGGCCATTACCAATAAGCATTGGAGACAGAAGGACATGGAAAGATGCTGGGCCCTGGTTTTTCATCTATAATATAATCATAGAAATACTTCTTCATGTTCTACCTTGTAAATATGATCAGAGGATTAATGAAATACTGTTAAAGGTATGTGCCATATACACACACAGATGTATAAATCTATATATCTATATCTATATCTAACTCAAAGTATATGAAAATTTTGGAGGTATAAAGATGGACATGAAGATGACAACTACTTCCAAAACGTGGACTGAATATCTTTTTCCATATGGGATGGGTGAGCATGATAAAACAGAATACTAAGGTCTTGGTGAAGGCCAGTACTTGTAAGTTATTTCATACTTTCGAGCTAGAGAAACCTTCTGAGACCATTCTTGTCCAGCCTCAGACATCATGCTCTTACTCTGCCTTAGCACCAACCTCCAATAGTTATTCAGTCTCTGCTCAAACACTTCAGGGGAAAGGGAGGTGAGTACTTCACTTAGCAGCTGCAGTTATCACAATCCTAGTTAATTTGAAAGCTTTAGATTGCTAGATAGGTCCTGCTGTAACAATTCCCACTGTTCTGGTTCTAGCCTTTAAAGCCTCCCTCCTCCTGCACAATAAATCTTTGTTGAACTTCCAGCAAATCCTGATTCTTAGTAAGGTATTGAAAAGCTGGGGATATTCAAAACACAGTAGCTGATTTGTAAAAAATCACAAAATTTGAGTGATGTTGTAAGAGTATACTTAACATCTGGGCTTCTAAGAAAAATGGTATCCTACTCTTCTGGTAAGGGCAAAGTAAGAAGACAGCCCTAAGGCCTCTTTGGATGTTATTAATATCAGTGCATAAAGAGAAACACTTGCAGGACCTGTCTGTCTGGTTCTGACTTCAGCTTACTCTCCAATGTCTTTTTTTTTTTTCTCTCTCTTTTTTGCAGTACACAGGCCTCTCACTGCTGTGGCCTCTCCCGTTGCGGAGCACAGGCTCCGGACGTGCAGGCTCAGCGGCCATGGCTCACGGGCCCAGCCGCTCCATGGCATGTGAGATCCTCCTGGACCGGGGCACAAACCCGCGTCCCCTGCATCAGCAGGCAGACTCTCAACCACTGCGCCACCAGGGAAGCCCTCCAATGTCTTTTTTATTCACTCTATGAATATTTAAACAAAACCAAACAGCCAGTATTTATTAAGCACATAATATTCTCTCTTAGATTTTTAGCTTTTACCTTTCAGTGTCTTAGGTAGTAAATGCAATTGCAGTATTTGTAACATCTCAGAGGTCTCATCATCAAATCTGTTAATATTCCTTTGAGATCTTTCTAGTACTTCTCCATACTTAACACGAAACCAGTTCCAGGTATCTAGTTTCATATAGCCATGAAAGGGTAAGAAAAAGGTATCTGGAGACATGACTAGGGATTATCCTTCATTCCTTGACCCTGAGACCTGTATTATCATAAGCATTAATCCAGCGGTCCCCAACATTTTGGGCACCAGGGACCAGTTCCGTGGAAGACAATTTTTCCACGGATGGGATGGGGGTGGGGGGGAGGGTTCAGGTGGTAATGCGAGCGATGGGGAGCGATGGGGAGCGGCAGATGAAGCTTCGCTCACTCACCAGCCACTCACCTCCTGCTCTGCAGCCCAGTTCCTAACAGGCCACGGGCCAGTACCAGGGGTTGGGGACCCCTGCATTAATCCTTTCAGTTTCAAAATTGGCCAGTTATCAAAACTGTCCTGGAAGGCAGCCTTTACTTGTCAAAACTAGCATCAGTAGAACACAGACAAATGCATAAAATTTGCTAGATCAAAGGAAGATAAAGTGTTAAAACTACAGACTCTGCAGTCAGATTGCCTGGGATCACCTAACTAGTTGTGTGACATTGGACACATTACTTAACTTCTTTTTTTTTTTTTTTTTTTTTTTTTTTTTTTTTGCTGTACGCGGGCCTCTCACTGTTGTGGCCTCTCCCGTTGCGGAGCACAGGCTCCGGACGCACAGGCTCAGTGGCCATGGCTCACGGGCCCAGCCGCTCTGCGGCATGTGGGATCTTCTCGGACCAGGGCACGAACCCGTGTCCCCTGCATCGGGAGGCGGACTCTCAACCACTGTGCCACCAGGGAAGCCCTACTTAACTTCTTTATGCTTTAGTTTCCTCATCTGTAAAATGGAGATAATAATAAGAGAACTCACCTATTGCTTCTAACAGGTAATTTATATATTTCCATTGGGTGATATTTAGTCAAATCCAGGGTGGTAGACCCTAGCTTTTGGAGGCATGAGTGTAATCTAGCAGAGAAAACCAAGCCTCTGAATCAAGAGACCTGACTTCAAGTCTTCTACTAACTGTGACTCCCCCAAATCACAGATCAAACCACTTAGCACAGTACTCAAAGCTCTTTACCATCTGACCCCAACCTACTTTTTTAGCCACACTTGCTGTCACTTCCTATTTCTTCTCTGTATGTTCTGCCCATCAGACTACTTGCAGTTGCCCAAAATATTAGGGACATATGAATCACTGTAAGTTTGTGTGTGCTATTTCCTCGATAGAATCTCCTCCTTACTCTCTTCCTGCTTCTTCAATAAGTGCCCTCACTTCTACCCGTGACTGTATTACAGCTCTCTCCTCCACTAGACTGTGTGCTTCTGAAAGGTAGAGAGTGGTCACCTTTTCATCTTGGTGCCTAACATAGCATCCAACATGGTGGGCAGGCAAGAGCTGCTTGCAAATGATTGAAAGAATGAATGAATATGTTTTACGAAAATCTCTTAAGAACGTTGATCATAATAGGGCTCCTTTCTCCGTTAGAAAAATACATGAGGGCATCACTTTGAATATAAACTAATAATACAAGATATACTAACAATGAAACCTTGACTAAAGACATGAGTGCAATATAGCCTTAGGCCACTCCTACACTCCTTTGAAAGCCTGAAAAAAACATTCAAGTGGCAATTATTTTATGTGTCCCTGGAAATGTCAGTGGAAACTCCTCTAATAATGGAGCATCTGTCTTCTGACAATATGAGGGATGGTGCATAATGACCCCATTCGTGGCTTTGCTCTTAAACACATTATAAATCCCTGATGACTTCTCATTGTCAGCTGTGTCCTGGATAGACACCGCCCCAAAGGGCAGTGGGGACAGGAGAGGATCTGAGTCAACCACATCTTTCATCTGGTCCTGGAAGGAGCACCAGTTACGAGGCTATCTTGTTGCCTCATATGCTCCCTGGTTTGAGAACAATCCTTTTAGAAAGACTGAGCTGTCCTTTTCAACAGGCAATAGAAAACTCAAAGTAGATTCTTGTGCTACAGAGGTTGGGCTTTTGGTAAAGTGTGGTTTAAAGAAATCTTTAGGTACCATCAAATATCTGGTTATGCCAGAGGTGACAGTGGTGACAGAAGATGCCTTGCTCAGCAGGACATTTTCCTGAGGATGTAACTAGCAAGACCCACTAAGTAGAAGAAAAGAGGTGAGAGACCAACATTTCTTGAGCTCTTACCATGGCAAAGTGTCATTAGGTTGTGTCTGAAATCATCACAAGAAGGCAGATAGCATCCTATGGTGCCAAAACTTTGGATCATTCTGCCCATTTGTGGTCTGAAGTATTGTCCACCACTCATGGTGCAGAGGGAAGCAGACACCTACTAAATGATGGTCCAGTGGCTGGAGGTGTTAATGTAGATCTGATGGGGGCTTTGTGCTAGTCTAACACAGCTTTGCTAATAACTTATCAAACATCTGTGTCAAGACAGCAATAATTTATATGGAGTATTAGTGGGACTAACTTCTTGAATATGGTTTCCTAATAACAAAGATCCTTTTTTCATCTAGTGGGAAAACATGGGAAATTTGAACCTTTACCAAGAGCTTGGAATTGCTGTACTAAATATTTTGGGCAGGTAGTTAATCTTTCTCTCCTTGAACCTTTCTCTTTGTTTGGTATCCTTGGTTTTGTAAGCCAATATTGAGAAAGTTGAGATTGATTTTTCTGAGGGTCATTAAGAGAACACAGCTCTTATTTTTATTGGTTGTGGTAAGAAAAATCATCAAGATGAGGACGTGCATGTTTCTTAGAAACACTGTTTTATGGGACAATGTTTTCATGGTACTTTAGGGAATATATATTTCAAAGGCTAATTGTGTGAAACTTTTCTCTCAAAAGAAGATTGGAAATTAACATTGTTGTCTTACTTCTGGATTAGAAAAGTATCCTGGGCTGAGAGTATATAATACATACTCATAAGCAATGATGAAATGCTTAGTAACATTTTGTATCTTATGACTAGGGTAGATCTATTTCCTGAGGGAGCAGGTTTTGGGATTTTTCATTGTACACAGCAGAGGGTACCTACAAAATGCCCATAGAGCTGTGCTGAGATTTAGTCTTAAGTTTCTGAGCCTTTTGGTGTCATTCTTCAAAGACTCTCACCTCCTCAATCTTAGCATCCCCAAGGAACAATGCAATATAATTTCAGAGTCAACGGCTTTCCTGGTAGACATAAAGGACGTAATTCTAAGAGATTAAAAAATATATTTGTATGAGAGTCAAAAGATTTTTAAACAATATAGGAGACTCTTCTCAATTCCAAAGACTGGACTCATCATTTCCATACATGACAGTGGTAGAGGTCAAAGGAAGAACATGAATTACCCAGTGTAGGAGATTGTGTCTTACACATCTCTATATGGCTAATTTCTAGAATGTACCTGATACATCACAGGACCTCAGTGAAGATTAGTTGACTTGAATTCAAGTGTCACTCAGAGATGATAATGCCACATCTTTCCAGACATACACTTAATCACCTTTTTAAGAAAGTAACAAAAATATGATTAGCTACCTTCCTCTCACCCCTTTCCCCAGGACATTTGGTCATCTGTAAAAGGGTTTTCTTGGTGAGACAGCACTTGAAAATGCTAAAGACTTCTAGAGGGTTCATTATGTATTTGCTGTTATTTATGTGTATAAAACAGAGAAACATGTTAGTTGTGCATACAAACTTGGATTTGATTAAACTGAAGGTATAGTCAAGATTTGTGGGGGAAATATATAGAATGATAAGATCTTAAAACTGGAAATAATTTTAAAAGACACTTACTAGATTTCTGGAGAGATGCCCCTATTTTTGATTACTTGTAAAGACACGGGGTGGAGGAGGGGAGAGAAGGAAAACTAAAAAATACCCAAAACCAAGACCTACAGTTAGTCTATAGTCAGAAACTTGAAATGTTAAGATGAACATAACCCATGGCACTGAATTGAGAATCATCATTATTAAGCAACATGTGATTTGCTGCTAGAAACAAAACCAAACCGTTGGTAGGGAGTGTGTTCGTTCCTTTCCTGAAAACTGTACAGCTATCCCTCTGCTAAATGGAACCATCTTCAACCCAGCCGGGTGCCCCTTCCGTATCTGTATAAAAATCTCAATCCCCAGAAATCAATGAAGTTGGATGTTACAAGACTGAGTAGTGGCACAATGAATCCTGGAACACACATTCAATAAGAAAAGGCTACAGGGGAGAAAGGAAGAGCCCATGGAAGAAGGGCCTTCTAAAGATGATGAATTTTTGTGTTCTCTATTTTGAGTGCGGGAGAATAGACAGTGGGGGAAGAGAAAGTCTTAAATCAATACACAGAGCTCTATCAGTGGCATTCTTGTCAGGAGCTGATCTTGAACTAGGACATGTCATTCTGCCCTCCAGCTGTGGACCAGAAAACTTACAGCCCAGTACATATTGAGCAGGTCCAGGAACACACTGCACATGCTATGTGTTCCCAAATATTGGGTCTAAGGAGATTGATTTTCATTCCTGTATGAATAAACATGAAAAATAAATAGCATAGCTAGTGAAAAAAGTGAATAACAAGGGAACTGAAACATCATCTCAAAGACTATTTTAGAAAACTGTTTCTCACCCTCAACGAATGTAGAAAAAGGACAGGTAGCCATTCCGAGATAAAGGGATGAAAGAAGAAAAGGTGCTGGGTGAGATAAGGAGGGATTGTAGGGAAGCAAAAAAGGAATAGCATTAATAATAGTATTAATATGTCCACTGAAGACAGTAAGAGGTAAAACTGACACTATAAGAAACAGAATCAGACACTCCCTAAAATATAGAAGCTTTGTACATTGTACTTCCTAAAAGGAATAAACGCGGTAAGAGATGGTAAATACATAAAATGGGGAACAGAATCAAATCAGTGTTAATTTGTACTCATGAAAAAGAGAAGAGTTATCACCATGAGATACCACTACATACCCAATAGGACAACTAAAATGAGAGTAACAACACAGTATGGTAGTGGGGCTATAGGACAGCTGAAACTCACATGGCTGGTAGGGGTGTTTTACACAACCACTTTGGAAAACTGTTGGTAGCTTCTTACCAGTTAAACCTATTCCCACCCTTTGACCTCAAAATTCCACCCCAGGTAATTAGTTATACAAAAGAAGTGAAAAATATGTCCACAACAACCCTTACAAGAATATTAATAGCTCCAAACTGGAAATAGCCCAGGTATCCACAAATAGCAACATCAATAAACAGACTGCAGTGTATTCATATAATAGAATTATACTCAGCAATGAGTGAAATGAATTACTGATATAAGCAATAACATGGAAAAATCTCAAAAAACATTAGAAAAAAGTGAAAGAAGTCTCATATATAATATTGTAAGATTCCATTTATATGATATGCAGAACAGGCAAAACTAATCTAAGGTGATGGAAATCACATCAGTGGTTACTTCTGGTCATTCGATTGCCTCGGAAAGAACATGAGGGAATTTTCTGGAATGATGGAAATGTTCTGTATCTTGATAGAGATGTGGGTTACTCAGATATTTGCATTTGGCAAAACTGCTAAAACTATACACTTTAGAATCTTTGTATTTTATCAGATGTAAATTACATCTCTAAAAAAGCATTCAAATTTTTAAAATATATTTTATAAAATATTCTTTTCCATTATAGGTTATTACAAAATATTGAATATATTTCCCTGTGCTATACAGTAAGTCATTGTTATTTATCTATTTTACATTTACTAGTGTGTATCTGTTAATCCCAAACTCCTAATTTATTCCTATCCCCCGTTCCCCTTTGGTAACCATAAATTTGTTTTCTATGTCTGAGTCTGTTTTGTAAATAAGTTCATTTGTATCTTTTTTAAGACACAACATTGTAATTCAACTATACCTCAATTAAAAAAAAGAAAAAGAGAATAAAGAAAATATAACCAAAGAAATATTCAAGATTATAAAAAATTTTTTAAAAAAGCTTCCCAGTGCTAATGCAAGATCTGACTCTGGAAATTGAACTGACTCAGAAAGTACTATGCAAAATCAGTAAAAAGAGCTCACAGCTAGATACATTATGATAGAATATTTGAATTAGAATGTAAAACCCATAAAATTCAGGAAGAAAAACTGATGACTAAGAGACAAAAATATGGATGGGCTCAGATTTTTCTACCACATGACTAAATACGAAAGGCAAGAAAGATGGTGAGATAAAAATTTTATACCCAGACAAATCATTATGTTGAAATCTGACAGGAATTTGTTCATGCTAAACAAGGGATTAAATATATATATATATATATGACCTACTTGCCCTACTTACAATAATTCTCGAAGACATATTTTAGCTGCCTGAGAGATGAATTAAAATAAGAAGTCAAAAGTAAGTAACCTGTGTTGTAAAATGACAATAGCTATCGACACAGAAATCAGATAACCATAGAACTGTCCCGGAATATACTGTAAATGATTACCTGCTGAGCAGGTAAAATAATTCATGAAAGAGAAGTCATGTAATATAAAATACTGACAGTAACTTGAATGAAAATGTTAAATTACTCTTATAAATACTGTATTCTTATAAATACTGAGAAATATAAGTATTCTTATAAATACTGAGAAATATAAGTATTCTTATAGATACTGAGAAAAGGGTTGGAAGGAAGTAAAAATGGATTAAACTTTTCATCTGTGAGGGGGTAATTCAATCACACCATTTCATTCTGAACTTGGTTAGAAAAGTGGATGTTCCTATCTTTGATTTTGGTAAGCATAAAGTATAGGTAGAAACGTTTTGAAAAATCTTAAGTGCAATCATTTGTAGAAATAAAAAAAAGAGAATGACAGTCCTCTAAATTATTGGAAAAAAATAATAGCAAAACCAAACCACAGTCCACATGGCAAAATGATAGAGATAAGGATGCACAAAATATTGAAAAAAGTAAGATCCAATTAATATAATTTTGATTGTCATAACTGATGTAAATTTCCAAATGAGAGAAGAATACTTCTGAGGTCAAATGAATTTTAGAAATGCTCAAACTCAGTAGAATGTTTCTTTACTGCAGATCTCAGACTCTTAACACATTAATATAAATTATGAACCTCCGAGGGACAGGATTTCATTTGGAGCATTTCCCAAGTTTATTTTATTAATTCTCACAGAATATACTTTGAACTGTGTTAAACAAAGAGGCATTCTTCTTAAAATTGGTATTAAGATGCTCACTGTTATTATTATTTACTAGAAATTATAATCAATATTGTAAGACATCAAATAGAAATTAGATGCAGCTATTAGAAGGAGAAAAATGATCACTATTTACAGACAGCATGATTACAAACTCTTATAATCAACTAAAAACATAATTAATTATGAGTTAAATAGATAGAAAGAAAATATACACACATTAGTATTTTTCCTATATTTCAGTAATATCAGAGAGAAGATATGGAAAAAAGATCCATTCATATTGAAAAACTAAAATTATAAAATGAATAAGAATAACCCTAACCCTCCTAAATGTGAGGACGTATATGAAAAAAATTGTAAGGTTTTGACAAGAAATATAAAAGATAATTCAAATAAGTTCAATGCTTCCTGATGGGCTGACTCAATACTAAAAAGAATGCCATTTCTTCCACAACTGACCAATGAGTTATCACATTCCCAATCAAATTACCAATGGGAAATTTTATGTGTGTGTGCACATGTGCGAGTGTGTGTGTATATGTAAACACACACACACATACACATACACAGATATGTATTTACCCACATATATGTTATATATATGCATATACCCTTCAAACTTTTCAAAATCATTTTTGAATTTATCTAAGAGAACACACTGGCAAGAGTAGATTTTGAAAGTAAAAAGTGATCAGAGCGTACATGCCCTACTGCTTTAAATGTTTCATAAAACTCAAAACCAGTAGATACAGTGATGCTGTATCTTGGGCCAGTGATGCTGGCCCAAGAATGGACATAACAATAAACCTAAATAAATCATTTTGCTTTAGACAGTATGATGTGCATAAGAACGTAATATATACAGCTGAAGCACTGCTTGTCAAATGAAAACGCATGAGTTATACAGCACATTCCCTGCCCATCATCATTACCTCTCTCCTGGACCACGGCAGCAGCCTCCCCAAGGGTCCCCTGCTCATACTGTTGACTGCTGCTCCCCTCACCCCATGGCACATACACACACACGCACCCGTGCTTTAGGCATAGAGCGCATTTAGCATTTAGGTGACTGAACCTTCACACATACTGTTTCCTCTGCCCCAGTTCGCATTGCCATTGTCTCTTCATTCTCAGCTAGGAAGCTGCTTTCTTCCAGAAGCCTTCCCTACCCCCCAAATCCAGATTAAGTGTATCAAACACTCTACTTCCTCTTGCATAGCTTACAATAAGCTATATTATTTATAAAATGGCCTGGGTTTTGTTTGCCTGACTCCCTCATTAGGCTGTAAGCTCTGAGGAGGCAAAGTCATCTCTGTCTTGTTTTCTGTTTTATCCCTAGTATCTTGCTTAGTGCCTAAACACATAACACTCTATAAGTACCTGTTGAATGAACAGCTAAAAAGTAATCACAAAGGAAACATGTGATAGACTTCGAGCCACAAAAATTTACAAATTTGTTTGTCAAAAATATTTTCAACAGAATTAAAAGACAATCACCAAATCAGGGAAAATAGAACAAATATTATAGAAAACAGATTGATATCCTCCAAATATTGAGAGTTCATTTTTAAAAATTAAGAAATTTTAAGAAAAATGAAGAAAAGATTGAGTCAAATGCAAATCTTGATAAATCAATATGAAAGCGTAAGTAATAAAATAAGAAATATGGATGGTGGTAAATGTATGAAAAGTTAGTTATACCTGCTAATCAAAGAAATGAAAATTAATATTATTTTAGACTTATCAAATTGGAAAAAATAGTACATTCACATGAGGGAATGTTATGGAAGCTTAAAAGCCATGTTTTCAGAAACAATTTATTGACATAAGACTATCATATAATATTAAGTTTCAAAAGGAGATTTTAAAAAGAGATATACATACATATTCCTAAATTTTTAAAGAATGAAAAGGGAAAAATTTTAGTCATATATAAACAGTGACTTTTTGGGGGGAGTGGTTGAATTATGGGTGCTAACAATTTTCTTTATTCCATTCTATAATGGCGGAGAAAGGTTATAAAAATTTTAAGCCTATATAAAAACCCTTTTTCTAACCTTTCACCAACTTCAGGAACCCACTCTATAATATGCGAACAACAAGCTTTTATATTCTTATTCAAAATTACCTTCTTCCATCTTCCTAAGGTACCAAATAAAATCAAACTTTCTTAGAATCTGTTGATCGAAAATAGATTCTTCTCCTGGGGCAAAATGAGTGTCGAGAGGTAAGTCAGTAAAAAACAAATAAACTCTCAAAGACCAATAAGGTACTTGAGACCCATGGTTCAGAATTGACCAGACCTGAGAGGTAAACCAGTTAGTTGGTTTATTGCTGGAAATAACTCTTGGAGATAGAAATCCCAAGTAGACACTAAGAAAAATCACATCATGCCTGAGATCCCAAAGTATTAACACTCACGGAGGGTGTCAATCAAGCTGAGTGGTACAACAGTCATTTGCACCTGTTCCTGCAGGAAGACATCTTAACTGTGTTATGGTACACAGTCTTGGGCCACCTAACAGTCTCTAATTTAAAAATCATACTAGGGAAGCCAGCACTGTGGCTCATCTTTCTTAACAACTGCCTTAACCTCTGAGTAAGTCCACAGGCATTTTCTCTTGCCTCCCACAATATTCTCCACAGAGCAGTCTGAGTGGTTCTTTCTATTTATCTCTTATTTTTTTAATCTATTTTTTACTTTTTAATTATTTTTAATTGAAATATAGTTGATTTATGTTTCAGATGTATAGCAAAGTGATTCAGTTATACATACATACACATATATTCTTTTTCAGATTCTCTTCCACTATGGGTTATTACAAAATATTGACTATAGTTCCCTGTGCTATATAGTAGGTCCTTGTTGTTTATCTATTTTATATATAGTAGTGTGTACCTGTTAACTCCAAATTCCTAATTTATCTCTCCCCACCTCAATTCTTTTAAACAATACATATCGGATCATGCTATCCCTTTTCTTCAAACACCCCAGAGGCTTCCTATTTCTCCTTGAGATTCTGTGTGGTCTGGTCTCTCTCTCATTCTCGTTTTTTTTCCCTCCTATTTTGTTTCAACTTGGTTCAGTCACATGGGGTTTCTTCTATTCCCTCACGTTTGGCATGCTCTCAACTATGCTTTTGCAGGTGCAGTGCCTTTTACTGAGAAAAAGGAACTCAGCAAAAGACCCATTCTGATTTTAGGTCCATCACCACTTTCTCAGGGTTGCTCTCTTAGAGAATAAAGTCCTCCCCTTTCCTGTCCTTACCATACTCACAAATGCACATGCATTTGATTGACATCTGCTTCCTCACTATATTATAAGCTCCATACAGGCGGAGACGATTCTGCTCATTATTATTTCTCTAGCACCTAGCATAATTTCTAAGGGGCTTACTAAGTGTTTGTTTAGTGAATTTTGCAGGATCACTCCCAATGCTGATTATGATAAATTTTAACCTGAATTTTTGCCCAGGACTGTCAATGATGACATAGTTCCTCTCTAACTGATCTCACTAAATTTAGGTTAACTTTTCCCACTGGGTCAGGAGGGCAGAGGAGAGAATTCAATGCCAAGGTAGAACTTTCCAGATTAGTAGTGTAGTCCAGTCTGGGCAGCAGAGCTCATTTCATGGTGCTAAATTAGATCCCAGGATTTTTCATCCCACATTAGAAGTGGGGTTTGTGTAAACTCTGCATGGTTGGTATCCAACAGAGACAAATTCTCACCAGAGCTCTTCACTCTAAATTACAACAGGATCATTCCTAGGTAAAGCAGAATGTTGGTTTTGTTCTTACTCTTTTCAACACTCTAGAAAGCTTAATTGTGGTCACAACGAAGATTTAAGGAATTATGGAAAGCATTAGTAACCAGTTCAAAGTGTTTTGCAAGAGGCACTGTTTGCCTTTCACGTAGTCCCATTTGCTCGTCCCCAAATCCTCTGGGCTTTCTCAATTTCTTCCCTACTTTCACACTTTTTGACTTTGTTTATTGCTTGCTGCAGTCAAAAGGTAAGGCTGGGCGTCATTAGGAAGAGACGATGTGACCAACCTGGAACACTGTGTTCCAGTCTAGTCACTAAACTTCAACGACTCACAAAGCCCAAAGAGACTCAGTGATGGAGGCATAAAATGATTGAGGAACTGAGGGAGGGAGAGGGATTTATCTAAGAGTATATCATGAAGATCAGAACTATTCAGTTTGCAAATATAAAAGCTACCACAAGACATGGTTAATAGCAAGGAAGGGATAGGATAAACAGACTTATTCCCAATACTGTAATTATGTAAAATCCCTTTGCATCAGAAAGAGTTTAGGAATGGGGAGAAGATTTGCTGTATTATCCAACAGATAGTTAACTTAAGATACTCGTTACCTCAGGGTGTGTTTATTGGTTTTTTTTTAACATCTTTATTGGAGTATAATTGCTTTACAAAGGTGTGTTAGTTTCTGCTTTATAACAAAGTGAATCAACAAAGTGAGTCAGCTATACATATACATATATCCCCATATCTCCTCCCTCTTGTGAAGGTCTGTTTATTGTTGACTACAAATATTGATAAGGTAAACAAAGATTTAAAAAATTCACATATACATGACAACAAATTCATGATGTAATAGTAATAATGTCTAAATATTAATAGGTCAAATAAACTTTTAGATAAATTCCTATGTGGTATGACAGCAGATTCAGAAGGTATTATATAACATGGACTAAAATATGAATAGGTTAAACAGAAATTAGGATAAATTTAATCTATGTGGAGACACAGGATGGAAACTGTGGCATTAAGAGACTGTAGAACAGGGGTCAGCAAAATATAGCCCATGGGCTAAATCTGATCCATTGACTATTTTTGATAATAAAGATTTGTTGGAACATAGCCACACGTTCATTCATGCACTGGCTATGGCTGTTTTTGTGTGACAAGTACAGAGTTGAGTTGTGACAGAGACTGTATGTCTCGCAAATTCTACAATATTGACACTCTAGCTCTTTATAGAAAAAAGTTCGCTAATTCCAGTCTAGGGCATATTAGGAACATGCTAATAGTATTCATATTTAAGGCCCACATTAAGCAGGATGAAAAAATTCTTTAGATAGCACTCCTTCGAGGTGCAGAATTTTGGCTAGGGCAGAAATTACTGACAATTATATGAAGAGTCTGAAAAAACACATATTTACCAGTCATCTAATCATCACATCTTTGGAGGTTGGGTAACCAAGTTAAAGATGCTTCCTGAATTTGAGGAATATGGTGAGAAAACAGGCTTTTTGATGCTTTTCAATTCTGGTCTCCTCATGTACAAAGAATCAGGGAATTGCTGGGAAACAAAGCTCAGAAGTATGAAGTAATGTTCTAAGGTTAGCTAGAACTAATGTTAGGGCTTCTGATTTTTAGATGAAAATTCTGTGCTTTCCTGTACACCAAATACATTAGCAGTGTTCTACCCACAAAAAACCCCAAATTCATAGTGTTCAGAAGAGTGACTTCTTTTTTTCCCAGTGAAGTTCCCTGTTATGAAATCAATCTGTATACATGCATTAGGACATGACTTTGGTAGTCCCAGTAGTTCTACTGCCACTGAAATGCTTATATGAGAACAACTTAGGAAAAGGAGTCCATGGTTCAGGCTGCTTTGTTGCCACTTTGCATAATGAAATACATTCTGGGACGGATTTTCTCTTGTGGAGCCTCTTCTGATGGTAGTGCTCAGAATACAGAGACCACTGTTAAAGGTGGAGTTCACAGTTGAATCTAGTTCATACGTGATAAACTGGTATCAATGAGAAGGCAAGGAGTTGCTTCTTTGGGTTGGCACTATTAAGATACTTTCTATTTTCTAAAACATTGATTTCCCTTAGATAATTCAGATTTTCTGTCAAAACAGAGGAAAAGAGAGCCACAGCAGTTAATGATCAAGATCTAAATTTTGAGGTATCATGGTTAAGCACTTCAAGCACAGGGCTCTGACTCACTCATCCAGTCTTAAGTATGAGAATCATTAAGTATTTCATTTTTCAACCTGTCATCAATAATAATCAGTGTCATTCTCCCACTCCCATTGAATGTTTGCCATTTGTTGGGCAAAATCATCCACAAAAAAGGAAGTCTCTATAGCAGCCATCTACCTACACAGAAGAAAGATTCTCAGAGAAGCTTAATGCTTTGCCACTGAATAATACCCTAGCTGCGTTGATAATCAGAGCTAAAGTCCTATCTGAAATTCATTGTCTGCTTCCAAAGGAATATCAGTAAGAAGACACCAGTCAGCTCTACCCACCACCAGTCCCTCTCATCAGGAAACTTGCACAAGCCTCTTAGATAGCCTCTTCCACCAGAGGGCAGAGAGCAGAAGCAAGAAGAACTACAATCCTGCAGCTTGTGGAACAAAAACCAAATTCACAGAAAGACAGACAAGATGAAAAGGCAGAGGGCTATGTACCAGATGAAGGAACAAGATAAAACCACAGAAAAACAACTAAATGAAGTGGAGATAGGCAACCTTCCGGAAAAACAATTCAGAATAATGATAGTGAAGATGATCCAGGGCCTCGGAAAAAGAATGGAGGCAAAGATTGAGAAGGTGCAAGAAATGTTTAACAAAGACCTAGAAGAATTAAAGAACAAACAAACAGAGATGAACAATACAATAACTGAAATGAAAACTACACTAGAAGGAATCAATAGCAGAATAACTGAGGCAGAAGAACGGATAAGTGACCTGGAAGACAGAATGGTGGAATTCACTGCTGCAGAACAGACTAAAGAAAAGAGAATGAAAAGAAATGAAGACTGCCTAAGAGACCTCTGGGACAACATTAAATGCAGCAACATTCGCATTATAGGGGTCCCAGAAGGAGAAGAGAGAGAGAAAGGACCAGAGAAAATATTTGAAGAGATTATAACTGAAAACTTCCCTAACATGGGAAAGGAAATAGCCATCCAAGTCCAGGAAGTACAGCGAGTCCCATACAGGATAAATGCAAGGAGAAACACGCAGAGACACGTAGTAATCAAATTGGCAAAAATCAAAGAAAAATTAATGAAAGTAGCAAGGGAAAATGACAAATAACATACAAGGGAACTCTCGTAAGGTTAAGAGCTGATTTCTCAGCAGAAACTCTACAAACCAGAAGGGAGTGGCATGATATACTTAAAGTGATGAAAGGGAAGAAACTACAACCAAGATTACTCTACCCAGCAAGGATCTCATTCAGATTCGATGGAGAAATCAAAAGCTTTGCAGACAAAAAAAAAAAAAAAAAAAAGCTAAGAGAATTCAGCACCACCAAACCAGCTCTATAACAAATGCTAAAGGAACTTCTCTAAGTGGGAAACACAAGAGAAGAAAAGGAACTACAAAAAGAAACCCAAAACAATTAAGAAAATGGCCATAGGAACATACATATTGCTAATTACCCTAGACGTGAATGAATTAAATGTTCCAACTAAAAGACACAGACTTGTTGAATGGATACAAAAACAAGACCCATATATATGCTGTCTACAAGAGACCCACTTCAGACCTAGGGACACATACAGACTGAAAGTGAGGGGATGGAAAAAGATATTCCATGCAAATGGAAATCAAAAGAAAGCTGGAGTAGCTATACTCATATCAGATAAAATAGACTTTAAAATAAAGAATGTTACAAGAGACAAGGAAGGACACTACATAATGATCAAGGGATCAATCCAAGAAGAAGATATAACAATTATAAATATATATGCACCCACCATAGGAGCACCTCAATACATAAGGCAACTGCTAACAGCTATAAAACAGCAAATTAAGAGTAACACAATAATAGTGGGGGACTTTAACACCTCACTTACACTAATGGACAGATCATCCAAAATGAAAATAAATACAGAAACAGAAGCTTTAAATGACACAATAGACCAGATAGATTTAATTGATATTTATAGGACATTCCAACCAAAAACAGCAGATTACACGTTCTTCTCAAGTGCACATGGAACACTCTCCAGGATAGATCACATCTTGGGTCACAAATCAAGCCTCAGTAAATTTAAGAAAATTGAAATCATACCAAGCATCTTTTTGGACCACAACGCTATGAGATTAGAAATCAATTACAGGGAAAAAAAACATAAAAAACACAAACACACAGAGGCTAAACAATACGTTACTAAATAACCAAGAGATCACTGAAGAAATCAAAGAGGAAATGAAAACATACCTAAAGCCAAATGACAATGAAAACATGATGATCCAAAACTTATGGGATGCAGCAAAAGCAGTTCTAAGAGGGAAGTTTATAGCTATACAATCCTACCTCAAGAAACAAGAAACATCTCAAATAAACAATCTAACCTTACACCTTAAGGAACTAGAGAAAGAAGAAAAAACAAAACCCAAAGTTAGCAGAAGGAAAGAAATCATAAAGATCAGAGCAGAAATAAATGAAATAAAAACAAAGAAGACAATGGCAAAGATCAATAAAATTAAAAGCTGGTTCTTTGAGAAGATAAACAAAATTGATAAACCATTAGCCAGACTCATCAAGAAAAAGAGGGAGAGGACTCAAATCAATAAAATTAGAAATGAAAAAGAAGTTGCAACAGACACTGCAGAAATACAAAGCATCCTAAGAGACTACTACAAGCAACTCTATGCCAATAAAATGGACAACCTGAAAGAAATGGACAAATTCTTAGAAAGGTATAACCTTCCAAGACTGAACCAGGAAGAAAGAGAAAATATGAACAGACTAATCACAAGTAATGAAATTGAAACTGTGATTAAAAATCTTCCAACAAACAAAAGTCCAGGACCAGATGGCTTCACAGGTGAATTCTATCAAACATTTAGAGAAAAGCTAACACCCATTCTTCTCAAACTCTTCCAAAAAATTGCAGAGGAAGGAAAACTCCCAAACTCATTCTACGAGGCCACCATCACCCTGATACCAAAACTAGGCAAAGATACTACCAAAAAAGAAATTTACAGACCAATATCACTGATGAATATAGATGCAAAAATCCTCAACAGAATACTAGCAAACAGAATCCAACAACACTTTAAAAGGATCATACACCATGATCAAGTGGGATTTATCCCAGAGATGCAAGGATTCTTCAATATAGGCAAATCAATCAATGTGATACACCATATTAAAGAATTGAAGAATAAAAACCATATGATCATCTCAATAGATGCAGAAAAAGCTTTTGACAAAATTCAACACCCATTTATGATAAAAACTCTCCAGAAGGTGGGCATAGAGGGAAACTACCTCAACATAATAAAGCCTATATAAGACAAACCCACAGCAAACATCATTCTCAATGGTGAAAAACTGAAAGCATTTCCTCTAAGATCAGGAATGAGATAAGGATGTCTACTCTCACCACTATTATTCAACATAGTTTTGGAAGTTTTAGCCACAGCAATCAGAGAAGGAAAAGAAATAAAAGGAATCCAAATTGGAAAAGAAGAAGTAAAACTGTCACTGTTTGCAGATGATATGATACTATACATAGAGAATCCTAAAGATGCCACCAGAAAACTACTAGAGCTAATCAATGAATTTGGTAAATTTGCAGGGTACAAAATTAATGCACAGAAATCTCTTGCATTCCTATACACTAATGATGAAAAGTCTGAGAGAGAAATTAAGGAAACACTCTTATTTACCATTGCAACAAAAAAAAATAAAATACCTAGGAATAAACCTACCTAGAGAGACAAAAGACCTGTATGCAGAAAACTATAAGACACTGATGAAAGAAGCTAAAGATGATACCAACAGATGGAGAGATATACCATGTTCTTGGATTGGAAGAATCAATTTTGTGAAAATTACTCTACTATCCAAAGCAATCTACAGATTCAATGCAATCCCTATCAAATTACCAATTGCTTTTTTTACGGAACCAGAACAAAAAAATCTTAAAATAGCCAATGCAGTCTTGAGGGAAAGAAATGGAGCTGGAGGAATCAGACTCCCTGACTTCACACTATACTAAAAAGCTACAGTAATGAAGACAATGTGGTACTGGCCCCAAAACAGAAACTTAGATCAATGCAACAAGATGGAAAGCCCAGAGATAAACCCATGCACCTATGGTCAACTAACCTATGACAAAGGGGGCAAGGATATAAAATGGAGAAAAGACAGTCTTTTCAATAAGTGGTGCTGGGAAAACTGGACAACTACATGTAAAAGAATGAAATTAGAACACGCTCTAACACCATACACAAAAATAAATGCAAAATGGATTTGAGACCTAAATGTAAGACCAGACACTATAAAACTCTTAGAGGAAAACATTGGAAGAATACTCTTTGACATAAATCACAGCAAGATCTTTTTTTGATCCACCTCCTAGAGTAATGGAAATAAAAACAAAAATAAATAAATGGGACCTAATGAAACTGCAAAGGTTTTGCACAGCAAAGGAAACCATAAACAAGATGAAAAGACAACCCTCAGAATGGAAGAAAATATTTGCAAACAAATCAATGGACAAAGGATTAATCTCCAGAATATATAAACAGCTCATGCAGCTCAATATTAAAAAAACAAACAACCCAATCCAAAAATGGGCAGAAGACCTAAATAGATATTTCTCCAAAGAAGACATACAGATGACCAAGAAGCACATGAAAAGCCGCTCAACATCACTAATTATTAGAGAAATGCAAATCAAAACTACAATGAGGTATCACCTCACACCAGTTAGAATGGGCATCATCAGAAAATCTGCAAACAACAAATGTTGGAGAGTGTGTGGAAAAAAGGGAACCCTCTTGAACTGTTGGTGGGAATGTAAATTGATACAGCCACTATGGAGAACAGTATGGGGGTTCCTTAAAAAACTAAAAATAGAATTACCATATGATCCAGCAATCCAACTACTGGGCATGTACCCAGAGAAAACCATAATTCAAAAAGACACATGCACCCCAATGTTCATTGCAGCACTATCTACAATAGCCAGGTCATCTAAGCAACCTAAATGCCCATCGACAGATGAATGGATAAAGAAGATGTGGTACATATATATAATAGAATATTACTCAGCCATAAAAAGGAACAAAATTGGGTCATTTGTAGAGATGTGGATGCATCTAGAGACTGTCATACAGAGTGAAGTAAGTTAGAAAGAGAAAAACAAAATTCGTATATTATCGCATGTATGTGGAACCTAGAAAAATGGTGCAGACGAACCAGTTTGCAGGGCAGAATTGAGACATAGATGTAGAGAACAAATGTATGGACACCAAGGGGGGCAAGCCGCAGGGGGTGGTGGTATGATGAATTGGGAGATTGGGATTGACATGTACACTGATGTGTATAAAATTGATGACTAATAAGAACCTGCTGTATAAAAAAATAAAATATAATTCAAAAATTCAAAAAAAAAAAAAAAAGAAATCACATTAGAAAAAGGAAAAAAAAAGAAGGTCCCAATCACTGACCACTTTGTAAAGTAGGCCTTCATGAATTACCATTGTGGGGAGAAATTATTTTACACTTGAACATGTATTTATCAAGTTCTTACATACACAGTCTCCTGATTACTTTGGTGAGAATCCATAAGCATTGCTTATGCTCCCATTGAAGATTTCCCTAAACCAGAAGCAACTTCTGTTTTAAAAGCAATCCACAACTTTTAATTATTACATTTTGATCATGCCTTAGATTTCAAAGTATTCCCCGTGTACATTACTGATGTTCACCTTAACAACCTAACATAGGACATTTGGAGCCCATGTTACTGCAGTTCCTAAACCTCTTTTAGTCTCTTACAGATTTTAGCTACTGGATTCTTACTACATATGTTCACAAATGAAATTATATCACTAATCACAATTATGTTTAAGAAATCAGAAATAAATGGAAAGAACCCAAATTAAATAGCAAATAATAATAAGCATCTAAACCTGACAGTTCCCTCTGGTGCGCAGACTGCAATCCAAGTCTGAAGCCCCCTCCATGTGGCCAAAAGAAGCCAAGCACTTTGCTTTCATTAATTGTTTGGCCTTCCAAGTAGGTCAGTGAGTCACAAACCCCATATCATTTCATTGCTCAGAAATGGAAACAGGCCGGCTTTATTAGGTTGGTTTTCAATCCTCGGTGCCTAGGGTCCAGTTCTTGCAGAGCCCAGTCTCTGGCCATTCAGGGCTTTGTCCAGTCTGAGGCCAGTCTGACAGGCTCTCTAGCATCAGTGGAGAGCAGTGTTTTCCCTAGCAATGTGAGTTTTTGCGGCACATTAACTGCCTTCCCTCTTATGCTTGCCAGTGGTGCTGATATATTTCTGAGCTTTTCCATTTTCCTTGGCTTTACTAGAGGAAGAACAGGTACTTCTGCCTTCTCCTCATTTCTCAGAATTGCACACTGCCCAACCGGCTCTGATTTGCCTGTGGCATCAAAGGTAAGGCAAATGGAGAAGGTATATTCAGCTGATCGCCGAGCTTCATCTCTCTTGAGAAGTTTTCCTGAATACTTATCAGATCTGGGTCCCAAAGGCTCATAATCCAGCTCCCCGGTTAAGTATTTGGGAAGAACAATGGCCTTGAAAGTGTGCCATTTGAGGTTGGGTGTACAAAGCACCAAATCAACAAACTAGCTGTTATCATTCCAGAGCCTTCCCTCCATGTGTGACGCACTGTTCAAACCATCTACATATGTGCGGTCACGGGAGAAAGGAACGAGCTTGTTCTGAGGACGAACTATAGACTATAGGTCATCCATTATCTTAGTCCATCCTCAAAATAATCCTGGAATAGGGCATTATCTTCATTATCTTATTTTTACAAATAAGGAGACTAACACTCAAAAGAAGTTAAGCAAACTTTCCATGAGTCACATACCTGCTCTGAGGCACAGCCTCAAAGCAGATTCAGCAGAAAGAAGGAATATGTATCCAGAGAAGGTAACTTCTTTTATAAGGGTTGCCAACCGGAAGTGACATGTTGGTCTGCTGGTGCAAGAAGGAAGGGAAATGGTTGAACTGAGTGGTCCATACAAGGATTTCTGAGGACCTCACAAGCTTACTACTGCATGCTAAGCTCACACTCAACACTTACTCCATGCCCTTGGAATTTTGCCTCGTTGACTGTACATTTGTTGATCTCCCAGTAAGCCATGAATTCTTTGATGAAAGTGATACTCCCATGAATTGGGTGCTTCCTTGGTGCCAAGTGTTTTTACCTACTTTATCTTGTCTTATTTTCCCAGCAACCCTGGAATGTAAGTTTTAGTGTCCTCATTGTACAGATGAGAAAGTAAGGCACAGAGAGGCAACTAACTTGCTCCACAGCCTTGCCTCTGAAAGGGTAGAGCTGAGATTTGCGCTGAGTCTATCTGATTCTAGTGAATGTTCTCATTGGCAAGACACACACGAGACTCTTACTCAGAGGGCAAGTTCCAGGTTCTTACAAGATCCTAATTCACTGATGTTTAGAAATAAGAGTAAGGGCTTACTTTTGGCACTGAGGGCTTACGAGGGCTTACTTTTAACTCAGCTGGATAACAACAGGCTTCCATACTTGTAATATTACACCTCAGCTGCAGAGGAAACTACTGCCACATGTGATTGGAGGTCTTCACCCGCCCCAAATATGTTTCTCCCACTTAACTGCTAGTGGTTCCCACCAGTACAGATATTAGGTTGAACCATTGCTATTAAACTGCAAATGCTGGGAGTGTTCACTTCTTGAACTATGGGGGCCTGAACGGCTAACCAAGTTCTTTAACACATTCTTAGGAACATTCCGTTCAGAGGAGGAAGGTGTTTGACAGAGGAAAGTAGGCAATAGAGTGTGAGTGGGGACACAAAAATTGGGGGCTTACATGGGGGCATCTTAGTGTGGTAGGTGGAGCCAAAAGGGAATTCTTTCTGGAACAAAGTAAGATGATAGTGCAGGAGAGATGAAATAAGGAAGCGAACTCATTTCTTAGGCCTTCCGTGCTCCCCTGTGTGATCCACTAGAGGAGACATGCATATAATGGTCATTAGTGAGTGCTGACCATGGACAAGCTGTGCCCTAGGTCAACACAGAAGATAGCACTGAGGCTCGGGGAATGCTGGGAGGAGCTTATACCATCAGCCTTTGGGGGCTAAGGGAACCCCAACATCCCTAAGTCCCTGCAGAAGTCTGAGCCCAAGAAGGCTGAGACCAGAGCACTCTTATCCTGATACTTAATGACTCCATCTGGATTAGTTGTAAACTCACCACAGAAAACACATATCCACCAATACCCAAGGTGGGCATCTCATGTAATTGCATCTTCTCTTCTGTACTTGGCAGGTGAACCCTCCTCTGAAAATACTGCTGTGCATCCTCTAATAATACACTTGAGCTGAGATAGGAAGCTCTAGTTTCCATAAGGGATCAGTGCTGGTAGGACTGGGAGGTCAGTAATAGAATGTAGGTTCTGGCTTCCCAGAGCACAACATCTCATGTGAAATAACTAGAAAAGGATACCTAGACTATATTTATATACATAGTGTATTTTTGCAAAGGTATAGGATATTTTTATAATAATATGAGTGATTGCCTTTGGGGGCACTGGGTAGCCATGGGACAGGAGGGGGAAGGCCTATTTTTCATTGAATACTCTTTGTTACCTTGAATTTTAAACCCTGTACAAAAATAAATAACACATTTAAAAGTCACAGATATGAACAATGTTATGGTTTCAGCAATGTCCTTTGAAAAGTAAAATCAGAAAAGTTTACTAAAAGAAAAAGAAAACTCTTCTGGTCAAACTCTAAATGAAGCAATGGCGTCACCCCTATGATCACATATTTTCCATGACATTTTTCTGATCTTTGAATGACGGTTTTAAGACGTATCTACATTTGATACACATTTACTCTCACTTTCTGCTGAGTATTTAATCAAAACCATCCAATAAAGGAGGAATTTACCTTATAGATTTGAAGATAAAATTTAAAAAGAGTTATGCTGTTTGCAGGATTCTGGGCTATTTGGAGGATATTCAAAGGCCTGAAATGGCTTTCAAGCTTTCTGTAATTAATTGATGTTCCACTGAAATCTTCCTAACTTCAGTAAGATGATAGCTTAATGCAAATGCAACTATATTTCTTTGTCTCCTTTGTAGTTTTGAATTTGGAAGTTAATATAACCATAGGGAATATCTGTCATGTATATCATTTTAAAATAACACTTTTATTGAAAGTCAAACAGTTGAATGAGCAGATTGATGATTTGATTAGGTAAATGCAACAATTCCCATGATTGCCCATCAATCTCAATAGAAAGTTACCCTATGGCAACTGGAGCAAAAAAAAAATTGCCTTCTATTTAATTAAAATACATAGCAAGCTAAAACTTATAGAAGATGAATCACCACAATTACTGCCTTTATAGTCATTGCTGGAGAATTCATTAATGGAGTTAAAGAAACTTTAATGAACTCTTTGTATAAACCTCCATTCTGTTAAATTCATGGTCATTACCACCATTAGGAAGAGAGGAAGGTCTGTTACTTTCACGATGATTATTGGAAAACCAAGTCACTTGAGAGAAGACTTTTCTGGAGCCGATATTCAGTAGAAGGTACAGAAGACAGCATGACCTCCTGTGTTCACCAGACTTACTGAACTTCTAATAATACAACTCTAGGGAGACTCTTCAATATTTTTAAAGCAAAACTGTGATAACAACTGAATTAACGACTCCTTTTTGGTTAGTTTCTGAAGGCCAGCCTCAGATGACCTGGAGAGCTACTAGGATTTGCTGCACGGCTTATTCAGTAATTTTGGTATTTTCCATCCTTTGAGAGGGGACAGGTAGGTGGGTACAACTACAGGAACTATGCATAGTGGGCAGAAGAGGGGGTGTGGAGAAGAGGGAGCATTTCCTCAAGTGTCCTCTGGTGTCAGCACCTTTGCCCAGCGAGCTCCCTAGGTGGGGATTTACCCTTCCACCTTGGCAGATGGCAGGCGGTTCAGATGTGAGGCCCTCCTGGAGGGGGCTGGATCATCCAGCCTCTGAATTATGCCATTTCCCCAGCAGTCCCACTCCTGGAAGCCCTGCTCAGTTGAAGTGCCCCCTAGTGGTACCTTTAGGTTTTTGCAAGAGAAACAAGTTTAATTCCAAAGTCACAGCTTCAGTGATATAGGAAAGACTGAAAAGGAGATCCATGGAAAGTGGCACAGCCAAGCTCTGTAACCGGACTCTTTTCAAAACCTGGCTTTGCTACTTACCAGCTGTATGATCTTGGGTGAATGACTTAAACTCTTTTTTTTGCCTCTGTTTCTTCTTTTATAAAATGATAATAATAAGGACACTAACTAAAGGATGCGTAGGGGGAATAAAAGAGTTAAAACGTGAAATTCTTAAAACAATGCCTTGATATATATAGTAAGTGCTCATTAAATGCTTGCTATTATGATGTTAGAGTTTATATGGAGAAACTGACCAACTGCAAAAGACCATGTATAAATGTCCAACAGCATGAAGGGCTCAGTTAATATAGCCCAAGAGTCAAAATACTCGGAAAAGAGATAAGCTAGCAATGTGAATGTGACATTTCCAGCACTTACGAAAAGCACAGTAATCAGAAACATCAAAACCCATCAGAACAGTCTTAACGAGACAGGATGAAATTTTTCTGGTTAGGAGGTAAAAAAACAACAAACAGAAATTTCTCCTTGGACAGGAATTTGGTTTTTTCCCTGCTTAAATAGGTTAAGGCCAAAATCCCCAGTGTTTTCAAATAACACTAGATGTTTTTCCATTTTGGTTCAAAACCAGTGGCCCAAGTCGAGACAGGGCAGGAGCAATGATCTCAGACAGGACTAGGTCTGGTATCCCTTTCATTGGCTTTATCCATCTGAAAGCCATGCTGGCCCTACCTCCACATCCTGAATCCAACACTTCTTCAACCCACTGCTACCCCTTAACTGCCCCCAGCATCACCTCTTGCCAGACTCCTGACCAGCCTCCCAAGCTCTCCCTCTGCTTCCAGTCTACAATGCACTCTACACACAGGAGCCTGAGAGACCTCTAAAATGCAGTGTTAAGACACATTACTCCCCTACTTAAAAGCTCCCAGTGATTTCCTTAAAGCATTTAGTCCCAATTCCACGTATGACCTCGGGCCCTCAGGGCTGGTTTCCTGTCTGACTCTATCCCTACCTCCCTAAGTGTCCAGCCACACTGGTCTCCTTTCTTTTTTTTTTTTTTTTTTTTTCTGGTTAGAAATAATATTTATTATTCCCTCCCCCCATGTACAGATTACTTTTCAGAAACAGGAAGATATTATCCATGTGTTCATCAATAACAGTTTGTAGAAAATAAACGTAATTCCTATCTTGTCAACAATATAGTTCTATCATTTTTTTTAAACAATAGCCATTTTATTTTTCCATGTTAGTTCAAGAATAGCTTCAAGTTTTATGTTTCAGATCAAATCAAGACAATCTTTGTTTCTAGGTAATTTCCTGACAGATCCCCTCCCCCCAGCCCCTAAAAAATTCTATATCCTAAGTGATAAACTCTTCTTGTACATTCAGCAAACTTTATATTGGAAAAGAATAACTGAGATAGGTACTTACTCTCGTGCACAGTAATAAATCTAGCTGAGCTTCTACACCTTGCTTTGCAATGATGTTTACATAAAATAAATCGTATCTAATCAAGTTACAATGGTAATTTCTTGAAATGTAGTTACGAAAGCTATACACTTAATCCACTGAAATTTCCTTCTAATTTCTGAATCTGTAATTAAACCATCACCATAAGGAAAAGCTTCATCCCAAGAAGATGTTCCCCCCTTTTCCTCAGCTATTTCTCTCTAAAGGCTTGAACCCTCTCTCAGATCAT
Organism: Mesoplodon densirostris; assembly: GCF_025265405.1. Classification (NCBI taxonomy): domain Eukaryota; kingdom Metazoa; phylum Chordata; class Mammalia; order Artiodactyla; family Ziphiidae; genus Mesoplodon; species Mesoplodon densirostris. The sequence continues at coordinate 29,709,024 of NC_082663.1, forward strand.
GTAAAGAGATACATTAAAAGCACAGGAAAAAAATGTTTTAGCTCGCTGACATAATGCCCTTAAGTTTGCTGACATAATGCCCATATTTTAACTTTAAAATGTAAAATCAGAGTTAAAGCATCACTTAATTCATACAGTACATTGTTCATTAATCAACAGTGTCCCACCAACTCAGAAGTTCCCTAAACTGGTTGTCTTCTCCGCATTTAGTAGGTTTATAACCAATGACTCAATCAAAGAATGTGCTTGTAATAGGCTGCTGGTTTAATTCTAGAATTAGAAGTTTCAATCTTGGGCTATTTTCAAACACAGAAATGCTACAAGTGGCATATGAACTATTAATTTTGTTTCCCATTACCTACAGGAAGAATTTGTTCAAATAAAATTTTACAAGACAAAATGCAAATCTCTATACCTATATATAGATGTATACATGTATATATTGAACCTAACTAAAGTTTTATAAGCAATACTAACATAGTTCTGGTTTCACATTCCTAAAGACTTAGTAACTGTTTTAAAGATATGTTATAAAGAGGCTTATGCAAAAGGCAAAAATTAAGAAACAACATGATCTTTGAGGTTTTCAGTATTACTTCAAAAAAGCTGCTTCTATTCCCCATATAAGAAAACTGTGCATTTATCTTAGAAAAAAAATTATAAAAAGATAATGGTATCATGTAAAGAGTTCACAAAAACTATACTGTATATCCCATAAAAGTCATACCATATTTAAGGTAAATCACGATTATGGTTTATATTGTATTACAGACATCACCATCACCTTTCCTCTTTAATAATGAGAGGGTTTAACTCTGTTTTAACTTAACTAGTGCCACAGAAATTCAAGTCCCAGTAGCAACAAGTTAAACAAGGTTACTAAAAAATAAGGCATTCTGCTCACGTCATTAAAGTAACAGGCTGAGTATAGTATAATGGGATATTTTCGTTTTTGTAATTTTATACAATCCAAAAATTATATAGAAGGCAATTTTACCCAAAAATCCAATTAATTGCTATCTTCCAGGGCAACAGAAAAACATACATAAAATCCTCAACTTTTTGGCAATTTTCTCCAACTGCCATAAAGAGGCTGATCTTATCTATTTAATAAAGCCCAGTATCAGAAATATGGGTGAAATGTCTCTGACTATGCCATTTCTAAGCCTGTACGTCACACACTAAATATTTTTCAAATTATAGATTAAATCTAATTTGACAAAATCCCTGTAGTGTTATTTAGGGGGAAAAAAACAAGTGGATTCAGAACACACTTGCACACCCACACTCACACACACAGGCACACATCAACATATTCAACTGTTTTCTTAAACATTGGTTGGTTCTCCAGAAAGACTCCAAATATTTATCATCAAGCTACAGCATGTGTGTAAGGGGCAGCAATGCAACTTTCTTAGCACAAAGTAAGAATGTGAATGAACTTTTAAACAACTAGTACCTGAACCAAAGATTCTGCCAAAGATGAACTCTGAAATACATGTTTTTTGAAATCTGGACTCAACTGCCTGTTGCACTTGTACATTAAGTGTTGCTTAGATAAACAAAAATAGAGCATAAATTCATTACTCTACTATCTAAAGATTTAAAGCAAGGGTTATGTCATCAACAGGTAAAATGCACCTAATTTGGGTCTTTTGACACCTCTTGTTTTAAGTTTATTGTATGATAAAGTTCTTCACAGTTTAAAATATTGTGAAGAAGTATATTTATATATAACTATATTCACATAGATATTATGTACACATACTATGTATTTAATGTACCCATAAACTTTGAATATGTGTGTGCCAGAAGGATAACCCACACATACGCAGGAACCCTGAATAATAGATTGGTGTGGACTGTGAAATGATTTCTCAGAAATGCATAGAAATAAAAAGAGTATTATTATGAATAATTATAATAACAAAACTTTTACCGTATTTACATAGTGCCTATCTCCCAGGAGGTAAATATGCTTTCTAGACATTCGTCAGCATCTCTGTGAGGCGGGGCATTGGGAACACGATCAAGTCTCATTTTCCACAACCGGCGAGCCTGTCCAGGACCACGCACTTTCACGGTGGCAGAATGGAGCACAGACAAGGAGGTTTCCTAACTTGTAAAGTCTCCAAACACCAGATCAAACAGTCTTGGGGTGAAATCAAGTTTGCATTTTACAAGAGAACTTCCACCACAAAGGATTAATTTTTAAGTCCTCATATACTTGTGATTGTGCATTACATGTGTACCACAGGGAGATCAAAATGGTTTTTGGTTTTGGCAGATGAAAAAGTCTAACATTCAGTGTGACTATAATTCAGTGTAACTTCTCCAGTTTAAGTGCAACACCGCTGACTGGTCTCCCGGGGAACTGCGGTCAATGTCTAAGCATGGCTGAAGAAATCTCAAGCACACAGCTGCTGCCTGGACACAGAGGCAGCCTGCAGTCTCATGTCGTCTTAGAGGTCTCCCCTACCTCCGCGTATGGTACACACGTAAAGAAGCATTTCCGCACAAAATATACAGTCAGCATCAATCAGTCCATGTTTAAATAAACCAAGGCCTTAGGGGTGAACTTTAAAGGCCAAGAGCTCCTCGGAGTGCATGTTGTTTAAAGATCGAAGATCTGGCAACTTTAGAAGAAGTTTTGTAAAAATAGAGGCCTCGTTTGGATGGTTTTTCATGATTAAGGTCCTTAGGGCGCGGATGAGCGTTTCCTGCAAAGCCTCCACAGAGTTGACGTTTTCTATCCCGGATCGATCTGCAGAAACCAGGACAACTGCTGTAAACAGACTCATCTCTTCATCACTAAGTTGGAGGGCATTTAGCTTCTCACTAAATTCAAACATAGAGTTTAGCAGATCCCCTGCTCCCATTGAGTGTAAATCATCCACACTATACTTCTTTCCACTTAAAAAGGTGACAGTACGTTCCTTTGCGTCAAATAATGATGCAAACCGTACCATTAAAACCTCAAAAGTCCCAGCCTTTAAAAGGTTGACCTGGTCATGTTGAGAGAGATCTCTGAACCCGGGAATACGCTTTGCAAACTCCACCACTTCCTTCACTGCTGGGGTGAAGCTCATCGAAAATTCTTCCCAGATTTCATGCCCCGATTTATGAGGATCCACATATGGAGACTTATTCATTGGACAAACCAGATGCATTCTCCCTCCAGTGTTGCACAGGTAACTATTCTTGTTCTCATTCTGAGAACATCCATCTGTGGAAACTCTGTCACATACTCTCTGAGTATAAGCATTGGAGAAGTTCACACAATGTCCATTTGCAATACAAATGGCATGCGCATTGGCGTAATGCATTACGCTCCTCCCTTTGTACTGTCCACCGAGGTGCTGCCGGCTCTCACTACAAGGAAAGTGGCTGCTGAGCCCACTGCCACAACGGTCGTGATTCAAATTATACTGTTCCATGTTCTCAGGAATCCGTTCTCTCTGCGGCTGCATGGTCTCTGCCGAGTTTTCTCGCTGCTCCTGATTATACATAAAGGTGTCCTTGTGCGCTCTGGTTACCATGCCAATCACTTCT